>NC_047529.1:29843256-30146589 GCF_012275295.1 Melopsittacus undulatus | reverse complement strand
GGGCTTAGTGCCCAGGGCTCTCCACATCTGAATGTTAGATTCCAAATCCACCATGTGGATCCTGTTAATTCCACATTGAGAAAGAATATCAGAGCTCAGAGTGATAATCCATAATGGACCTAACCCAAAATCCACAGCCAAAGCAGACATGACCTCTGAAGGAGCTCAGACCCAGATCCAGACTTCTGGGGTTTACCCCAGCTCCAAAGGCTCTATGTGCAACATTAACACAACCCAAATCCCAGGAGACAAAAGCAAACCACAGACTTGTTGATGCCCCAGCTGTGCTTGTTATATTGAAACTGGATTCAGGAGTTTTCCTGTCAAAACTGGCAATGCCACTGCCATAGCTGGGAGCAAGGTGCACGATTTGCTTTTCTGCTTCAGTGTGCTAGTATGTTCCCGCCTGTTTTCTCCCAGATACTGTAAATCAAGGTAAAGCAAGGTCTGATATTTGCTAAAAAGCTGTTTCTCTGTAGGGTGGGAACTAGAACAATAAGCTTGATTACAGAAATCGTTCAAGTCCTTCCCACTGGTCCTCTTGTCTTATGTCAATACTTCCAGTTCTGTTTCTATTTTCTGCTCCTTAACCTGGCAATGGGAAATGCTAAAATCACCTCTAATTTTTCCTGAGGGATATGAACCAACACCATCTACCTTATTTTCATTTGTCTCTCTGTGAATACAGCTGCTGAGGAAGAGGAAAAACAAAATCAAGCCCTCAAACAGAGAGGTGAAACAATGGTGAGAACTAGCCTCCCGCAAAACTTTCACACCTGCTGGCTGTTTTTTGATTCAGACCCCTCTGAGAGCAGGATTTATCACTGCATCAGAATTTATAGTCCTGCATGAAGTCAGGGGAAGGTATATATGTGAGGGAAGTTAAGCTTATGAAGCTTCTTGAGCAGTTTCTTGGGCTGGTAGGTTTGGTTTAAGAGTTATAATCATGACCAAAACACTCCTCCCACACATACTGCTGATGTTTTCTAAAAATTGATCAATGTATCATTTTTTTGCTATCTGACAAAGATGAAGTCAGAATCTGAATGAGGTACCTGCATTTCACATGCACGGTATAGACTTTGATCAAGGAACACATTCCAGCAATAACACGCCGTTTAAAGGTCTCCAAAAGTACAAAAGAGGAAAGGCTGAGCAGAAAGTCCATACTGAGTCCTCCTCCCTGTGAGATGCATTACTCATGCCTGTCCAGGACTGCAACCTCACCTTGGTGGTATCTTTCCTGTGAAAAGACAGGCCAGGTCTCACCACTGACTTTGAGAGCACAGGGGCAGAAATGCTCTTCCTTTATACAACAAAATATATTGCAGGAAACCCTAACCATGGGTCAGATCCTTGCTCTGCCTTCAGAGGTTCAATCCCTTGTCTCTTTACTCTGGTAAGAGTCAGACTAAAATACCTTTGGGAATAGGAGTGTTATTGCTCCTGTAGCCCTGAGGGGAAAATATTAGGAAATCACCACCCTTATCTTGCCTTTGTGAGAGAAGTCACTCTGCTAAGGAAGCACAGTGCAGACTGAGTACTGCATGCAGCAGGGTTAGAATTGTGCTAAAAGGCATTCACACCTAGGGGTGCAAAACAACCTATGTGGAGCATTGTTCCACCTCCACTGAAGTGTCCCTTACATGTATCAGGTTATGCATGGGTCATTTATCCCCACTGATGAGACTATAAAAACAGCCTGGGTGAACTTCTGGGATCCGCTGACCCATGGCTGTCATTCCTTAGGGATGCACATGAAACTTCCAGCAATTGAAAAAAAAAAAAAAAAAAATCTAATCTTGTCATATAATTAAGTCCTGTATCAGAGCCAGATTTAATTCCCTATGCCTTCCCCTGAATGAATATGCACCCATACACACACATACACTCATACACATATGCATAGCTCAGGATGGTATGCATTGAATCCAGCATCCTTGCATCTCTACAATCTTGCCATCATGCATTAGTGTGATTCTATCACAGATGATGAATTTTCAAACAGAAATGCCTCTACCTTTTGTATTTTTGCCATTTTTTTCCCATTGCTGATTTTGTATGGAATATTTGCTGTGCTTTCAGTGGCATGACCTGTCAGGAGGGAAACACGTGTTCCTCTGAGCCTGCCTTTTATTTGAATATCCCCCATTTTTTCCTGTCTCATTCTTTATTACAGCATAAGCTGAGCACAGCCCCACTGATTCTCCTGACTTAGATCTCCCCTCTGCCTGGTGGGCTGAAAACTTGGAGCAGCTCCCAGGTTGCTTTGTTTGTGTTGGAAGACTTTTCCTGTTTTCCTTTTGCCCTTTGAAGGAGCTTTCTTTAGCCTCCTCCAGTTTTGTTTGATCAGGTTTCTGGGGCACAGGCAGTGTCCCAGGGACTGCTCTGGCTGGTGAATTTGCATGTACAAGTGACTGCAGACTGTTCTGTTCCCTTTCTCTGGCACAGTTCTGCAGCTGCTCTTTTGTTTTGCCCTGAAAAGAACTGCCCAAAGAACTTCCTTGGAAAAGAACATGAGGGTAGGAACCCCTGTCCCTTCTGAGTATTGTGAAATCATCCTGAAAAACCACCCTGTAGATCAAGCATCTCCGCAGGATTTACACGAGCAACAGGTTTTGTCCCTACAGATTCAGGAAAACCACTGTAAAATGCCAGCAATATCTTCCTAAGATCAAACACTTTGAGAAAGTGAATCTATTTTTGGCGAATGCTGGCAATGTTACATAAAGGTGCTTCCTTTGAATTGCAGTTGCAGATAAATGTGTCTTAATTTCCTATGCAGAGCCCACATTCAGATGATTTCCTAGCTGTCTGCTCAGTGAAACTCCCACACAGAAAAAGGAGATGCTTTTTATGGTACCTTGAGAGCAATTTGTTGCACAGATGATGCATCCATCCTCCAAGGGATGCAGCTGTAATTGTAAAGCAGATGAACTCTATTGCTGAACCCTTTGCTGTGTTACAAGAGTCGTGTGGGAATGCTGCTGGTAGCTGAGGAGCTGTGCTGTTACAGGGAAGCAGAGTCAGACCCAGTTAAAGGCTTCTGATCCAAATACCACAGCTAAACCCAAACACAGTTCAGAAGCTGGGAACTGTTAAATAAAAGCTAACTGTAAGTGCTTTCCCTTCTTTAAAATAGTCTATATCCATTTGCCGAAACAATCTCTTGTGGGAAATGGAAAAGCAGAGCAAAAGCCATATTGCTTGGGCAATACACATATATAGTACACAAAAATAATACACAAACTGCATTATTAAGGAATATCTACATAACTCATTTGAGAACAGGCACACTTAGGTAATCAACTTCAATAAAATGTTGTTGTAGAGTGAGAAAGATCAAATGAAAGTATTATCATAGAGACACTCGTGACAACCCAACAGAAACATTGCATCCTATTTTAGAGTGAAAACTAAGAACAGTTTTAAGTTGTTTAATGATTTATTTTCTTGGAGGGACAAAATGGGTATCAAGGTTGTCTGAAGATTGTGTTGCCAGCTTACAGGCTGGGAACCAGGAGCACATGCAACTGGATACAGACCAAGCTTCAGAAACAGCAGCAGCACAGTATCTTCTATGTGTCAGTACACTGAAATCTGCTTGCGCTGGCCTGTCTGATTTGTTAGCATAGTGCATTGTTACTTACCGCCCCAACCTCATGCAAGTCTGACCAATATCACTAAAGTCAAGGAGGGTCCTCTACAAGAGTGCCCGTATCACCAACAAAAGCCTCAGAGGCATTGTCCCAAAAGACTTACAGGTGTGGGAGGTCCTCTGCAGAAGCTGTGTCTTCAATCTTCTCAAGAAAACATGTGCCTGGTGGATTACAGTATCTTTTGCAAAAGAAAACTGGAAGCCCAAGCAAGTACACAGACTGCACTAACCTTTCTCCTGTACAGCTGGCCCCAGCGATGGGGAGAGCAGCAGAGACAGTACATTACCCCACTGGAACTTATTCCCTGCATGTCACGTGCTTAAAGCGGGGCTTTATCTGGCTGGCTTTTTACATAAGTAATTGGTTTGCACACATGGCATTTTTCGTCATATTTCCCTTGCTTTAGAACACATGATATGCACAGTCTCTATGGTTGAATAAAAGGTCATGACTGACCAGCTGGTAGCACAGAATGCATTTTTACACTAATGGCAGGGTATTCTAGCCTTTGTTTCACATTGAAATAACTGCATATTTACATAAACCCTACATCTGTTTAGTTGAATTAAGCCAGAGAGTGATGATCTTTGTCTTTACAAAAGAGCTGATTTAATTTTATTGAACATAGCTTTCCATTTAAAAGATCAAAGTCAGCGCAGCCCCCTGCAGCAACAATTTAGTCCTATGCGTTTCTTCAAATATTCACATGAAGAAAATAGGGGAACTGGGACTCAGAAAGCTAACAAATTTTAACAGACAAGTAGCAATTAATCATTCCTTTAAAAAAAAAACACAAAACAAACAAAAAAAAACCCAAAACAAACAAAAAACCCAAAACCAAACAAACAAAAAATAAAACCCCTTTGGGGCCTTTGTTTATGCTCGTCTTGATGAGAGATATTTTTCCTTCCACCAAAGTGTCGGAGTCTCATGGAGTGTCCTGACTCTCCTGCCTCTGAAACTGTCAGGTATTGATAGTGGAGGCAGCATGCACATTTCTAGGCCAGTTTCTAGAGGATGGTAAATGCTATGGGGAAAAGACACAAAATAAGTAACAATGAAGAAAACTGGTGAAAACCTGGCCTCTCTAGCTATCATGTGTTAGTTCCAGGCACTCTGCACAGAGAACACCAGTTTACATATAAAGTTGTTTGTTATCTCTACTAAAAGTAAAGGTAAAAATCTTGACTATGAAACTGTATCTGTAATGGAGATAGACATTTCCTGTCTTCTGAAAGAGCCTGTATGACACCTCCGAGTATCTAACTTAGGGGAATTAGTCATTGTTTTGCAAACTTTTAATTTCAGGAGAGGAAAGGCTGAACACCAGCCTTATATTTCACTGCTGAAGTTTGGTATTTGCTTACAAGTGGTTTCCTCACCTCTCCAGCTGACAGCAGCACTTACTACTCAAACACTGGGTGAACACCATGGCTACACCCCATGCTATGGCAGGATAAGCCCAAGCACACGCTAAAATCCACTCTTTCTGGCTCCCTTCCTGGGGTTAACCCCTGCAGGCAATGTGGGAATATTGACCAAAAATAGCTGTAGGGTCAAAAATCTGTTTTGGCTCCATGAAAACGTTTCCAAGAGGTACATATTGCTACTGCATTACACCTACGTAATACATCCTCATTAGTATTTCAGCTTGGATCAGCAATGCACTTTTGGAGCATTTCTCCTGACCACCATTCCTCACCACGCTTTGCTTCACGTTATGAAACCATCCTGACACCTGGGAACTGGACTCCATCCAGACAAAGCTAACCCAAAAGATCTGGTGTAGCATCATACTTACTGCACTACAGCCGCTAACACGAAACCAGTCAATGTGGGCAGATTAGAGCTGGTCTGAAGTAAATCTCTGAAGTACACAGAGGGCACACTGAGTCCCCTGCACCAGCTCCTCTGTGCAGCAGATTTGTCCTACTTGTTCCAGGCCACCTGCTAATGTATGTACAGTCCAAAGAGGCTGCACTGCTGCTTTCTAACCCTCTCACTGCTTAAATGGGTGAATAGTGCCATTTTAGGTACCATATGGTATCCCTGCAGGCCTCCAGCTGCCACTCTGCAGATCAACAGCTTAACCAAATGTCTCGTGTCATATCTGGCAGCCCCATGCAGGCATCTCAGATACCTTAGGGACACAAACTGGCTGTGGATGTCTATGTTTAGGTAACTGAACAGCATTTTATTGAAGTATCTATTCCCCTCTAAACCAAAACCAATAGAAGCAAATGAGGTTAAAAATGATAAATAAGGTGTTTGAAATACAGTGGTAAGAAATAAATAAAATAAAATAAAATAATAAAATAAAATAAAATAAAATAAATAAAGTAATCGTAGAAGTCTCTCTCTCTAAAACCTTGGAGACTTTTTTTTAACAACTAAAATGTACACCTAATTTGGGTGTACAGCCTAATTTGGGCCAATATGTGTGTTATTTTGTCCTTCAAGAAACACCTGAACTTTACAAACATTATTTATTGTTCAGTGAGGGCTGGATTAACTGTATTCATCAATAAGAAGCTCAGAATTAAGTTTCTGTGTGTGTACTTTACTAGTCTAACATCCCAGATGCTCTGAGGACTATAGCATCAGTATCTTTACAAGATCATGTCCTAAAGCTAAGTTTGTACTCATAAATCAGTAAGTTATCAAATTACTAAATTTGCTGGCATCATAATAAAAGAAACAGGCTTTGGCATGTCCTCTGCCCTGAGAATGACTGACATAGAGCAGCCTTCATCTATGATAGCAAATGCCTGGCCTCCAGAAGGGGTTGCCCGTAGGTGAGCAGGGACGGATGCTCTAGGGGCTGGCCACACTCAGGACTGTGTGGCAGAGGCTGATGGTCACCAGTCACCACTGTGTCACGGGCTAACCTCCTGGTCTTACACAACAGTCACTCTCCAAAGCCTCGGAAAAATCTACCTAGAAATAGCCTAAGTTTCTGAATCCACGGGGAAATATTTGGAGCTTCATGTCTTCTAACTGCTGAAACCAAAATCCTGACCTCTTGTGGCCATCAAACTGCCCAGCAAAACAGTTTCTGACAAACACATGAAGCAGGCGATGCACTTGCTGGGTGTGCAAAGGCCAGCATTCATTTATTCCTGCTGCTCCCCGCCCCGCCCCAGACCTGCCTGCGTTTCAGCAGCCAGTGACAAACCTCACGTTTGCTATAAATGTAAATTAAAGTAAGTGTAGTCTTTTTAGATGCTGTTGACAAAAATGGGGTAGAAATGCCACAGAAAAGGGAAGTAAGGGAGTGATTATGCACATTAACATCCTGCCTGTGATGCACAACCTATTGCAGACCTTTAATTCTTACAAAGACATGAGATAGGCAACGTTGTTTTGGTCTGCCTTGTTTTGCTGTTCTGCTAGTCTGACTAAGTAGATTTGGATTAAAGAAAAACAGGGACTGAATACACACTGCCTATTTAATAGTAATTAATAATGTCTGATGCCACTTGCATATATATCATCAGCACTATTTTAAACATAAAACTAGACTTTTAAGAACTCAGCATCAAAACCAAACCAAAACAAAACCAAAAAAACAAACAGGCAATGTGGCTTCACGTGCAAGTTTGCATAAAGAAAATATGTATTTAGTGGCATTTCTCAGGCCAAGTGATCTCTCATCTAGAAAACATAAGGCTACACAGTGTTTAGGGCAGGCACACTGTATCCTCATTGTCCATGTGCAGTGATGCTGTCTATATGTGAATTTCCTATATTAAGTACTGAACACTTGAATGCTTCCTAATTTCTAAAATAAGTGGAGCACCTCCAACTATGTATTTTCAGTATACATGTATGGCAAATCCCAAAGATATATTATACAAATAATACATGAAATACAACAGCATACATTACTAGTATGTATAAATGTATTCTATTAATAGCATATAATCATAAACATTAAACAGTGCATGAATAAAACATATTTTTAGAAGTTTTTCTTTCTGTCACCTTGGATCTACAGATTGGGTATAGGAACTGCAGTACTGACTTTTATTTACAGGACTGATTCACTGATAATTGCACTTGTTTAACACAGGAAAGTAAATAAAAATAATGTTTTAAATCAAATTTACATTTTAGTTATGTGCTTTCGAGATCTGCAGATAATTTCTGACCCCAGAAAGGCTTACCCATATGTTTAATTTTACACTTAAGAGTAACAATAGTGAAAATAATGCACATAAAAATGAGCCTTTGCAGAGCGAAAGTCGTGATAGTAGCCTGCTTTCACATTCATCATGCACAGAAACCCACTCAAGGAGGAAAAGGTGAAGTGAAAAGGTACAATCATTCCCACTCTCCCGCATTCTCTGCAGATTTTCATTTCATATTCCCATTCCCTCAAAATAAGACAAATTGACATTAACAAATATTAATAGGATAGATAAAATATTTTGTAGGAAAATAATTCAGCAACTATTTATAATATTTTTTTTTAATTTCAGGTTCTTCTCAGGCCTCTGTTTCTAATATGCCAGCATATGTTTCCCTCTGACATAAATTGATATTTCAATTGCATGTGTTGACAGGCTTGGGCTTTACCATTTAGAGGCTTAGGTGCTTACTGACCCTCACTTAGGACGCATTTTTTCCAGTATGCCCATCATAGCAACAGCTGCTCATCCTTTATTCCAGTAAGCAACACTGGACCACTGGATTGTTTCTAAGTGTTATGTTCATTTTATTCTTTATTGATGAATGACATTTCAGCTTCTCCTTGGGCACCTAATGCTCCTGCTGCAGTCCAGTGAATCCTGGTACACAATCGATGCAAGAACAGGTTTTCCTGGTGATGAAGATGCAACGTGATAATATCTTGAAATGCCACATTGTTAGAGAGCACTCTGAAGTACTTCATACATAACCCTAGTATGTTTGCAGCTTTACTAAGAATGCTGAATAACATGTGGGTAATATTTTGTCTTTTACAGAAAAGTATAGTAGGAAATGGTGAAAAAAATAATCTGCACAGATTATTGCTGGCAGAAGAAAAAGATTTTTCTGTGAGACATAGCACATGACAGTGCATTTTCAGGTACCAAACCCAGAGAGGTAATAAAAAGTATCTCTGAAGTGCAATAAAGAGTTATGTTTTAAGTGCTATTATACAGAACTTGCTTTCACAAAGCACAGTGTTTCTTAATTAGCTGTAGCACTGTGTTGAGGACCTCTTCCTTGGAAGGACTGGCATCTATCTCTTGGCATGAAGGATTCATCATCCTTCTGTATGATTCTTCAACTCTGTTTAAAAACAAAACAAGAGAAACAAAACTTCAAATTTCAGGGATATGAAAAAGCATTAGTCATCAGCCTTGGAAGAAAGTGTTTGCAATGCAGAGAAAAGGGAAACAAAATCTAGCATGAAGCTAAGAATGAAATCTACTGCAAAGAGCGATAAATCATTAGTAACTATTACAATGCAAACCTCAAAGCACACAGTTTCCTTGATGCTGATTCCCAGAGCTCTATTCATATTCACATGGCATGGCACTGAAGAATTTGTTTCTTTGCAGCTTAACACTGCTGTATATATATATGAGACCCAGTCTAGCAGTACAGTGGACAGTCTACTTCTAACACCTGCATCAATTTATTCAGAGCCCACTCAGGCTCACCTCTCTTAACTATATGACATGGCATTATGTGGATGTGTTCACTGATTTCAGCTTTGAGTCACTGCATTACAGAGCCAACACAACATTCAACCCTTTCCTCTGATCAACTTTGCTAACTGGATGAATACCAGGATGCAATACAGGGTGAAAACCTCCTTACTTAAGCTATTCTCGTAATGCAGAACTCTCCCACATTTAGCCTATGAGGATGTGAATGAGAATGTTAATATAATTTTCTGTGTTCACACAACTAATAATGCCAAGATTCAAGCCACATGTCATAAGATGAATCGAGCAAGATTCTGGATGTTCTTATATCCAGACTGACATAATTAACTAAAAGAAATAATCAAGGGCTTTCTGGTGGGAATAAGAAGTAACAGAATTAGAATATGAAATATTCTTAAATGGCAGCATGTTTCCTAGCTCACCTATCCCTCTGCAGATCCCATTATATAAGCCATGCGTCCTCACAGAGTTTCTGTCAAAATTAAGCAATGGATATTTTTAAAGTACATCATCACCTGAAATTTTAAAATCCTACAGGCAGATTTCAGCTTTGTTACTTGTAGATATGGATACTGACATTCAGGTGCCTATACTGAGCACTAGGTATTTAAGTTTCCACTGCAAACAATGATGATCTAATCAATAAATTTGGCAGAGCCTAGACAGCAATTCAGAACACCCTGAAGCAGGAAACCTAGAGTGCAATTCAGTTGGTTAGGCAAATGTGTCTAGTACTGCTTGAGATGCTCTGGACTATCTCATTCAGCTTGGAGTTTCTGGTCGAGAAAGTGTTCACAGGTTCTGCATCATATCTGCGAGCCTAATGCAGATGTCTCAGATCTTATAGAATGGCTCTAGATAGTTATGCTTAGATCACTGGGATCCAAAAACATCTCAAGTCATATCAAAAGGCTCTAGATACTTACGCTTAGACCTCTGAACTCCAAGCGGCTGGTAAGCTGAATCACTTTAAAGGCTCCATTGAATGTATTAACTATACGGGGATCTGGGACACTTAGCACAACTAAAGATATCTACAAGATCTAAACTTTATTCCTTTATTCTGAAGCTCAATTCCAGACTTTTCTGGGGAAGCTATATGTTTCAACTTCTTGCCTCACAGTTCTGGAAGTTTTAGGTTGCTCTCCTTTGTGACCTCAGTATGAAAGGTGCTGCAATCAAAGCAGCAAGTAGCAAAACACAAGTATTTTAACTCAAAGCTCCTTTGCAGGAAAATGTAGTTCTTAGCCTGCAGCTTTAAAACACTTCTAATCAGAAGTGACAGAATTTACCTTCTAGGCAGCCATGAATCCTTTCCAAAAAAAAACCACACCTCAATCAAAAAACTTAAGACATTGGAAATCCTTGTCCCAGTAATGTGAGTGGGACATTTGCTACTCATCCCAAAGGAGCCAAGATTGTCTCCATTGGCTCTATTCCTCCTTAAAGTGTACCTTTGGCGAAACAAGGTGTTAGCTTCCAGTTCAGCTTCCTCCTTTGTTTTCTCCAGGCCCCGGTGCTGAAGTCTCCGGATTCGCTCCTCTGGGTCAACAGTCAGAAGAAGAACAAGATCGGGTTTAAGCAGATCACCAGGCCACTGGTACACCTCATCATGAGCTGGTGGAAGATCCTGGACTTTCCCATTTATTTCAGTGGCAATTGTGTAGGCAGCTGTGCTGTGCCAGTACCTGTCAGGAAAATATAGAATGGAAGGAGAAATTTTAGAGAGGACACGAATTCTTCAGAAATATATGAGACAGGCATCACTATAATGACAACTGCAATAATGATGACATAGGTGACACTGTGATTTTGAAGGGAAATGTAAACAGTAGTTCAATATTATCCATTATTTCTTAATTAATTAATTGATAATGAGTGATAATACTCAATGCAATTACAGTGAATTATTAAGTAAAACCTATGGCAGAAGCTACGCTTTTTGCAGAGTGTTCCAGATGCTCCTATCAAAAGAAAGTCTTCTCATATAATGAGAGGTCAAAAGAGAAGTTATAGTGTATGTCAAAACTCAGTACCCTAGGCCCCCTTTTCGTGGTTTCCATCCTACTTCATGCAACAGATTTGGCAGAGAGCATTCAGTCTTCAGTTCCATGTGAATGAAGACAGAATTTATTAACGGCTATGCATTTCACTTGCATTTAACATTCCCACCACTATGAGGCCCTGTATTTTATATATTTATATATAAATATTTGTATATTTTTGAGTAAAACCCACTGAAATTTAACCAAAATTTTGGTTAAAAATAGTGCCCATACAGATGCAAATAACTTCTATGTACATGTGCTGTGAAGGGGCGCGGCAATACATCTACTGAAACAAACCAGGAGTGCAAAGTGCATGTGGACTTCCTGTATTAAGAACAACGTCAGAGCTGCCTACACAGGTAGTGAAAACAAAAAATAACATAAACAAAACCAAAAAAAGTAGGAAGCATATTTCTGGCTTTACATCCTCAAAGAGTAAGTCTACCTAAAACTCCATCATTCTAAACCACCTGTATCTCAGACGCATATGAGAGTTAGCAGTGATCAGGAGCCCTCATCCTTCTTGGGCTTGTCACATGGCCTTGGTTTGGGTCAGGCTGCACATCCCATACCTCTACTATTCCTAACTGAGGATGCAACACTTTTCATTGTGTCCTAAAGCCAGTTATGAGTATTACACTGATGGCAGTGCCATTCTTACTGCTATCATAAGTATTAATCTTTAGAAGATTTAACGATTACCTATATGCAAAGTAGCATTCTCCCCCACCCCCCACCCCCAAAAAAAAGAAAAAAGAGAAAAAGAAAATAAAACCAAAGACTGTCATTAACAACTTCTGCCTGTAACACTGAACAACTGTATGACGCACTGATATAAGAGGACTTCTTAAATATACAAACCTGTCTACGATCACAGGTGCCTGAGTGGATGCTTTTGCTATTTCTGAAGCAAGAATGTAGTTGCCCGCAGCATAAAATGCCCTTTTAATGGGTGCTGGCTCATCATCAAATATTGCCCTCCACTGGCTGATGCAAGCTGGTGGGGACCTCAGCAGAAAGCCATTCAGGGTGTCCTTAACAGACTGGGTTACAGTGGTTTTGCCTGCATTTCATTTACAAAAGGGAACATTTATTATGTTACACACCAGATACAACCATGCTTTAAAAAATGATAAATGCTCCTATCTGTTCACTTGAAGCACATGTTCTGACACCCAACTATGTAACCTGAGCATCTTGTGATGAGGTTTTCAGTGGGAAATGATCATGAGTGTGATTGTAGGAGCTATTACTCCACTCTGTCCTCCCAGGCCTTCCATCCCTCCCTCTTACCACCTTTTGGTCTTCACACCCTTAAATGCATTAAATGCATGGGCACTTCTCTATATATCCATCTATTTCCATATATACCCATTTACAACATTTTTTCTAGGTCACAGTTCATGTGGATGTTGCCACCCTGTCACCCAATACTTTCTTCTTAGAGGGAATTTTCAGCTTTCTTTCATTGAAAAGTCAGAAAACAGTTATTCAAAGGCAACAAAAATACCTGCCTGAGACAAGATGCTGCCAGCTTCCCAGACTACCAATATTTTACTTCATTTATTTAAAAATCTCTCAGGTAAAAGCATGTTTCATCATTTGCACATGAAATTTAATTTCCTGTACTCCACTCTTTGTATTCTTTCATCTACATCGATAAAGAATTCATGCTCTGAATGAAAATTAGCATAGACTGCTTGATCTCTCAAGAGTAAAAGAAGACAGGCTGGTCTTTAGTAATTCTTTTAAATTAACTTTAATTAGTAATTCTGTCAGATCTGTCACAGGTTTCCCGGATTTTCTGAATTGCTAAACCCTATGCCTGGCTGAAAGCCACAACGGTCGCTCTTTCCAACAATTTCCCACCTGGGGTACTTTAACCACACGCTCCTACCTGTGGCGTCCAGCCCCTCGAAAACCACAACGGGAAAGCTTCCCTTCTGCTGGTGCACAGGGCATTTCTCCAGCAGGTCGAGCAGCGCTCCGGCCTCCGGGATCCGCGCCGCGCACTGTAGGGAAAGAGACGAGACCCTTCACGCCCCTGCCGCCGCGCCGCGCTCGGCAGCGGGTATCCCCGAACCGCGGCACCGGCAGGGGCTCACCTCCCGCAGGCGGTCGCGGACGGCGGGGGCTGCGGAAGGCAGGGCTCGGCGGAGGGGATGCGGGCCCGGCGAGCCCGGAGCGCAGAGCCGCAACATCGCCGCTGACAGCGGGACGGGAGGGGCGGGAGGCGACCGCGCGGCCGGGAAACGAAACTGCCCGGCGGGCGGGGAAAGCGGCTGGAGAGGCCGGCAGGCAAGAGCTGGCCCTCGGAGGGGCGGGATTTCTGCTGCCCCCTCCCGCTTTACTGGAGTGAACGGGCTCGGTCCCCGTGAGAAACGACTCTGTGCATGCATAACTGAAACTGGAAGTGGAAAGTGTAAGTCTTAGCCTCGGGATTTGACCCGTCCCACCCCTCATCCCCTCCCGAGCAAAAGAAGGTCACACTCCCATGGTCTGCAGTGGCTGAACCATGGGGTCTCCAAAATAAAACAAATAATAAAATACATTAAAATAATAATTAAAAAAGCACAAATACACTCTACTTCTTCAGTCTGGCCTGAAGAGACAATCAAGTCATGAATCCAGTGGACTGTTTTGCTGTGTTGCAGTGCCCAAATGGCACTGAGCTGTGAGGACATTATTCCTAACTCAACCTCATTATCCTCTCAGTCAGTACCTTAATAGCAAGATCAATGCACTAAAACAATTTTGGAAGTAAAACGTACTTTTACAAACCTGTGTTTTCATAACTTTATGATGGCCAGTTTCAGCTTCCATCTGCTCAGAGACAGGAGCAGGAAGGACTTGTCAGTAGCCATAACACCTACGTAGTTTCATGTCAGCTGCTATGAATAATTTGCCCAAAATGTGGATTTTGAGTTTCAAAAATATGTAACTTGAAATGTAAGAGAACCTGCACCTCTTTCTGCATCTTAGTAGTTCGGAAACTGACACTTAGAGATATCTAAAGTTAAAATTCTGACGCATCTTCTGAAAGAATATACTCTCGAAAAAGTCCATTCTGCAAGAAATTCCTCAGGAACTTGGAGTCTACCTCTGGCCAGCTCAAAAGAAAGAGTTTCTGCAGGGAGAGGGGAACAACTCGTAAGCAGTATTGGTGAGACAGAGATCAGCTATACTAGTTGGAAACTGCACATGCTGAGGAAGATGGAGGCAGGCTGGGCCAGAGCAAGAACTGGAACACAGCCTTGAAGGCTCCTGAACACAGTCTCAGAAGCCGGTACTAAAACTGGCCTTTTTTTTTTTTAAGGGAAAATATGCCCTTTTTTATGCCTGAGAACTCCTATGTCATTCCACCTCACTCATATGCATGGCCATGGCAGGTGGGTGTGGATGCCAGAAGACACAGTATAAAATACCATTCATTATAGAAGACACCAATAGATGGCAATTTTAAGTACATATTAATATGCACTACTGAATCAGACTAGTGCCTCTTCTCGTCCAATATTTTGTCTGGCAGAATGACATGCTGTGCAAAAGCCTGGAGTATCCGTGGTCTCTTATCCTAGTTCTTATGCTCCTACAGCATCCACAGTCAACAAATTAGGAATGTTTGACAGCACATCTTCATCTCTTTCTTTTAGCACCTATTTATGGACCCTTGCTCAGCCATCTGTTTAAATCCCTTTCTGACTCCACAATAGAGTCTAACTCCATAAAACCGCATGGTCTCACATTCCAGCAATGCACCTCTTGCATAAAACCAATTTTCTTTTATAAGCTTGAAACTCATATTTTACTTGCTTC
This sequence comes from Melopsittacus undulatus, assembly GCF_012275295.1. NCBI lineage: Eukaryota > Metazoa > Chordata > Aves > Psittaciformes > Psittaculidae > Melopsittacus > Melopsittacus undulatus. Next base: position 30,131,406 of record NC_047529.1, on the reverse strand, counting down.
AATAAGTGCCTCTTCTAGTAACATTACTAATTTTGGTTATTAACAGTTCAATATTTGGTTTATTTATCACCTTCATGATTTTGTAAGGCTCATTCAGATTTCCTCTTCAGCTTTTTCACATCAGAAATAAGAGTGCCTATATATTGAAGACAGCTGATTCATCCCTAAAACATTTATATAGAAGAAAAACTTCCCTAACTCTGTGAGGTCCTTGATGAGATGTGGAGATCTGAACTGTACCACTAGTTAAGGTATGGCTACAAATACTGAAGTTTCACAGAGCAACGAAAGGATGCCACCTGCCTTGCTCTCAATAACTTTCTGGGTGATACTTAGCTTTTTGCTGACTTTTTGTTTTCTATTGTCCCTCATAGAGTCATTGATTTCAGAGGGGTAGCAACAGTGACTCCAAGATCTCTTTCCTGAGATCCCAGTGCCACTGCCAAGCTCAATACCTTGTATACTCAGGGTTTCAATTATTCTTTCCTATGTGCACCACCGTATCTTTCTCTACACTGAAGCTTATCTGCAGCTTTTCTGTTTATTCGGTTTTTTTGAGGTCCAATTGACTTGCAGCCAAGTTTCATTGCAAAAGCATTTAAAAGCTGTCCATGTTCCTCACTGACCTGCCTGGTCCCTTGCTCTTCGTTTCTAATGTTTTCCAGATGCCACTGTTGCCTTTCCCCTCCCTACTGTCTAAAGGGAGAGCTGACTTTCATTTTCTATTTCCCCTCCCACTGCCTTGATACAATCTTGTTTACAAGCATTCATGAGACAAGTCAGTGGTGCCTTTTTACGTATTTATAATATGCTTATGAGATCATTTGTAACAGACACATGATGTCTGTCCTCCTGGCTAATTACTTAAAAGTATCTTCTTGCAAGATTTTAGGTCTTTCCTATCAGATTATACAGAAACAGTTCAGTCAAAAATATAGAAGAGAGCTGCCTTTTAGGTCCAAGACAAGTCTTTGTATTTAAAATCAGTGCAGGGAGTAGGAGTGTCTTGAAATTAAATAATGGGAAGTATTTTTCAGTTTCTTCACAAGGACCTTTATAATTTTGTCTTCTCTATAGTATGAAATGATGCTGAAAAGCAAATGTGCAAATTATGTGAAAAACACAGTTCTGGTGCCTCTTCACATCTCTGAACATTCACTGTGTTTGGATATAGTTACAGGGAAGAGCCATATAACCACTAAAAACCTTTTTGATCTACCCAAAGTGAAAAAAGAGGAAAAAAAAGCCCCAAATTAATCAACCTAACACTTTAAAAATATACCTCAGTGCATAGCCCTGTAATGTAGATAAACAGCAGAGACATAAGCAGGAATTACTTATGTTTGAAGGCCCATTAAATGCGTAGGTACATAAAACAGACACAAATAGAACACAGCTGTTTTGATGCACAACAAGCTTTCAAGAACACCAGTAAAGAGCCTTCCAGTAAGGACAAAGGTCTGGGTGTAAAATCATAAGAACATAGAAGTTAGCATCATATTAGGCCAAGACACCCTCATCTTCTGACCACTGTTGGTGGCCAGTGCCAGATGTTTGGAGAAGAGTATGGAACAAACCCAGAAGGATTCTTCTCCCAACATCTTGTTGCCAATAAAGGTCAGACAAGATGGTCCCTGAAGTCCCTTCCAACCTGGTACTCTATGAGTCTATTATTCTATGATCTTGGCCCAGATTCTAGGACTCATGTCTTTATATACTCCCTGAGGTGGAGATCATATATACACCACTAAGGGTCCATGGTGGGCTTCTTTCAAATGTGCCTAATCGGTGTATTTATATCATGTGTTTCAGAACTTAATTTGCATGTGGGTTTTAACTTTGGTAATTTTCCTTGGACTGCATTCCAAGGAGGGGTCAGTCACTGCAAGTACAAGGTCCTTGACAGAATCCCATTTATGGTGCTGCAGGTGCTAACAGGGAAGACATAATTTCCAGATGGGAGTCGATCAAGAAATAATATGTTAATCAAATGCTAAAAACTACATCTGCCATTGCGTGGCTTCTCTGGTTGTCCTTGGACCACCTGTGTTGGTCAAAGGTGACGTGATAATGGCTCCTATATTAACCTTATTTGTGTTACTGGCTCATGTCAAGAATTTGCTTTCCCTAGCAGCTGAGGCACCATGCAACAAGATCAGGGCCGAGGCTGCATTAGGTCTAGGTCACTGTGCCAGCCTCGGTGTATCTTCTGCAATTTCCAGCCTTTCAGAATGTCAGGAAAGTTTCTGAGACAGGGTGAGCCAAAGGAAAATGTTTTACCTGCAGTAAGATCTCTATACAAAGCTATAGGCAGTGCTCATGAACTTGGTGGCATACATATATGTGAATATATACATACATGTATATAATCATATACAGCACAGTATTTCTTGAGATCCAATATCTGCAGTGTTGAGATTGTCTTTTAAGTTCTTACGCTTATCAGAAGTATTCCTAGGAAAAGTTTTCCAGCTCATACGATGGAGAAAGGCTATAGTCCCTACATCTGCATTGGCTCAATTTTATATGAACAAAAGCTAGAAATGAGGTGAGAAAGGAATCTGAATTTGGGCCAAGAAGATACAAAATGGGGTAGAGTTCCTAACATAGAGAAGAAGGGATGTATGGAGAGAGGGGGAAATAGCAGTCTTTACCAAATTAATTGAAACACTGAAACAACCAAGAAGCAACTTCAAAGTCAGGTTTCAGTCTCAGCCTCAAGGAACTTAAGGGCACATGGATAATTCCGCCCATGGTTATTCGCTGACAACAAGTTCTGAGACAATTCTGGAAAGCCTCAGGAACAGAGATATTTTGCACCATGTTGCATCATTATACATTTGCGAGGTGGCATTACCGGGGTTAGACACAGCAAAAAGCCTCCCATCCTGCCCTATGGCATGAATGCATTCCAGTAAGAAACAGCTGGTAGAGATAACAGTATAAATTGGCTGAAGGGAAAAACCAAATCCCCATTATTCACTGACCCAGACATTATTGAGTCAGTAGATCATCTCCAGGAAAGTGAAGAAAAGGTGATGGGAATTTTAGAATAGCAAATGACAGCACTAATAAAAGAAACAGTTTTTATTCACAAGCAGATTTTGTTTCCTATTAAAGTTTGTGAACAGGATGAAGCTAGCTCTGATACCCCTTTTCCAAGGGGAAAAAAAAAAGAGTCAATATGAAGACAAGATTCTCCTGCTACATTAGCAGTTCTGCAGGCCAATGGAAGTGAGTGAAGCTCCTCTTTAAGCCTGCCATAGCCAACATGCAGTTGGCGTTGAGATTCGAGTATGGCAGCAACAGAAACATTAAACTGCCCATGTGAGAAAGAGGACAGACTGGCTGAAGGCAGTGTGAGGCTGAAAAGCAGTGGAGGACCTCTGGGTGTGCCTAGACCCACTGGGAGTGCTAATAGCAACTGGTGGACGTGTTCTTTCTCCAGCAACGGCTGCCCTGCCACTGAGGAATTAAGGAAGATGGGAACTGGCAGCTTAGTCTCAGTCTCTCCTGGTGTTATCATGAGGGGCAGTCATCTGCCCCACCAACATGTCAGTTCACAGAGGTACAAACTTTTCCTGCTTTTAAGACTAAACCTATTTTCAGTTTGGTGCAGTAGCTTTGCTTGAGGTGCTTTAGGCAGTATGGGAGACCAAGAATTAATGAACCTTCATGTATTTTCTGTTCATGAATCTGAAGTCATCAAGCTCCCTAACCTGGAGTGCTCTGCAATGAAAACCTTTTTAAACAGCTCTTGGCTGTCTCTGAGAAAGATGAAGCATAGTTACACTAGCTCAGCTTTCCCCCTGCTTCAAGAGTCACACCGGTTTTGACCAGAAGAACTGAAGCCACGGAGTCCACACACATTAAAGGGGGTACTTAGATGCTAGACGTGCTCAAACCAGTCAGCAGCCTGAGCACTCGACGGGTTTCACGATGGCACTCAGCCAAGTTATACGGGTCTGGGGCAGAAAAGCGAGGGGGGAATGTGGGTGTAGCACAACGAGAAAACGAAAACACCGATTCCTGGCCAAGTTTCCCTTCTGCGAGAAAGGAAAACGAAACCGATTGCTTCCCCACGCCCCAGAACGGCGGGATGGGGCGGGAGGAGACGGGGCCGTCGCTTTTTAAGCGCTGAGCGACCGGCGCTTCGCTGCAGCTTGCAAGCCGAGCAGGGTCGAACCTAACCGAGCCAAGCCAAGTCAAGCCAAAGCAAGCCTGGTCGAGCCGAGTTGAGCCGAGCGCAGGCGGATCCAAGTGAAGCGCAGCGTAGCGCAGAGGAGCGGAGCTGAGCCATGCAGCTGGGTGCGCTATACCGCCTGCCGCTGGCGGTAGCCCGGGCGGTGCTGGCGGCGCTGCGCGGGCGGCTGTGCGCGCTGTGCTGGAGCCTGGCGCCCCTCTCTCGGCCCCTCTCCCTGCCCCTACCCGGCTGGGGGTGGGTCTCGGCCTTCAGCCCTGTCTCCCCGGCGGGACCCCGACAGGAGCGGGACGACGACTGCGACGCGTCCCTGACGCCCACCAGCGTCAATTACCACTTCACCCGGCAGTGCAACTACAAGTGCGGCTTCTGCTTCCACACAGCCAAGACCTCCTTCGTGCTGCCTCTGGAGGAGGCCAAGAGGGGGCTGGCGATGCTCAAGGAAGCAGGCGAGTTTGGCTGGGTGATGAGCAGCAGGCCGAAATGGCGTGGGGAAAGTTATCCCAGGGTGTGCCCCTCTTCATATTGCTGAGGTCGGGTAAAGATAGCGAGTGGAAGGAATGAGCAACAGGTAGGTTGAGGTTCATAGCATCTTTCTTTGGTCCTTTTCTAGGAATGGAGAAAATAAACTTCTCAGGAGGAGAACCGTTTCTTCAGGACAGAGGGGAATTTGTAGGCAAACTGGTCCATTTTTGCAAGCAGGACTTGAAGCTACCAAGCGTCAGCATTGTCAGCAACGGCAGTCTGATTAGAGAACGGTGGTTCAAGAAGTATGGTAAGGAAAAACTGCTGTGCAGAGAAGCACTGGCGGGGCTTGGGAGCTTCTCGGGGTTTGAGAGTTCCTTTGGGCAGCCTCAACAAAAGATGGGCTTTGATGCAAGTGGGAGATGGTTTAGTTCATTTATAGTAAATGATTTAGTTCATTTATAGGTTAATTTTTAGTAAATGCAAACCAAACTTAAATACTGCTGAAATATTCTTGAATGTACATTTTCAACACAGGCGGTTTGTACTAGTACCTCTTTGGTATAATAGTATAATAAAGTAATAGCTCAAACTATCTTCATAGCTGAGGACACGGACACATGCACACACAAAATGTCTGTTTTGGCTCTGTTTTGGTGCTGCAGCTGTGGTTTTTGTGGTTCATGTGGTGACTCCACAAAACTGTATTTTCAGGTGCTTTGTGACATATCACAAGGAAGTGAAAATGGGCACAGTCCTGACAGCTTCTGAGGGACTGAATATTAATCAATTTTTAAAACTTGCTTTCAGGTGAATATTTAGACATTCTGGCAATTTCATGTGATAGTTTTGATGAGAATGTCAATGTTTTAATTGGCCGTGGTCAAGGAAAGAAGAACCATGTGGAAAATCTGCATAAGCTGAGAAAATGGTGCCGAGAATATGCTGTTGCTTTCAAAATAAATTCCGTAATCAACAGATTTAATGTTGAGGAAGATATGAATGAGCAGATCAAGGCACTCAACCCCGTCCGCTGGAAGGTAAGAAAGTAGTGTATACCATAGGTTTCATGTTCAGAGAAAAGTAATTATGAAGTCCTGGAGTTGTCTGAACCTCAAATGACCTCAGGCAGATCTCCAATTTCAGCTTGGTCTGCTTGTTAGTGGATTTCTTCTCTGTGTTATGTGGTGTTGAGACAAGTTCTGTCTTTTTCTGCAGTTAAATGGAGCCCAGTATGTCAATAATATTTTCTTATTGTATTGGAAATTATTGTTTCAGTGTATGTAAACCTAGGGGGTTTTATGATACTAAAAATAAGATAGAAGGTATTTAACATTTGAAAATGTGTCATGGCGCAGAGAAAACGAGGAAAAGTGTACAATGATACATTAGAGTTAATACATCATTAGCAATATATAAGTGTCCATTAGACATTAATGTTCCATATTAGTGTATTAGAGTATTAGTGGTTAGTGTGCATATATTACAACTCCTCCATAAATGGGATGAATGGCTGATACCCCAGAGTGCTGTACACACTTCCATTCAGAAGGATCCAGACAGGCTGGAGAGATGGGCAGAAAAGAACTTTCTGAAGTTCAACAAAGGTAAGTGCAGGGTCCTGCACCTGGGAGCCAACAGGCATAAACTAAACCAAAGGAAGTTCCACCTGATCGAAGAACATATTTACTATGAGGGTGACTGAGTACTGGAATAAGTTGCCCAGAGATGTTGTAGAGTCTCCTTCCCTAGAGATCTTTAAGACCCATCTGGACACAATCCTGAGTAATGTGCTGTAGGTGACCCTGCTTGCGCAGGGAGGTTGGACTAGATGATCTCCAGTGGTCCCTTCCAGCCTCAACCATTCTGTGATTCTGAGATTGTATTTCCTACTAGAAGTGTATAAAATACATTATGTTATCAATTTGAAAATGGGTAGATATACTGTGACTTATAAATATGGGGGAACTTGTGGTGAAATATCACATTATTTGCTTCATGAAAACTGGTATACACACATGATTTCCCAGAAAAAAAAAAATAAAATCTGTAAGTGAAATATTGTTCCTACTAAAGGGCTGTAAGGAAAATATGACATACATCATAATATTTATCAAGCTTCCTGTTATACTTTCTTACTGGGGTTACAGGACACATTGATGACAAAGGCATCTTCCCACCCCCCCCCCCCACCCCCCCAAAGTCTATACTGAATTCCTATTTGAGGACTTGACTTTTAGAAGGAGGCTGTTAAGTAGACAAACTGTTACATTTTGTTTCTGGGGAGTCATCCCTATCTTTCCTTTGACCATCTGAAGCTAGTTAAACTTACAGTCACCAATCAGGTTAAAATCTTGAAGAATAAAGATTGAGTTGATAGCCTGCACTGTACATAGTACTTACTGGCATTTATAATATAACCATACTATTTGAGGTTCAATCAGAAGTTTATTTGAGCTTTGATTATCTGTGCTCTTATTAAGACCAGAGCAGTTAAGATTTCTGTGGAAACCTGATCAGGAACCATTACTGTGTAATTACATTTGGGACTATGTAATGTTAATTTGCTACAAACAAATCTTCACTGTTCCCTTCGTGTAGCATTCACTTATCACACTTTCTAAGAGTGTGGCTCCACTGACAGAAAAATCAAAGACTGAGACAACTGAAGGTTTTTGCCATGATGACAGTCTCTTATCCTCAAGGCAAGTAGAAACAAAATCTTAACCAGGTGCCTTCTGTCTTCAGGTATTCCAGTGTCTGCTCATAGAAGGGGAGAACAGTGGTGAGGATGCCCTGAGAGAAGCAGAGAGATTTGTTATTAGTGATGAAGAATTTGAACAATTCCTGGATCGTCACAAAGATGTCTCCTTTTTGGTACCTGAATCTAATCAGAAGGTAAAATTGAAACTTTCCTTTTGTAACTTTATTTTCAAATAAATTTGGAAAGATGGAAAGGACCTAGAAGCTTTCATGGCAGTTAACACATTCCCCATTAGTGCTGGCTTCAAAGAAGCACAGTCCAACTTTGTCAGCAACTGGATTTGTTATGGTGGAAGCCAAGGTTTTCAATTTTCTTTAAGCATTTTTATTGAGCACAAAGTTATTAATAGAGGAGTAAAACCTCATTGATCTCAGTCCTTTGGAAACCAGTGGGAGTCCTCTCACAGTGTTGTGTGGGCCTCTGCTCAGTGAGATAGATGTAGACACCGAAACTGGAGAAAGTTTTCCACAGCTCAGACGTGAACTCTAAACAGTACTTAAGCTCTCTGGAATTGAATAATTCTTCCACACCAGGGCACAATAATCTGAAAAAGTTGAATGCTAATGTAAATGAACTTTATGTTCCAAGCGTAGTTTCCTAATAGAGATTCACCATGATGTTATGCTATGACAGTGTCTCTGACCTGCATGAACTAAGATATCCCAGTCAGCATTACATTGGGTACTGAGGAACATGAACTAGTATTTTTGCCTGATATATCTTACTGGGTACTCCCTTCCACAAGAAAATTGTGTTTTAACATTGTCTATCTGAGCACCTTTGGACTACACTTTCAGGCTCTTTGTTCACAAGGAGACTTCTGTTGCTATTACAGAGCCCAGCAGTTAATTTGATGAGCTGCCATTCAGCTTACATTAGCTGCAGTAAAGGACATCAATGCCTAAGGGTGGAACCCATGATATTTTGTAAGATGACCCCATATATGAGGAGAGCTAAAACTCACTGTTAAGGAAGTTTATGAACTGAGTGAGGAATTACTAAGTTGACCCGAGCTCAGGAATTCTTAAATCTCCCATTGGAATGGGAGAGATGATCCTTTTCCTCCGCAAAGATTATGGTTCTCCATTTACAGTTTATTTCTTAATGTATGGAGAACTCAAGTGAGGAGGCTGAGTTGCCTCTACTATGTAAGACATACAAGTGGGACTGTACAATCTAACATTTGAGGCATTTTGTGATCTGGGAGATTACCTTTGTCTGCTGGGTAATAATTAAACACCTCAGCTTAAATGGCCACTTTATTTGTTTGGAATATTATATAATCATTCCTGTATGCAAACCAGTGTAAGTTCTGTTGGTATAAAAGTTAGTAGAAAAGTTGGATATTATTTAGAACACTTTTATCCAGTTGTGTACCCACATTTCAATGAGACACTTGAGACGTAATATTCCAAGAGTTACTGGTTTATTCATGAATTAAATCCTGCTAGTAATCCTGTAGTTTATTTTTATAAACTTGATCCAAGCTCACTGAAATAGTGGTAAGAAACTGCCTGTTTCAAATGATTGTTTGTATTGTCCTTGATGTTTCATGAGAATCAAATTTTGATTTGTATATTAATTTTTTTTTCTTTTGGTCTATTAAAGATGAGGGATTCGTACCTCATTCTGGATGAATATGTAAGTTTTTGTTTGATACTTGGTATTTGTTTGCTAATATGTATATCTGTACAACAGTGATAACCAAATTAATTTACTGTGCATTCTATAAAATAACTTACCATGTAGTACAAGGAACAGATGTAATATCTTCGCATCAAACATATTAAGAACTTAATAGAAGACATAAGGAGAAATTGCCATCAGGTTTATATATAATCATTGCATCACAAACCTGAAAGTGTAGATATATGTCTTTGCAGGACAACTTTGCTGTTTTTCTTAAAAATACAGAACTCATCCTGAAAGCTAAGTTTCAAGGAGTCTGCTTAGTTTACTTATAACTGAAGAGGAAACTTTTAATCTTTAGGAATTATGCTAAGGCTTTATTCCTGCTGAGATGTGTTGATGTATCTGACTGTGAGCTTCTGAGCTTTCTAAGGACTAAGTGAAACTGTTCATGCACTTGTGCAGGCTTTTGTGGGGATTAAAGAGCAACTTGTTCAATTCTGTAGAAAAATTAAGCTTTTACAAACTGATTTTCTAACATCTTATCTATTGATGTTCCAGATGCGTTTTCTGAACTGTAGAAATGGACGGAAAGAGCCTTCCAAGTCTATCCTAGATGTTGGTGTAGAAGCAGCTATAAAATTCAGTGGATTTGATGAGAAGATGTTCCTAAAAAGAGGAGGAAAATATGTGTGGAGTAAAGCAGACATGAAACTGGACTGGTAACTCAATATACTGAGTTAGGACAGGTGCATTATGTAAAGAAAATGGATGTGTGCATATGTGCATGGATGTATATGTATCTAATGCTTTTAACTACACTAGGTGTATTGCATATATGGCATACACAGTATAGTTCTGTATTTGAATGTGCTAATATTTTAGAATGTAGACTATGTTCTTAGCCGTTGTTTGGGTGAATATTACCAAGTAGCTTGAGAGCTTTCATATAAACAGATCTCTGAGATCGACTTTCTAGTCCATTGTATGAAGGGCAAACCATTAATGTAATGTCACACAGGAAACAATTTTAAGATAATACGTAAGTGTGCATGCCATAAAACAAACCAAAACACATCCCAACGTCTAAGTCATTATAAACAGCTTTAAGAATGGGTAAGTGGAATTTATTCACGGGGAACGTTAGTCTACTTCCTTCATATGGAAAGGTGGATTGCAGTTCCTCGCTAGATCACAAGAGGGCCAGCTGGCAGTCCTTAGGAAACCGCCCTCGTTCTTGGTTTTCTGGCAACGGTCACGGCTTTATAATTACAGTTTTCCAAACTTAATTAGTTTCCCCCTCCCCATGCTCTGTATGAAGAGTATGGGGATAAGTACTGCACAAAGCAGAAGTGAGCTGCCGCTACTCATTCATCCTGTCCATTGCACTCAATGCCTGGACTGTCTCATAAATTTAAATGTTTGCAGCAGTTGGGAACCAGCATGTATTAAATATACCATGTAGAGAAAAATATATCTTTCATTTTTCTGATAGTGTTAGTTTGTTGGGTTTTTTTTTATATTTTTGAGAGGACTGTTTTGCATTCACCTAAATGTAGGGGAATGCGCTTAAGTAGGAGCTGCTACTTCTGAGTAAATGAAAGTGCACCTCTGAATACACTGTGAATTTTTTTCCATGTATAATTCCTTCAGTTTCTATTTTTACTATCCTAACTAAATATACTGTCTCTAGTGCTCTTTTGTCTCTTTGTATTTTGCATTTTGCAATCACAACACTTCCTAAGCACTTACAGTTCAGTATTTTTTTTTCTTGCATTAATACTAAGTGACGTTTAAAATGTGGCCCACACACATTAACCCCACAGTCTTTTGGCAGCTCTTTCACTGACCTCAGTTGGAGTTCTGCCTGAGTAGCGAGTATGGGCAGCACAAATTTATGTAACTGGGGTTTGATTTCCTCTGCATTCCCATTGCTCAAATGTTAAACCCAGCCTCTTTCTCAGCATCTACACTGCATGATAGAAAAGAAGCATTTTCCTTTGCTACTGGCCCAGTCCCAGCATGGAGAAAGATTTAGTGCATCAATGTACCAGTAAATCTACCAGCTTGCTGCTGCTGCAGAAAATGCCAGCTGTATCACAGCACACAGATGCGAGGCACACAAACTCCCATTCAGAACCAGAAATCCTGCCATTCTCTGCTTTGCATTTTATTCTGTAAAGGGCTATTCTTTTGATGCAAGAGCTCCTCTGTGCCTGCGGAGGAAGCTGTAGAGTAAACAAACTGGAGGTGAAAATGTGATAATCCAGTAAATAATGTAAAGACACTGAAGATGGCTTTTATCAGAATATTCTGAGTCCTTCTCTTCTTAAAATCTTAAGGATTTTACATTGCCTTTAGTTACCAAACCGAATTAAGATAAAGTTGCTGCTCTGTGTAATAGTCTTGCACATTGGAAATTAAGAACTTGCGTAACATGTTTTGACAGACAGTCACCATAGTTAATGAATAGCTATCAGTATTTTTTTTGTATACAATTTTTTTTTTGTGTAAAATCTCAAAAATATTCTTGGCTACAGCTTGGTTAACCTAGTTTTGTTGTTTTGTTTTGTTTTTTTTTTTTTTTTATCTATAAACACAGTTCACATTGGACCAGAAATGGACTTTAGGCTTTCAGTTTGCACTGAGGCCTAACTTTCAGCATAGGGCTAGAAAATTAATACCGAATTAGACAACTTCATTAGACAACTAATATACAACTACTCCTAGGCTTAGAGATTACATGTACACTGTGACGCTTAAGAGTCATGATTTGACTCTTAAAGTCCTGTAAACACAGATACGCTTAATTGCATTTTCGTGTGTAATCTCCTGGTACTGCAGCCAAGGGCTTGCTAAAGATGCTGAAGTGGGAAGGAACTTTTACTGTATTTTGCTAACATTATGCAGCTGTTAATTTGTAAAATTTGTTATGAATGAGTGTTTGGGAGAATAACCTCAGTTACAATTATGAATATAACTTGGGCAATGAGTAAAACTGTCATTTAAGATGTATTTTAAGATGACTTCTTTTTCAGCATGAAGTATATTTCAATGTCACAAATAATGGAATTTTTAAATGATGGTGTCACATAATTAGTGCCAAATATTTTACATTGCACATTTCAATAAATGTATCTATTTTCTTAAGTTTGTCCATATTATTACTATGATTTTTTTATATAACTCAGAACCAGACTAGCAGAATGTGTGACTGCATGTGCAAGAGAGCTGTAATTCTGGGTGCAGTCTGTAGTTAACACAAGGAGCTTTTTGCATGGTGCCAAGGGCATCTAGACCGAAAGGAAGAACAATAGCGGTGATTCTCCTTGTGATGAACAGCATTTGTTACAAGCTTGAGTGGACTGGGCTGTGCTGGGAGAAGATGGTTAAAACATCTTGTGCTGTTTGGATGACAGGTGTTACAAAAGCCACAGCTATCCATAAATATCTGAGGACAAAAATAGATGATCTGCTATGGTAAATAAGAGAGAAAGGATAATCAATTTAGTGGCATAAAGACTTTAAAGCTCATCGGTCTCCAGGCTGCAGTATCAACTCTTGTACTAGGCAGCCTGAAATTGAGCTTTTCTCAGTAATTGGTTGTCTGTGATGGGAGGCTTAAGCTTTTCATTCCTCCTTGCTTTTGACATCTTTTTCCCTGGGTATTGTAGTGGAGTGAAGGTACACAGAAGCAGAGCTGCAGCCAGATGCGCTACAGCTTCTGCGATTCTCTGACCGTGGTGCTCCCGGAGGCTGCTGTGTGCTGTCACCCCTGCGATGGGTCAGGCAAGAGTGTAAACCAACCAGACAGCTCTTTACTCATCTCCCCATCTCGGGGTTACAGAAGAAAGCCGGTGGTTGCTCCATACATCAACCAACAACGGGAAAGCAGCTGGTTTTGCGAAGCACTGCTTGCAAAATAGCCATGCCCATCACAGTTTCCTTATGTTTACCTCCTTCCTATTCTTGCCAGAGAGCAAACCCTTCTGCCCTCCTTCGTAAAATCAATCTCCCATTGTTTCTCTCCTGCCGCTGAAAGATATGCTGGGCTGGGGAGCGTCACACTAGAGCAACCAGAGACGCGCGTCCGTGGAATAAATTAAAGCAACATGGGAAAACCGGCAGCGCTGCGCGGCTCTGCACAGCTCGGCCCACCCAGGGAGAACGCTGTTCGGAACACACAGGGAACACGCCCGGGGCTGCCAAGAGGGAAATCCCGGGATCCCCGCGCCCGCCGGGCAGGGAGGCGCCCCCCGCCGCCGCCGCCAGGGGGCGCCGCAGTGCCTGGCGCGGTGGAGCTGGGCGGCTGCTTCAAAGCAGGCGGCGGCGGCGCGGCGGTTAATGGCGCCCGCCCAGCTGCGGGCGCGCCCGCCCCCGCCCGCCCTCACCACACCTCCTGCGCCCCCGCCGGAGAAAAGCCCGGGAGCGGCGCCGGTCGCGCACACTGCGGCCCCGCGGCGGGGGAACACCATGCCTGGGGCAGCGGGATAGCGCGGGGTGTCGCGCACCTTCCGCGGGCCGCCCCGCCTCGGCTGGGGCTGCAGCCGCTGGGTAAGGCGACCCGGGCAGTGAGCGGGCTGTGAGGGGTAGCCGAGCGCGGCGGGAGGGGTGCGGCCGGGAGGTGGGGGAACCTCCGCCCGCGCCGCTGAGCCCTGAGGGGTGGCGGTGTCTCTGAAGCGGCGGTGGGACAGCCGCATCCCCTTACGTAAAGGGTTCTGCTGCCGCTTGCCGCACACATGCCTATCGGCGGGCTGCGGGCCTCCCCCGAGGAGTGCTGCGAGGGCAGAAACTGCGCGGCTCCCGCTCTGCCGTGCGCCTGTGCCGGAGAGGTGGCACTTCGATGCGGACCGGCGGTGCCGGTGCTGGGAGCGGTACCTGGCCAGGAAGGGTGCTGCCGTAGGTGCTGCCTGCAGCGCGTGTTGCCGGGCACGCAGTGAAAACGGTTGCTTGGGCTCGTGTGTTTTTTGCGCTGTGATTGCCATAAGTGAGCTAAAGCCTCGTCAAACGATCTAGTGCCTTGGAGTGCAATAGCCGCTCTTGGAGGGGATGAAGAGAAAGGGGGGTGTAGATTGACATCTACAGCCGCTGTGGTCAGATGCAAGTGAAGTGTGCAGTTTGAGAACAGACTGGTTTGCTTCGGTTGCACGGGTGGGAAAAGCAGGAATAGGACTTGTTTGGGGTTGTGGTTTTTTTTTTTGGTGGTTGTGTTTTTCATTCCTTCACTGCGCTGAAGAGATGCTGCCGTTTACTTTTTTTTATGTGTTGGAAAAAAGCGTATGTATGATAGTAAGGTTGTTCCCTTACTCCCTGAATCTCCAATGCCCTTTAAAACCAAGGGTATCTTGCCCTGAAAAATCAGGCCCTAGGGTCACTTTGTTTTTGTTTCTTCTGTAGAGCTGGAATAGGGAGTGTCAATGGGGCAGACTGGTGGAATAAGATAGAAGCTGCTTGAGTTTCCACTGTGTTCTTGGAAGTACTGTCATTTCTGCCCTGGAACATATTATCCTGCGTTTTACAACGAGCATGCATGATGATATATATATATAGATCCATTTGTTTATATTGTTCCTTGTGTAACCAAACAACTGTTAGCATTGTGAAATGGATTGCTTCATTTTACATCAGTTTATCAGTGCTGACCCAGGAGAGGCCACAGCTGAAGTCAGTGCTCTTGGGCAGAGTACTACTGGAGAGATTACATTGGTACTGTAAACTCCTGGTTACTGGACTTTGCTTGTGTGTGCTCCTCTTACAGACATGAGATGTACTGAAGAGGGGTGGGGAGTGGGAGAAGAGGCTGTGGATATGTTCTATGCTGAGGGGCAACTATGTTTATGCTTAGATTGGACTTTTCAGTGTGGGAAAATTTAAATTGCTCCATCCTGGTAATGCCAGGGCAAAGTGACCTGACTTGAAGTTTATTAAATACCTAACTGAAGCAAGATCAAGTGAGATAAGAGTGATGGTTGTAGTGAAGTTTTTGCTTTTGTTTAGGAGCTATTTGAAAAAGACAGGATTTCTCCTGGCCTCAGCGAAGTTTCATACCTCTGCCACTCTTTTGCCTTAGCCATTGTGTTTCGTTATCCTCTTGCACAATCTGTATATTATGAGGGGGAGAAACCATCTGTGACTGAAACAGTAGTACAATGACGGATGTTTCAATCTGATAAAGCTACTCTGAATGAGACATGCTTTAGATAAAACAAAGGGTTGATTTCCCCTCCTTTCTAAATCACCCTTATTCCTATTCTGGGAGCTGCTAGATCAAATCACATGTTTACCATCTGCAAACAGTTGTATGTTTTTGCCCTTGAAGTACAGTAGTATAAGTTACCTTCACTTAAAACCTGGACTTTGCATATTTCAGTATTTTAATGCAATAATTTCTGTAATAATAAAAACCCAACCTATATATTTGCTTAACTGCTTTTGCTTGTAACTTTTTTTTCAGTACTACTTTTCAAGTCTTTGTCACATTTTCTGTGTTTTTTTGTTTGTTTGTTTGTTTTTTTTAATAACTTTTTACAACTTTTAGTTAAGCCAATGGACAAGGACAAGGCTGCTGTCTTAACTATGAGTTTTGGCTGCAGTACCACACTGGGGGTATGAATGGCTGCAGTGTATCTGCTGTATTTACAAGAATGCTCTCATAGGCTGGCAGAAGACTGTTGTTTGCCTTCCCAGTGCTGATTCAGGGTAAAATAACTCTGATCATCCTGCAGCTTGATGTGTACATGTAGACCTTTTCCCTCCTGGGGACCTAATGTAGCAGGAGAATAGGAAGCTATTATATTTACCACCATGTTTCCTGTGGAGTGGTATTAATAGTTGCGCAGTTGAGATAGTTTATGGTTTGATAAGGAGATTTGCTTTTAAATGTATTCCTATTTGTATCTTGAGTTACAAAAAGGAAATGGAAAACAATAAAAAACCAACCTACCACTCAGTTTGAATGGTTTAGCAGTTCTGCTGTGTCTAACTTAGATCAGCTGTTATTTTTGTAAGACAGGATCCTTTTCTATTTTGCTTTGCAGAACTGAGCTCATAATATTAATCTTCTCATGACCTTTTGAAGGAGATCAGACAAAAAGATCATAATGATAATTTCTATTTTTCACTTCTGATAGCTGGGAGGAACTGTTGAAAATACACTTGTTCCTTTGGCTGCCTGCTGCAAAGTGATGGGAATGATTTTTCTATTTCATAATTAGATCAGAAGTGCTTACAGCTCTTCTGTGTATGCAGGCAGTGGATACTGGAGTTGGCAGTGCTAGTATGAAATGGGTTTTCAAAGAGCTTGATTGTTTGCTGATGGTGCCATTTATGGTGGTGACACCATCAGTGTCCGCTCTTAGAGGCTGAAGGAAATGATGAAAAGCGAAAGTGAACAAGTGTGTCTAGTAGTCTTATTTATTGTGAAGAAAAAATTCTCATCAGATGATTCCAGTCTTGGCCAGACAATGTTATTTACCTCTTATAGCATCATTTCCATATTTTCATTCAAAGAGTAGCGAGTGGTGGCTGCTGCATTACATGTTATATTCCAGGTATCACTGCGGCAGTTTACAACTACATCCTGTTTGTTTAGTAGAAATTACTTACAATTGAAGAAATGAACTAAAGTTTATTGAATATAAGCTTTTCTACTGTATGATAGCCAAAGAATCATCTGAAATACTCATGAATGAAGGTGAGCCTTGGAGGTTGTCCTGAAAATTACAGATTCTAACTTATCAGTTTCTGGCATAACTTTTTACTACATATGGATGCTCGACTTGGTTTGCACTTCTCACTGCTTTGCTTGTGAGCAGCAAGGTTCCAAAGCTTTGGAATCTTTATACTCTTCCAATTGGAAATGTTACTGTCTGTTTTGTTTCTGGAGTATTGGGGTTATTTCCTGTTATCATGAAACTCCACACAGAACTGTGGTCTGTGAAAGCTATCACTGTGGTTCTTGGAAAAAGTTCCAGCTGACCTGCCTTCATCCCCACTGCAGCCTCTAGTAAATAGGTCATATGCAGCATAAGAATTGGATATTAATTGGATAATACCTGCAACTGTTGTACACATCCAGCCCTTGTGGAGGACTCTTATATGAAGCTAGTGAGGAACATGAAGATGAACTTAATAGATTGCTGCCTTAATATATTTTCTTATTGGCCCACCATAATCTGTTATGTGATCAGCTTCTGCCTATGCTTATTATCTCTGCTATTGTTGTTTACCATGCAGTCTGCTTCATGTTTTATTGCCAGTGAGGATCCATACAGAGGAGAACATGTGTGGATTTCTTCATGTTGCTGATATTAATCTCCTTTAATTATATATGTATATATATATAAACATATTTTATATATAATATTTTCTAATTTATATTATGTATTTCATACATATATAAAATATTTTTTACCCTTAAATTTCTCTGTAAGCAGTGTCTGCTAGGGGCAAATGCAGCAGAGTTGTCAAGAGTGATCATGTGCTGTCCCACCCACACTGGCTTTCCTGAAGCACTCGTTATGGCTTTTGGTGTGTCTTTTCTCAGCACATTACCCTTGAGCATCCTGTCCAGGTTTGGGTATGCTGATAACAAAGCCTTAATTTTGTCAAGCAGTGCAGACTCTTGAGTAGCCTCTTGCTGTTGCAGGTAGTTTGTATTCACAAGATCTGTCAGACCTATGCAGGCTGTTTGTGATAGAGTAGCAGAAGTAGTGAGGAAGCGAGGTTATCACTGATCATAGTCACAGAATGGTTTGGGTTGGAAAAGACCTTCAAAGATAATCTAATCTAACCCCCATGGCATGCACAAGGGCGTCTTTCAGATCAGGTTCCTCAAAGCCCCATGTAGCCTGACCTTGAACACTTCCAATGGCATGGGGGTCAAAATAGATGATCTTTGAATGTCCCCTTCCAAACCATTCTGATGAAGTCCCAACAGTTTTCAGGCAGGGCTGCCTGCCCACAGTGACTTTGCAGGGTGGTGTGGGTGAGCAAAGCCCACTCCCTGCCCAAATAACTCGTCCCTGGGACTTTAGCAATGCTAATGTCCACTTAGGAGGAAAATGTGTGTCGTTTAACTCTGATTTTTTATATATATATATATATATTTTTTTTAATGTTGCTACTTAAAGTAATAGTTTTCCCTTCATCACTATGCCTGTGTTAAGAAATACATCCATCCAGACAGAATGAGGGCAATGCTCTGTGACTTGTGTGGTCAGGCTTATGTCTCCAGTGCAGTCTTGTAACAGTGCAAATTCAAGCTATCAGCAGATTGTGTATATATATTTTAGCTTGTTTTTCTGAGAAAATAGACTATGTGCAGCTTTCTCTGAATGTCTGCCTTTTGCTCTTAGTAACTTTTAAACCTCTTGACCAATTCAAGTTGCATCTGTGAGTGGGGTAGAAGTTTATTCCAATAAACCTACAAGTTTCCTGGCATTAGGCAGCCTAGGCAGATGGAAGTATGCCTGCTGAAGGAGAGGTTGCAGTCTGAACTTTCCCTAAAACTTTGACACACATTCCTAGGAAACTGGATTTTACTGGCTCAGTTGCTTACGAATCAGCTTATATTGTGCTCTTATTTTTTGACCCTGTTTCAAATTAGACTGCTACTTCCTCTTTGGCTATTTTTGTAAAAGAATTTGAATATGCAGGAAGAGCAAGTGTTTAGTCTTCAGCCTCAAATAGCTTTGTAATACTGCAGAAAGTGCATGATGAGAAAGGAAAGGCTCATTTGATTCTTAAATGTTATATTCTAATACAGGATTTGAGTGTTCTGATTATGTGAATTTCCTTTTGTTAAAATAATTATTTAACTCTTTTTTATTATTATTTATTTTTCTTTTTCTTCTTCTTTTGCCTTCTAATAGCAATTCTGTAGACTCCCAGAAACTGTTAGGGTTCTTGTAATGGTCTTGTATGAAGTTTGTTCTCCAAATGGATCATATGACTTCATAGGGCATAAACTGAAACATAAACTTTCATATTTCTTGTCTGTATTTGTTTTACATGAACATATACTGTGTGACACTTTCAATTAGCTTATCAGTTTTGCACACAGATATCTGTTGAATATGTCTTATGTTCTGTTTGCTTCTTCATGCTGATTTGATTAATATTGTTCTATCATCTTTCTTCATGCTTAATATATATGTTGTCGGGCATTTGGAGCCTAAACAAAAAATACCTACATCAACTTGAGATTAATTTTGCATTACTCTTACCTTTGTGTACTGTCCATTTTTACTTTTGTGGAGAAAAATTCTGACCTCATGTACACATTGAGGATATGTGTAAAATGTGTTAAATTTGTTCAGAAGTGATCCATATTTAAATAAAAAAAAAAAAGAAAAGAAACTCAAGTCCTCCATTTTAAAGCTTTTAGTTTTTTCCTGATGGCATTTGTACTTCTGATATACGTCTTGGGGTTTTGGAAGGCTTGCAGTTGACATTTCTCTCTACTTTAAATTACTAGGTTATGCTTGTGTCAATTATTCCTTGCTAGTTGTGTGTGTAGCAAAGATGTAGTGACAACATCCACTAAGTTTCACTAACTGTAGCTGTAAAGCTGCAAGGGTAGGATAACCATGGTTGTGGCTGTAGAAGGCATGTACCAGCTCTGAGTAGCTATGGCTGCATGTTGCACCTTGAGGTTTAGTTTCAGCTGATCCTCAGGGCCAGCTGAGCCTGGACTTGCTCTTAAGACTCTGCTGGGGTCATAGCCTTTGTGCCTTGGGTAAGCTCCATTAAAGCAGTCCAGGCAACTCTTCATCTCACTGGGAGATGAAATCTGTAAAGGTTGTGAAGCACAACATGGTGGTGAACTTTGTAGTTGCCACATGTGTTGATGCCAACCAGTTCCTGAGGGTGCAGTGTGTATTCTCTCGTTTGCAGCTCTGAAGGCAGTTAAAGGTTTAAGTTCATGGATTCCCATCCATTCATACACACCTGCAGTGTATAAGCTTTTTCTCAAGGCTCCAAGCTAGTTTGTTTTTCTTTATCTTGTGATGTGACAGTCCCCAGCCCTGGGAAAGATTGTTAGGAGCATTTGTACTGTGCAAGGCTTGTGCTAACCTCTGTTGCAGACCCTGGCACCTGTCCATGCTGTTGTTGGCTCAGTATGTCAGTTTGCTTGTGCCCTGTACTTTGCATTGCTGTGGCTCTGAGGGCACCAGTCTCCTCAGTGTGAGTTAATCCTCCTCTCCGCTGCAGTTTCTCACCTCTGCTTCCTTCCTGAGCAAATGCCACTGGATCCTGGCTTGCATTGAATTGCTGACCTCATTGGGCATCAGCTGCTGTGGTGGTCAGAATATGTTACCTTTCATATTTACCTCCTTTCTTCCATAATGTGATATCCCATTGAAGCAGCAGCATCAGCCACATGCTTTGTGTGGATTTATGTCTGAAAATTCTCAAGTCTTTTACCAGTGACTGCTACTGAAGGTGAAACTTACAGTTCTTGCTTATTTTACTGTCCCTTTTACATCACCAAAGAGACATTACGAGGGTGATACCCCACTTCTCTCATATTTTGTTCCAGGTTGACATTACTTTTGAAAAGAATCTCACTTCAGAGGGAGAAGCAATATAGTTCTAACTCCACGTTAGATATTGAGCTTAAAATCAAGTTATGCAAATCCTTAAACAACTCATAAATCCAAAGAGTGTGATAGTCTTTTTAGCAAACTGTCAGTTACAGCTAAATATTTTCACCAGTTACTTCACATTTCCATTAGCTCCTTAAACAGCTGAAGATCACAGATTTGAATGAAATATGTTTATGGCTGTGTTCCCCACCTTTCAAATTAGACTACTGCTATGAAACTTTATTACAGTGACATTATAGTAAAGGTGTGTTCAGGGGCTGCTCTTCCTTGGGAAAATCACCCTTTTGTTTTCTCTTGTTTGAGAAGTTCGCATGGGTTTTGTTTCCCTTTCCTTCACAGTTCTACTGTACTGGTCTCCAGGCCTGTCCTTGTTACTTTTGTTACTGGGAATTGTTACTTTTGGATGGAATGATACAACATGACTGCCAATGTAAGGAAGAGTCAAACCATTCTGTCATCTCATTGTGCTAATAATAGCAATGTACCATTTTTCTGACAGGCAACACTGCTGTTAGTGGCAGCTTCAGGAGGGATCACTGGAAGGGCAGTAGGGTCATTCAGGATCTTGGGTTTTTTCCTTTCACCTTAGTATCTTTTCTCATACAGCCTAACTTCTCACCCCTTGAGACTGAAACATCATTTTATTTGAAACAACTGTTTCTCACTCTGGTATCAACTAATTTGGATCTTGAACTGTGGAAGAAGGATGAAGATGGTGCTATTTTTTGGAAGACAATAGAAACTCCTCACAATTCCCCCACTCCCCCCCAAAAAAAACCCAACCAACCAACCATCAAACAAAAAAAACCCCACAAAACAACCAGTCTTTGTACTACCTTGGAGAGAGTGTTACTAAAATTTTGACTTGGAGAGTGCCAGGGTAAAACAATCCATGGGAAGGCACATCAGAATGTCTTATCAAAGTCACCTCAACTAACATGAAAAATCCACTTTTCTCAATACCAAGAGAGCTTTCATATGGTTCCCTGAACATGGGTGACATGGGAATTGGACAGCCCTACTCGTTATTGAGGTTTCGAAGAATTCATAGTATCTGCACTTTGATATGAGGAGAAAAAAAAAAGGAAGAAATCTTTATGATCAAAGAAATTTAAGGAGAGTAGTCTTAAATGAAAGATAGTAGAAATCTGCCAGTTTATGATAAGGTCTAGATCTTTCCTAGTTTAGAGACTTCTGATAAATGCCTTATGAACTTTGGCATTTTTTTCTTTAATGTTTCCTTAAGATGAGAAGTTAATTGGTGGTGTGTGAGTCTAAAGTAAGAAAGAAAATGACCTGTAAGTAAAGTACAACTTTATTGCTTCAGAAACAACAGCAGCCCTATCTTTACCCTGTGTAGCTGCCTGCATTATGCTAAGGACTGTGTAAAACTGCTAGCAAGTCAAAATAGCCCGTTTCTTCACATAGGCTGTTTCCCCTTTGGGAGGGAAAGGGGAAAACAAGCACAGAATAAGGTTGGAGGGAAGTCAGTGTTTGAGTGAACAGAGCAGCTTAAAGAACCTATTGATAACTACATGAAGCTAAAAGCGAGCAGCCTGCTTCTAAACAGGTATTTGGAGATGGTGATTTGGAAGATGGGAGTGGTCTGTGCTCTTGGAAGTTGCTGAAAGTCTGTAGGAGGTTAGTATCCAACCATCAGCAAGTAGGTCTTTGAAGAAGCATGTGGGAAATGCTCTTAGTGGAAGCTGTAGACCTGAACTCAGGTGTTTTGTGTTAGGGAAAGCCTTTGTGCCTGCTCTCCAAATGTTCCAGTGCTTGAGTGGGAAGAGATCAGAGGTTCCTCCCTGAGATCCCTCTTGGACATTCATCAGAGCTTTGATTATTTTCATTCAGTGAAAATATGTATAGCTCGATAGTGGTAAGTGCTGTAACATGACAATAAGAAATAATTTGAAAGACTTGTTTGTATTTAGTATAGAAATCTTAATTTTGAATGCATCAGATATAAGCACATACTGTTTTGATGCATTTATAAAAGCTCAAGAGGGCTTAATGATAACAGTATCTTCTGTGTTGCATTGTTACATGGTTATAGAGTCAAAGTACCAAATTGACTTTCTCTTTAATTGAAGTGGTTCCTGACATTTAAAACTAATATATGCCTACAGTGATAGGAAATCTGCAGGGATCAGAAGAGATTTTCTGATTTCCCTGAGAACTTTTTTCTGAATATGCAATTCTCATTTCTCTAAAGCAACCATTATTTTTCATAATAAAAGAAATTTTTTTTTTATTTTTTTTTTTTTAATTTCATTCCTACTCAGCAGTGGTTCAGTACACTGAAACAAGGGAATAGTAATATTTTTAAATAGGGATGCTTTGTATGAATTATTTCAAAAATTATGTGCTGCTTTTGAATATTGATATTTCCTATGATTTTAAAAGTTAAGTAACATAATGGATCTGCAAAGAAAACAAGATTTGAGTTCCTCAGAAAGGGATAATTGTAAATATAGTGATTTTCCTGTAATGCAGTATGCTTTGGCAGATGTCACCTATTCTGGTGAAGTACCATATATGGAAAAAACATGCAAATGCAAAAAGTTACTTCAGGGTAATCTGTCCCAAAATGAACCAGAGCATTGGACATCTGATGGTACATCTTAAAAGTGTATAAACTCTTAGAATATAAAGATGTGGTATGTCTGAACTGGTGGTATGTAACTGAGTGAGCAGTACTGTATGATGGGAAAGACGTGAGTTATTTGAGAACCTTCTTAGAGGATTGCCTAGTGTTAACCATGGAGGCAGCCATGATGAATGGGGGCCTTTGACTACTGTGGTGTTATGGCATTGCATGCCATGATATAAATAAGTACACAGAGAAGGGGCTGTGTACCATCCATACAGAGCTATACTTTTCCTCTGGATAGTCCTTGTTTGGATCATTCGCATCTTTTCCGTGCTATCCCTCTATTCTATGTGTATTGGGGAGCATTGGGTGGCTGTCTTGGTTTTAAAGCTACATTGGAAACTTTAGGCAGAAAAAATGAATATAACTCACATATTTTAATTCCCTTTTTCATCAAAGAACTGTAGTCCTCTCTTAACACATACAATGCCTTTGGTAAATGTGCTGATACAACACAAGACATGGGAAGAGCCTTGACAGTCACTGTCCAGCTCTAATCCAACAGGCATAGAGAGAGTACTCCCATAAAGACTGGGGACTACAGGGAGTGGATGCTTTGGGATAATGCCATTATATCAATTTCTTCTTGCTTCCTATTTACCTTTGTTTTGGCTGTACAGCTCACTGCTAGTCAGCTGTGACCAAACCATTGCCCAATCTGTCCATCTGGCTATAGACTACACAAAATACATTTGTAACTCTGCTACCCTGTGTAATTCTGTTGCATGTTGTGTGGATATTTTGTGGCCTCAAAAGAGTTGCTCTGTGTGTTTCTCTTCACCTGATGAGTCTCCTGTGTCAAGGGCGAATGTAGGCTCTTTGGGACTGCGGATATGTGAACCTGGGACATTTAAAATTAAAATTTCCTTAATAAATATAAAGTTTTAATAAACCAACCAATAAAAAAAAACAAAAAAAGACCAACAAAAAAACAAACCCAACAAACACAAACCCACACACTAAACAAAAAGTGTGAAAAAAAGCCCTCAAAAACCCAACAAAACCCAAGAAACACAAACCTACAACAAACTGAAATCCATCACCTTTTCTCCAGTGAAATACTTCGTGTGTTTCAAAGTATCTGAGATGAGCAGCAACTTCTCAGGGCTCCTTGTGATTGACTGTTAAAATGAGGTCAGGTTAAATCTGTGTGAATTCTAGGTCATGCTAAACCTGCCATTGGACTCTTGTTTAATTTCTGTAGTACCTCAAGTGAGGAATGGATTTATGTTCTCATATGTTTCTGAGAAATTGATAGAAAATTTCCAAAATTCAGACTTACATTGCACTTCTATCCAAATCATAGTCAAATTATTTTGATATTTCTCCTTAAAAAAATAGACTAGCAAGCCATATAGAAAAAGCATTTTTTCCCTATGGAGTATTAAGACCATTTAAAGTAATGTGATATGCCTACATCTCCCTTTTTATAAGAATCATACAATATTTTGTCTACTGCATTTGAAGATCATCTGGAAAGATTACAAAACTTTCTTCAGTAAGATAAATATGAAATGCTGATTTCATTATGTTAACGGTAGGTTTTAAATGTTTGTTATTCATTGGAAGGAAAAATAAATACAGGGAAGACATTTTCCATTCCAACTTTTTAATGAGCAGTGTGTGTGTATGGGGAGCTTCCTTCTCATGAAAGCTTAATTGTGTGTGCTTTTCTATTGCATGCATTATAGTAAACCTGGTAGTTAAACCCAAGATAAGACCACCTCTTCTTACAAATCCAGAATGACAAGGCTTCTTCTGAAGGTGCATCCAGGAGTTAGTAGAGTAGTAATAGCTGTCAAGTTCAAAGCAAAGCTAATAATTCAATCTTCTGGCCTACCATGTGTTTTTCCTGTTTTCAGGAACCAGCATCTCCTCTGTTAGTATGAATAGTTATGTTAAAATACCTTTTATCGCTGTGCTTTGAGCCTTTCTGTTTTCATGAAATTGTGTAGCTGCTTTCGTAAAAAGCCTTTAAAGAGTTTCCCACATCTGATTCGATATAAAACAACTTATTGTCATGAACCAGCCAGATAAATAACCATTCAGCTGTGGTAGCCTAAGTAACGCTTGCCAAGAGAAAATGATGTGGGATATGTAAACCATAGGGAAGGACTGTGGCAGCTGGGTACCTTCAGACTCTGCTCTAGGGAGTCCATTGGAATTTCACCTCCTGGCTTGAATGGCTGCAGAGTTAGGCTGGCAGTGAACAGCAAGGAGCTTTGCCCAAAGCTTTTATTGTGCCTCTCTTTTCACTGGATAGCATACTTGAGTTCTGCTTAAATGTTTCAGGATGTAATCTCCCTGGCACAGGGATCACAGGACTTTGGTTTGGTTGTGGCATGTAAATACCTTGCACAGCAGAATTTTCCTTTGAGTGTATTGTGTCCTTGGTTTCTGAGAGAGCTGTCATTGCTGAAGGATTTCATCTTTCACCCTGCAATCCCTCTTTCTGTAGAGGTGATGGTGTAGGACTGTATGAAGTGTAGCCCTCTGACAAGGGTAAGGATGCTGGTGAGGAGATGGTGTTTTGCATAATCACATATTGTCACCACCATAAGTAAAGGTGGGAATCTAAAGCTGAAACTCTTTCTTAGGTATGCAACCTGTCAAACTTCATCCTTGTTCCTATGTGTCCTTTAGCTTTTGTCCTTGGACCCTGTGGCTATCTGGCTGTGAGCTGCATCATCAGCTCTGACAGGATGAAGCAGAGAGAGATGAGTTTCACGGCCATTCATGCCTCCTAGCTACTCTTGGCTGACACAAAAAGCAGATGAACCATGGGCTGTCATGCAAATATAGAGCAGATCCCACAGCCTTTCCTTCAGCATCTGTCACTGATGCTGTGCTAAGCCTGACACAGGTTTGCTAATTCTGCCTGTCAGCTTGTGGCTCTGTGCAATAGACATTCAGTGTCAGGAAAACGATTACAGCACAGCGGCAAAAGCATGCCAGGTGAATGGAGCAGCAGCTGACTGCAAAATATAAACAAGTAGATGCCTGTAGGAAATAAACTGGGAATCAAGATGCTCCAGAACTGGGCCTGGACAAGACACCATGTAGCAGGTTCATTTGTAAGACAGAAGCTTAAAATAAAAAAAAGCTGATTATGCTGTTTACCAGTCTGTCACTTCCAGATTTTAGTAAGTAAATAGACACAGAGAATTTCTTTCGTTTTGATGAGTAAAACCAAAGGTAGGTGTGCAGGGTGTGGCTGAATGCAGACAGTTTTCTCAGTAACAAGTGTTCTAGATATCCCTAGGGTGGGAGATTTTCCATTCTGGAAAGCGGCAACCCTGCATAAATACAAGGGATCAGGCTGAATACAGAACTTTAAGTTAAAAATGCACTTTTGAAGGGAGAAAAGAGGGCTAATTTAATCCTTTGCTGATGGAATTTATGAAAGAAACATTTTGCACAGCATTAATAACAGTAATACCCAAATTCTAGCTTTCAAGCCTTTAAAAGGTTTTTTGAAAACCTGCAGGAGGTATAAAAAAGAGCCACAAGAGTTATTAATGGTGAAAAATTCCTGATGGTGATTTCATGTGGAAAGGGTGGGGTATGAGCAGATTTTTTTTTTTTTTTATTTTCCTGCATTTGCTTTATTTGTTATTATTGGATCCTTGTCCAGATAATTTTAGGACAGACTCAATCTCATCCAAAGACACATGTCTAAAACAGGTCAGATGGATTGATCTCTCAGGTACATCTCTGAGATGGATTGTTCTGTTGGTGATGAAGAGCAAAGTCACAAGCTGATTTCAAGTAGGCAGCTGTCTCTTAAACACTGGTAGAAAATAGTCAAGAGAAAACAGGCTGAGAAGATTATTAAAATTATGGGGAAGGATTTTTTTTTTTTTTAGTTTTTTCTTGCAGTTAAAAAAAAAAAAGGTTAAAATGGCAAGGCAGCATGAGAGATGATCATTACTTATGCCCCTTCAGAAATACTTGTCAAACTTTCTTGGTTGAAGCCCAAGGAAGGAGGAAGATCTTGAGTGCCTGAATAAGCATTTTAGCTGTCTGACAGATCAGAAGGAAATGATTGAATTTTATGTATATTATGCATTTGTTCTACAGAACTTAAATGTGCAGGCTCTTGTTGAATGTAATGGTCAGTCTGCAGGCTGTCAGGATGCTGGCTAATCAAGGTAGAGCCCCTTGGGAAAGCCTCGTGTGGGAGAGGAGATAAGAGGTTTGCCTGGCTCTGTGTAGAGCTTAACCTAGTAGCTGGATATCACCAAAGATATATTGGAGAAGAGGATTGAAATTTTCAGTTTGGGTAAAGAGAGAGAGACCTGGAATAGGTGGTCAGTCCCTTTGTAGAGAGTATAACTGGATTTCTGTGGCTTGAAGAGATTGCCCAGGAGTAAACAGGAGAGACAAATGCTGCTGATAAAAAGGGCATTATTTCCTCAGGATCCCTCCTGCCTTGAAAGATAGAAGTGGAAGAGAGGGCCTCAGGAAGGCAGTACTGGTGGAGCAGTTAGTGAAGTGCTCAGTAAAATGCTGGCAAGGGCAAGATTTTAAGAGGAAGAAAGAGGTCAGGAGATGCTGGAGTTGGATGGAGCTGATGCAATAACCTGAAGCACTAGCCAGGACAAGTTTCATACTAAGGAAGAAGGGCTGGCAGACGAGCTGGAAAACATCTGTGTCAGAGCTGTATGAAAGGACTTTGCAGGCAGCTTAAACACAAACTGTACTCCAACAGTATTAGAAGGGACTCAGCATGTTAGCTGCCTTCACAAGATACTGTCTAGTACTAAACTCTCTTTTACTTTCCTTTTCATTTGTTTTATTTTCTTCATTCTCACACTTAGAGAGGCATAACTGGAGCCAGGGGCTGAAAGTCTAAATGAAAAGGTGAATAGCTGCAGCTCTTCAAACCAGTGAATTGCCCTTCTCACCATTAGGGAAAGTGGAGTCCAGCCTAAGGCAGGCCATGTGCCCAGGCAGTATTTGTTAGCCATGTGCAAATTGCTTGTCTCACTTTCTGGGTACTTGGGAGATGGGTAGTAATTTGTGGTGTTCAGGTTAACAACTTATTGCATCCAATGGTCCTTCTGATTCTAAGCACCAGAAAGCTGTTTTCTTATTATGGTGTATCCGCTTGTAAAATGAAAATAGATTTTGTTGGTTACTTTTTTTTCCCTTGTAAAATGTCAAGAGAATATAGGAAGCGGGCAACAGCAACATCTTGTCAGATTTCCTGATTTTCAAGCAGGATCTGTGGCAAAGAAGCAAGTAGGAGGGTAAGGTTAAAAGTGAGCAAGATGTGCAAGAGGAGGGAACCTCTTTCTGGTGACAGAACTGTGGTTGATGGGTAGCTGAGAATGTTACATTGTATATATGTCTGAGCTTGCTCAAGTAAAGGTTGCCTGAGTAACTACTGTTTTTTGTTGTTTTTTTGTCTAGAAGCATGGTAGGTATTTTTTCCTTATCACATCCGTCTCTAAATGAATATCGGAGAGTGGAGGATGGGAATATTTCAGGAATTAAATGTTAATTTTTAAAAATTCTAAAGGTTAAGGCATGCTTCAATAATTACAAGTATTTTTAAGTAGCATGTTGTTAAACTTAGGGTGAATAAGGAAGACCAGAACCTTGTGTGTTTGGCTAGAAACTAATCTCAAGCTGCATTTTTTAGATTTGGTAATGAAAAGAGGGTATTATGTTAAAAATTTACATACTCAGTTTGAGGATACAGGTTTTCTGAATACTCATTGGAAAGGAACTCAGCTGATGACTTCTCTCTCAGAAGCAACACTGTCAGATTAATCTGAAAATGGAAAATAGCTTGAAGTCAAAGTAGGACTCTTGCCAATTGCTGTGTTCTGAATTCATAGGATCATGGAATTGTTTCAGTTGGAAAAGACCTTTAAGATCATCGAGTCCAATCATTAACACTGCCAAGTACACTACCAAATCATATTCCCAAGTTCCATGTCTACATCACCTCCAGGGATGGTGGCTCAATCACTTCCCTGGGCAGCCTGTTCCAATGAAAACATTTTTGGTGAAGAATTTTTTTCCTAATATCCAGTCTGAACATCCCCTGGTGCCACTTAAGATCATTTCATCTTGTCCTATCACTTGTTATTTGGGAGAAGAGACTAATGCTTCACTACAATCTCTGTTCAGGTAGATGTAGAGAACAGTAAGGTCCCCCCTGGGCTTCCTTTTCTCCAGACTAAACAGCCCCAGTTCCCTCAGACATGCTTTGTAAAACTCATGCTTTGGACCCTTCATCAGATTTATTGCTCTTCTTGGGACCTATTCCAGCATCTCAATGTCTTTCTTGTAGTGCAGGGCCTAAAACTGAGCACAGGATTCAACGTGGGACCTCACCAGTGCCGAGTACAGGGGGGTGATCACTGCCCTGGCCCTGCTGGCTGTGCTATTTCTGATACAGGCCAGGATGCTGTCGGCCTTCTTGGCTGCCTGGGCACAAGCTGGCACATGTTCAGCTGCCATCAGTCAGAATCCCCAGGTCGTTTAACACCAGCAGTTTTCCAGTCACTTTCTTTACTCAATGAACAGTACACCAGTCTAAGCCATGAGCAGCCAGTTTCTCCAGGAGAATGCTGTGGGAAATAGTGTCAGCAGCTTTACTGACATCTAGACAGGTAATATTTGCAGCCTTTCCCTCATCCACTAAGAAAGAAAACAAACAAACAAACAACAACAAAAAACCTCTTGTGTAATGGGATTCATTTTCCTAAGCTGATAAATTCAAACTGAGGCAGTAAATGCAGAGAGTAGAAAGGGTTGAGAGGCAAATTTTGCCTGTCTTCACTAAGGCTGGTTGTCACATCACACAGCTTTAAAAGCTCGTTGGCAGAATGGAGCTGTTAGTTCCGGTTTTAAACAGTCAATCTAAATGAAGCCTGACCCTTATTTTTTGTCTTTCAGGCTTGTCTAACACTACCTTGAGCCAAATTCCTAGACTGGTTGGTGGTTTCTCATGGGATCCCTGTGACTGACAAAGGAGAGATTGTTGTGGTAGGAGTTTGCCTTGACTGTCTTAACAACACTTGGCCTGGGCACAGACAGATGTAGTTTCCAACACAGCCACTTTTTTTGTAGGGCTCTTATGCAAACAGGAGCTGTGGAAAAAGAAGAAAGTGCCTGAGAGATGGCTTTTATAGTCTTTGGAACTGCTATTGTGTTACCCCATAAAAATCTAAACCACATAGCCCAAGCTACTACGGAGGATGGAATTTGTCAGAGTTTGCTTTTAATTGTGGAGTTCTAGAATGAAAAGGATTGGTTCATTTGCCAATTAAATGTAGGAAGAAACCCAGAATGTGCATTCTAGTGAACTTTTTAGTGAAATCCAAGGCACAGAGAGAGACTTGTTTGGTTTTGTGTAATTCAGTTACTGTCTTCAAAGCACAGTTTTATAGTACAACCTAAAATGGGTTCACAAGGCTTTTATTTTTATATCTTTATATAAAATAAATATATAATATGTACCTTTATATCTTTATATAATATGTATCTTTATATATCTAACAGGGCCTGTTTTGCTTTCATATATGGTCCTTGGTTTAATAGTATAATGTCCCACAATTTGCAATTTTAAACAGCAGCAAATTGATACTTCAGATAAGGAAGATAATAAAAAGGTGATTTCCTTTTTTGAGATGGCTACATATCTATATATACTCTATAGCTAATTGTTGATATATTTGATAGTTGTGTTTCCAATCAGTCAAAAACAAGTAGCACATATTTATCTTGTTTTCCAGAAGGCAGTAAAATATCTGCTTAAATAATTAAAGTCCCATCAGCTTATCTATTTGTGGTTTGGAAAAGATCATCCTGTAGATATGACTAGAGCTGGAAGTGCTGCATTATACTTATGCTAATATATAGCTATATGCAGAAATAATGACATCTTTAGATTCTTCATTTGCTTTAGCTCATAGTTTCCTGTTGGTTGCTTTCCATTTTCCCAGCCAGTGCCACTTTCGCACGCATACTTCTTCTGGAAATAGTATTGAAAACACAGACTGGCAGACTCCTTTTTTTTTTTTTTTTTTTTTTTTTTTTTTTAAATCTTTTCGCTAAAGCTCATGTTCTTGGCTTAATTATCAAAGTGTAATGATTTTGCTTGACTTTTTCTGATCACAGGAAAAACCTCTTGTGAAGAAAACATAATCATGCCCTCGTTGGCTTGAATTTCAGCATTGAGATTTTAATGTAAGAAGCTGTATGCTCGGCTTCAGTAACATGTCTTACTGTAAAGTACTGTTTAATTATAAAGCTTGTTGAAATATTTTTTCATGTTTTTTTTTTCCTGCTCACTTTCTTTGCACTCAGTGAAATATTTTTTTTTTGGTAACATCTTTTTTTTTTGCTAGGAGAAACACAAAATGGGGAGAAAAGGAAGAGAGGAAATTTAGTACCAAAATATCCAATATTGTTTTCCATATCTCTTGTTTAAAAAGCAAGGTTCAAAAAATTTACAGTTTCATTGCTTTCTTTTAATTTTGACTAGTTGATTTAAAATTTAGAGAATGGAAAGGATTTCTGGGGTCCCTCACACTTTGAACTGTAGGTAGTATAATTCCTTTAATAAATTTTCAACTTGCAAATAATCTGCATTTCTGCTCCCCCTACTTTTAGAAAGCTGTAATAGAAACATAAAATGCATCTCTGACTCTTCAGAACTTGAAGAAAGTTTCTATATAATACATGGACAGTGGCAAATTTATATGTTTGTTGTGGTCAGTGATGTCTTTTTAGCTTAAAGAATTTCTCTCCCTTTGTGTGATGTATATTAGCCTGCATCTTGTGCTTTCAGGGAGTGACCATATCTTTTATTGATCTCCATGTCCCTTAGCCTTCTTTGCTAAGATTAGCTTTCCATCCCTCTCCCTGAGAGTCCCAAGGCCTTCAAGCATAGTGGTCTCCCTCTGTGCCCATTCCCCACGATGTTATCTGCAGTGCAGCTTGTTCTCCTCCCTGTTTAGTTTTCTGCTGAAGTGTTTTTGAAGTTTCCTGCAGAGGTTTCAGGATCATCTATTTTTCTAAGCATGAAGGGAAAAGTGTGCATAAGGTACTCTGAGGACCTGTGTCCAGTCTCTTGGAAAAGTATGTGCAGCTGGTCATTCTTTTTTTCCTTTTCTTGAAGTAGAAACCTCAGTGTATTTGCTTTGGCAAATGTGAAACAGCTATGGACTTCTATGATCAGTGTGAGAGCAGCTCCGACATACTGTGCCCATAACTAGCTGAAACAGGCCTTGTTTCCTTTGAATCTTTCTGCTGCCCACCAACCTTATTTCACTGAAATGTCTCTAAAGGATTACTGAAATGGAGCATATCCTGGCAGAGGTCTGTACTGGAAAATATTTGTGGCATACGGATGATCATGAGGTATTTGTGTAACAAACAAGAACATACCATGCATAGTTCAGACTTAATACAAAGCAGAGGAGTTTTACCCTCTGAGTTTCTTCTCCTATGAGGCAAGAACCTGCCACTTGTTGTTGTCATTGTGATTGTGAATGTAGTGTCAGAATTCACTGATCTTTTCTAAACATCTGGAGAAAAGCTTGTGTGTCTCATCATCTTTAGAGATGCTTTCATCGATGTAGCTTGCTCCTGCTCATTAGCAGGGAGAGAAGGGAGCAGATGGGCAAAATCAGAGTTTGCCAGTAAAAGGCAAAATTCTTCTCTAATGATCTAGCGTGGGCTTGAATTTGTGGAGCTTTCTTATGGAGCTGTTCATTTCTGTTTCATTGTTTATAACATTAAAATAGTTATAGTGTTTCATTTTACTGTGGAAGGAAGCAATCAAAATATTTTGGCTTTGCTTCAGACAAAGGTAATGTTTTGTAAATAGCTGTCTGTAACCCTAATGACAGCTGAGACCTCTATAACTAAATCAATGTAACGTAATTTGGTGATAAGTGTGCAGTGTGGATGATCTACGATGATGACACATTCATAAGTTGCATTATGATGATGACGTTATGCCCTGTAGCAGTAGCCAGAGGCATAGCTTGGCCCAGTCCAACATAAAGACTTGGCTAGCTAAAATGAAATTTAATAAAGATGTAAATAAAAACTGCCTACATCAGTCAAGTAGTGGGTTTTTTTTTTTTTCAGCCTGTGACAAGAACTGCACTGCAGAGGTGACAAACTCATTCTGTGGTGACAGCCACAAGTGGAGTTTGGTTTTCATTATAGCTCATGAAACAGAATGTGAGATTAAACCTATCTGTTTGCTTTAGTCCACAAAAAATTTGCTCCCAATAGCAAAGAAAGTTTTGAAGGTAGGAAATTTTGTTTGCTTTTTTGTTTTGTTTTTTTTTTCTTTTTTGTGTGTGTGTGTAAGCAAAATGTAAAAAAGTAAACTAGGCCAGTTCATTCTAGAGCCCTCTGCATTCCTGTGTTTGCCTGGTGGTTAATATGTGTAGGGTTCGTGGCCTGATCAGAGCAACATGTAGTGGGTCTAACCAGGCAAAGGCTTCTCAGTCTTCAAGGTTTTAAATTTTGTTCTTAATGTCTCTGTTACTACAGAGGAACTTAGCATCCTGTTGCAATAAATAACTGTGGGTTGCATTTCTGAGGCTTCATTTGAAATGCTGGAGTGTGTTTTATCTTTTTATTTGTTTTGTTGTTGTTTGGTTTTCAAAACACCAACACCTGAATGGGAGTTATTTCCCCCCTTCTTTTGCAGTCTGTCAAACTAAAATCTGGCTACAAATGTTTACTTTTTGAACAGGTTCTATGTGTATGTGATACTGATTTTCTCAAGTTTGTTCCAGATTCTGTAAGTTACTTCCCTGTTAAAAGGGGATTGCAAGAGTCAGTAAAGTTAATTTTACTTTTTGAGGGGTTTGTTTGTTTGTATTAGTGTTTTAGGAGAAGGGTTTTTTTTGTGTTGTTTTTTGTTGTTGTTTGTTTTATCTTTTTATTAATTTTTTTTTTCCCATTCTGTTCAGTGAACTCTCACTAGAGGACACTGACTACTGCAGATGCACAAAGCAACAGGGAAAAGCAGCTGGATTCCAGTACTTAAATGTGCTGGAATGTCCTGGCAATGTATGAAGTAGGGAAAGAGGCACAAGTCAAGACACTTGTCTGCTGTTATGTATTTTGACCTTCATAGAGAAGAGTTAGGCAACCATTGCATACCAGTCCTTGTAGCAATCATCTGTCTTGTGCAAAAAGGTCTTGTTGCTGTTTAACAGAGGCAGTTCCTGAGCTTTCACAAGCAAAACTTCTACTTTTTCTTTTTTTTTTTTTTTAAATTCAGTTTACAGAAATTCATTTCAGTGGTATTTGAGAAATTTTCTTGACCCTTTGTAGGTTCAGACATTAGAGTGGGTCTTGAATTTTATTTTTGATCTGTTTTCCATTTTCTTCTTAGTATAGTAATTCCAATAGGGATTCATAGTTCTTTCTGTGTTTGCTGTCACCTCAGTGTTACTAAATTTTCCTCCCATCCCCAATAGCTAGAAATTCAGCTCTTCCTTCTTTTTTTCTTAAGTTCTGGCTTGCTTTCTCCTTATCTGAATCATTTAATTTTCCTATAAAATTTGCAGGTTGGCTTGAAATCATGCTGCAGGGTAAGAACTGCCAGTGAGAATGAAGCTGCCAGATAGCTCCGCATCTCTAAGAGGGAACCCGTCAGCTTCACTCTTTTCCTTTGCTACCATGGTAAAAGGCTTATTAATCAGTAGTTCTCTTAGCATATCTACCATAATTTCGAGGTGCTGTTTCCCATTTCTGTAAAGACTAGAGCCCAGGGAGGAGGAGGAGGCGGCAGGTTGGTGGCTGGTCTGTCACAGGCACAAGCTGAGCTGCACAAGCTGAGCTGCACAAGCAAAGCAGTTTTCACAGAGGATGTGTAGGGAACTTCTCCAGGAACTTGGAGCCCTCTCAAACCTCACTGCTTGCTGTTCCAAGCACAACACCCACTTTTTTACCACACTTTCTTTAACCAAAATGTAAAGCCAGTCTCCCCAGAAGAAAACATTTCATTTCATATATTAGTAGAGAAGGCAGGAGTGAGTACAAACTGTCTGTGACACAGGATAATTATATTGCCTTATACACTACATACCACTTTTCTTTTTTCCATCTGCTAAGTCCCTGACCAATGCAGGAACTCTGGTTATTTCAGGTTGCTGGCAGGTATTGATTCATCTTCCTCAACCAACTCGGGTAATTAAAGCATTTGGTTAGAAGTTAAGCTAGTTTGTCACTTAGTATGAAAGTGTTGTGCCTGAGTGCAAGAGACTGTATGACTGACCAGCTCCTGGGAAAAGAGGTCTGCCCAGCTGCCTGAATTATTGCTCTGGTGCCATTTTTCTGTAGCAGTAACAGGTTCCTTTTGTATTGCTTTGTGAGTATTTTTTTCTATTGATTTTTTTTTTGGTCATCTTTATCAGGCATTTTTACAAATGGTGAGTTACTTTTGTTCATTTGCTAACAACCACATAGAAACCCCATGTGGTCACCTTATGCTTTATATATTTTTAAACCTTGTATTTGGATGTTTCCTGGTCTGCATGTCCTTCTCATTTTGACTGTTTTCCATAGACCTTCATTAGTGGGTTTTTGTGTTTTTGTAAAGTATGAATAGACTACAAATGTATTGGTAGTTACTGACCTAGTTGCTTTGTCAGTTGTATTCCCAAACTCCCCATTAACACAGCTGTGTGACTGCCACTATTAGACTTCAGAGGCTTAGAAAGCTTATGCAGCATTGCCTTAGCTTACAGCTAGTATTGGTTGTAATGTCTGGTGTAGATACTTTCCTAATCTCCATTTAGAACAAATATGGTATGGATGAAAAAAAATCTGAATTTTGTATCTTCTGTATCATTGTGAGGTCTTCCTACACTGCTCTGATCTGTCCTTTCATACCTAAATGAGTTTTGAAGCACACTAAGCACTTTTGTTCCAGTTGCAATGCTCTTGCTTCCATTTGTGCTGACGTGTAAAGGAGATGTGCTGCCCTTGTGTCTCCAATTTTTAAACAAATGGATATTCTAACTGTCTTGAGGAAGAACACAGCAGTCAGCTACTATGCTCCTCCTTGTTTGTTTTGAAAGTAGCCCTGCTTTGCTCTTGAATCTATTTAATTGGTTTCCTGCTGGAAAGAAACTAAAGGGCTGCCTTTGCCAATTAACTAGGGCAGAATACTGCATTAATAGACAATGTAGGTTAACCAAGGATTTCAGAAATGTGGGATACCTTTGATGGTTAAACACTTGTTCTGTGGTGAAGGGTTCTTTCCATTAAATATGACACAGGAATTAAGAAACTGCCAGGGTTCAGTTCCTTCATTTGAAAGGTTTCTTTCTGTCTAGTTTTAATAGTGACAAACTATTTCTTCCTAAAAGCATGTAGAGCTCTTAATTCCTAGCCAAGCACTTATTGTCCTATGGAAAAAAAACATCTAGGCCTGTGACACAGCTTACTCATGTAATAGACTATTTACATGAGCTTTAGGAGTATTAATATCCATATTTTAAGTGAAATTTCTATTACTGGCCTCCTAGATTGCTAGGTGCAATAAAGTCAACCAAGAGGGAGTAATCAGATTGAGTTTGTTACTAGGAATATCTAAAAACAAACCACAAAAGCTATTTTTAAGCAGTGGGTGCAATCAGTGTTGTTTAGTTTAGAGCCTCGGAATAATGCCTTTCCAAACATCTCTATTTTAAACTGGTATGTCAGACCACTGTGGCTGCTCTTTCATAGTGTCCTTAATATAAAACACTATGGTGACCATTAAAGTAAATAGGAAAAACTAACATTTGCAGAACTTACAAAAAAAACCCAGTTAATTTCTTAGTACAGTGGATTCCCTTTAAATAGGTGGGTATGTCTTAAGAGCTGGGTGGGTGGTGTGTGTGTGTGTACTGTGCTACTTGACTGGGACCATAATGAACAACCACATCTGTGATCTTCCCAGAAGCTGAAAAGAGTGCAGGCTTCTGTGGTTTGTCTTGTTTGGTTTGGGAAAGCACAAGTTGAACCTGGAAAGATGCCTACTATCTGAAATGTTCAGCTGTGGCATCTGGAAAGTACAGAATATGTTTACCTACCATTTTTTAATTCATCCTTTTTAATAGTTGTTTTCAGTAAAATTTTGGTTTACTAAGGCTTTTTCACTTTCTGTTTTTAGCACTAAAATAATGTTAAATAGTTGATGTGACTGCTTCTGCTTTCTCAGGCTGCATACAAAAGGAGGGAGAAAGCTCCAGGAGTCAGAAATGCTCAAATACTATTTCAAGATACTTTCTGGCACCCAAATGGGTCTAGGTAAAATGGTTGCCCACTAAATTCAGCTACTCAATCCATTTACTGAGCAGAGAGTTTAGTACCAAAGCTATTAATATTAGTTGAATTATTTTATAACTTTGTATTGATATTAACTTCTGAAACCTGTGGTTCACTGCAGTGTGCACAGCACAAACATAAAAGAAAAGGTGAAATCTTTTCCTAATGAGGAGTTTGAGTGTGATACTGACCCTGTTCTGGGTATGTTACAGTACGGAGGAAGACCTGACCTATTTTTTAAGGCAGTTTGTTTGATTTCCATTAATAAACTGGCTATGACAGTGCAGAGCAACCATCTGAGTATCTGTCAAGATCCTGAAAAGTTTCAGAAATGACTGGTGTCCAAGGGGAGAGGCTTGACACAGGTGTTTTACACAGGGAGAAGCAGCATGTCTTCAGAGAGCTGTTAGTTGTTTCCTGGGTATTGTTTTTGTGGGACAAACTTTAGTCACCTTCTAGGCCATGAGCTCATTACTTGGACTTGTGGAAGGAGCTCATTTTATGGAGTAGTTCAGGAAATATATTTGGTATATCAATGCTTTAAATATAAGTGTTGCTGCTTTATTTTGTTTCTTTAGGAAGCAGAATGAGTTAATTCTGGTAATGTGAACTTCCTTTAAAACCCATCAAGACTCAGTGCAAGAAGCTTTTCTTTTAACTGTTTTGGTTTTAAAATTCTTTTTTTATAAAATCCTAGAATGATGGCCACAAACTTAAGCTGGCCTAGAAATGTGTTTCTCCTCACCAATAAGTCTGCAAATTTTCCTCACTTTATGTTGCATGCCAGATTTCTCTGCTGGGAAACTGTGAAGAATAAGTAGGTGTTTTCTACCCCAGCATACGCTCTGGTATTAAGCATGTTGATACTGTGACCCACAAGAAGTTTGCAGCCAGGGCTGTGTTTCAGTATCTTTCCTGCCCATGCTCAAAAGCAGAGAGGAGTTCCACATTGAGCAGAGTGCAGGTGGCATGTACAGAGCCACAGACCAAAGCTGTCCCTATCAATGTGGGATATACCCCAACACACCAGAACTGAGTACCTGTTGCACTGTGTGTATTGGTTTGGGGAAAGGTTTAATATCGTCTAGAAGTGCTAAGAGGCAATGCAAAATATTAGCAGGCAATTACTATCTTGTGAGTAGACTTTTACTACATTATCAAATCCATCAAGTACTCTGGTAACACTGGGTGTTTTTGCATTGTATCATTGTTACCCGAGATGTTTCCTCTTTAGCAGGATGAATTATGTGGGTATGTAGAAGGTATAAAGGACAGACCTAAGTACCTTCATTTGACTTTTTCTAACAATGCAGTGATATCTAGGGTAACAATCCTTTTTTATTTTAATTTTATTTATATTTTTATTGCAGTTGAAATAAACTATGCTGATACCATGTTAGAAAAGTTATTTTTAATTATTTTCACTTATTCTGTATGAGTTAATATTTACCTTCATGGGAGAAACTTGGCTTTTGAGCTACCCAGAGAAAATATATTTGGAAATTATGAAAAGAAAAGGTTAAAACCGCAGATTTTTTATCAGCTCCACACTATACTTGCTAAATGAGTTAGTTGGCCATTAACAAATGTAAAACTGCCAGTAGCTTGTTCTTAAGGCTTTGTTATAAATGAGGAAAGAAAAACTGTAGTTCAAGCTGCAAAAGCATCTTAATTTACTACAATTCATCAATGAATAAGAGGAGATATCTAAATGGAAACTAGAAGTAATAAACCAAGGCCCAGCACCTATTGATTTTTATTAGCTGTGCTCAAGTGTACAAAGCAGTACAGAGAAAATCCCAATAGCATTCCTCTGCATGTGTTCCCGGAATCAAAGGTCTGTAACTTATCTGTACTTGTTATCTAGACAACTGTAGCATGGGGAACCCTGAAGGGAGTGTTTCCACTGCGGTCAGCTCTGCTCTTTCCTTTCTTTGCCTTATGCTTTCTGCTGTCTCTACGTGCTCTTAATGCTTCAGCCTGTGGTTCCGATCTTTCCGCCTTTGCTGTTGCAGAGGCATTGTGCATGGTCTCTGCCACATGCAGCTGTGATGCTATAGTGCTGCTGCTTTCTGCACTAAACAGGTACGTGTGTTATAGATGCGTGTTTATACTGCAAAGGTAAAATGTGGAGAGAGGGGATTACAAACAACAACTCAGGAAACATTACTATGCAATTGTAATATTATTATGAGGGATTAGAGCTGGGGTTGATGTTGAGGCTAATACAGTATGCCTCTGGAAATACTGCAAATGCTGATTGTCAGTCTGCAGAGGAAGAAAATGTGCCTTTAGGCTGCTAATTCACTGCTCATTCACCCACCAGCCTATGTGGTGTCCTAGGTACCAGCTGATGTGTCTGAGCCAGGACTAAGCTGTGTGAGCTGCTCAGTTATGCCGGCAGTTTGAAGCAGAAGAGGTTATCAGTTGTTTCTTATAACTTGGGTGATGCTCTAATCACTAGATCACCCTTTTTTTTTTTTTTTTTTTTTTTTTTGGTGTGTGCAATCTGAGCAGTTCACGTAAGAGCTTTGTCTTAAATGTGTTTATTGAAAGTCTTCCAAGGCCTTTGCTAAATGACTTGACTGGACCATCAATAAGAGTGGAGGAAGAAACAAGACCAAATTAAATATCTGTCTCTCAGCAAAATGTTACTGCATACTAGGAATCTGTCTGTAAATTCCTTAGCCCATGGGAGTGTCAGGTCTGGGCCCAGGCAATGCTAGTTGAATATCATATCAGGACATGGAGAAATGTGGTTGTAATGTGTAGTTTTGTAAAGTGCAAAGGAAACTTGGGAACAAGCAATGCTTCATTCACTGAGCTAGCTAGCATAGCTGGGATATTAATATAGATTATAATGAAATTAAACTTTGTAACATTGTGCTTAAAATGTCAAACTGCTCCTCTCCCAGAGTGAAGAGGAAGATTTGTTCCAAGCCAGTTTCCTGGTAGGACACCCTCTTGTTTGGCTGACCTGGGCTATCCCCCTGTGGGTACTCTGCAGTGGAAGTGAGACTGAAGTACTGGATTGTGATGCAGAAGGTGTGATGGGAAGAGGGCAGGAGGAAAGCAGAGCAATAGTATTATATATAGGAAGGGAGACAGAAATTAAGAAACAAAACTTTTAGGAGGATGCAGGGAAATAATGGTATTTCAACCGCATGTATGATGAATTCACAGTCATCAAGTTTGTCAGGCCATAAGTTTTTTATAAAATGTCCTAGATGATAAATGTATCTTTTATCATGTGAAGCATCAGGTGATATGAGGAGTTGACTGTTTTGTGGGAGATGCAGGTATTCTCAAATCTATACTGTTACCCATTTTTAAATTCAGTGATACTATTAAGAGAAATGGTGAGTAGCTAGTACTTTTGATGAGCCTGGATCCTGTTTGCGGGATGTACAGCGCTGGCTGTATTGGAGTTCTCTCAATGTTTGAGGTGGAGAAAACCATTTTACTGATACATAGTTCAGCCCATTGCACAGCTCAAGCCACTGGATTCATTGTCAGGAGATGGAATTCTTCCAGAAAGATGTTGTGGGTTGTCTTGTGGGGTTTTTTTTATTTAATTTATTTTTTTTTATGTTGTTGGGTTTTGTTTGGGTGTGTTTCTTTGGCTGGGGTGCCTAGTATTAGACACAGAACCTCCCTCTGAAGGCCTTCAAAATCACTATCCTTCCTCTCATTGAGTAGGTAGTGCAGGCAGTTATCTTAAAAAAATCTGCTGCTTCAGTTGCTAGCAGTAGGGTGACTAAATATATCCTGTCATAAGTTCTTTCTTATGCTTAGCCTGACGTGTCACACCAACATAGAGAATGAGTCTGTATACCATGGCATCTAATTTAAATCCAATATATTTTTTCATCCTTTGAAGTTTAGAAGGGTGGTTCTGGGTCATAGCTGATGTACAGTGTGATATAGTATAATAGGAGCTGTTACTTCTGCAGAGAAGCTGTCCAGCTTCTAGCTAGAGTTGCTGGTTTTAGGCCAGCAGATGGCTGTAATTACTGTACAAAACACTTCTATGAAGTTTTTCTCTTTCTACAAGGAGTCTTTCATCTTGTACTTCAGCAGTATTTTCTTGTCACTCCTATTGACTATATATGCTCTGTTGGTGCTTCTCCATCTTAGAATTGTTAATGGAAGATAATTCTTTAGAAAAAAGGAGAATTCCATGATAATCTCTGAGGGGCAGATCTGGGATGTGAGACCAGGAACTTGCTGTTCACACTGGGAGCTGTAAAAAATGCTGTCTCTTACAAATATCTGTCTGGAATTTGGTGTTGGTTACTGAGTTACAGGAACAAAGGGAACTGTCGGTAAGTTAACCAGACTTAACCCCATTCTGAATGTGTTTTTCAGCTACCAGCATACCTGATTTGCAGTTCAAGTGTAGCACATGAGGGGATGGTACTTGCATATGTATTGCCTTATAACTAGGATGTGAGCTGTTGTTAAAACCTGCATCATCAGCGTGCAGGTGACAGTAAGTGGGTTTATGGTGGGTTTTTTCAGTTCCATGTACTTTGTTCCTTCATCTGAGACTTGTTGGGATCAGTGGAAGTACAGCACTGGGCAGTGCATCAAACATGCATTTTGCCACAGTTGCAAGGAAAAAGACAATTTTTATTCCCTTTTGAGTGGTGGAAATGAAAGAATTGCTCAGCTAGTCTGTCTGTCTTAGTCAGAACTAGGGCTCAACTCTGCTTGCTTATGTTCACACAATTTTTCATAGCATTAAATGTAATTTCTAGCTTTAAGCTTCCAAGGCTTTTCTCTGCAGCTCCCCTTCCCCCCCCAGTTAGAAACCCACAGAGCTCTAACTTGGTGTTATTTGGACTTTGTGTAAACATAGCTCTTACTTTTCTGAGACAGGAGAAGGAAGAACTTTGTGGTATGTTGAAGTTTCAAACTTCTCCTTAGTGATTTATTGCTATTGTGGAAACAGCTCAGAGTGCACTAGTTCATCAGTTCTTTGTAAGCAGAGAGGAGAGAAAGAATAGGAGGAAGCAATGAAGGGGGTGGAGGGGGAAAGAGTTGGGGAAAAGAAAATAAAAACATAAGAAAATGTAAGGGGCAGGAGGAAAGGCGTAGCAAAGCAGTTGTTTTTGAATAGTTGGTGTACAAGTTTCTGGAAAATAATAAGATGTTACCCTAATCAGTGGCATTGTCTGTGCCCTTATTATTACTCTGGTCTTCTTAAGCTAGAGCATAATTCAGACATGAGTGACTTCTCACTGCCAGATAGTCTTCAGAGGTTGTTGTCGCTGCAAATTGTATGGTCAGGTTAAAACTGGCTTTGGTTAAAACCAGTCTCTTAGGTTGACTTCATGTTACCTCACTTTAAGACCTTTTACGAACATTTAATGTGTCAGCTTTACCCTGGGCTACTTTTATTGTGGGAGAGTTGGGACCAGCAAAAGGGCAAGACATATGGGTGGAAATCAGCCTAAAGTTTAAGGTAGTTTAAGTGCAGGTGGCTACTGGGTTACCTGTAGCTAGTAGGAGAACTGTGGTTAGTATGGCCAGCAGAACTGCCGAAATACTCAACGCACCCTAAAGTAGGTACTTCCAGCCCACAAGTATACCGGGAACTCATAGCTGGAAAACACAAAAGTATTTTCTTGGCCATGTCAATTTGGAGTAGGACTTTCCTGAGCTGCTTACTTTGGAAAATGAATGCTAGCGGTGTAGCCCTTGGTGTACCTATGGTTTTGAGCATGAATTCTGTTAAGAAAGGTGGTGACTACAAGGTTCAGAATACTCAGTAAATCTGAAGACTTGGTAATCATCCGCTTTCTTGTGGTAGACGCAAAATCTGAAAGCATTCAGCCAAGAAAATTATTTTGACCATTCCTGATTTTGTCTTCTCATAAGTAAAACGGCCAAGTCAACAAGATGTTGCTCTTTCACTCCGAAAGTCTCCTGGCTATTCAGCACCTGCTGAAATGGTTATTCATATCACAACTCCTTTCCAGAAAGGTTACACTGCTTTTGGTGTATTCAGCTGTCAGTGGAGAGGGAAGGCTTGTGGTTTTCTTTTTCCATGAACTCTTGTTCCTTTGGTCATGATGCCAAGGGGTTGTTTTAATCTGCTTATCTCAGTTTCACTGCTGTTTCAGTCATGTAGTCTTGGTTCTGGTTTGTTGAAACTCGAGGAGAAGAGGAACAGTAGACTGCAGAGCATTATTCTTAATATGGAGAAAATCTTTCCTGTTTCCTAGATTCTGCAGCTGACTTTTCTGTCTCTTAAATACTGAGTTTAAATGTTTCAACTGTTAATGATTTAATCTGTGAAGCTTCCACACTTTTTCACTGGCTTAGTAGTTGCCGCAATAATCCGTAGATGGTATCTTGGTCTTGTCCCTAGTATTCAAAGGCAGTGGTTCATTGCATTAAAGCTTATGGGAGGTTTTAGTGAGGTTGTAACGGGTTCACTACTCTTTAAGCAAGTAAATTAGATGGACAGTCATTCTCCTCATGCCAAAATGTATTGCATTCATGCTGGTTTCAGATCCAAGTGATACAATGTCTAGGCTTTTCCCCAGTATAATGTGGGTGTAATTTTCCTACTCAACATGGAGGAGGATGCTTTTAAAATGATTATTGTCTTGCTCTAGCTATTTCAAATCATCTTGAGGCCTTGTTTTTGGCTGTTAAGAGTGCCCAGAGGTGTGCAGAGGGTCTGGGACTGCAGTGCTGGGAAATGGAATGGCGCAGCACTTCCAGCTGTCTTGCCTGAGGTACTCTGCTGCTCCAGGACTCGTATAATCTTTTGGATAGCAATCATTTTTAGACATGTGAATTACAAGCAATGTTCATTAATATTACCACATCTCTGTCCTTTTGTTCATGTCATCTTTTGTGGATATTAAATGTTGGGGGCATAATGCAGTGGAATTCCACTTGAGTTACAGTATTCTGCACAAAAATATACTTCTGGGAAGAACCAGAAGATATTTTCCCCTATTTTCTGCTCACTTCTCCCCTGTCTTTCTTATGTTCTCTACTATCTGTCTTCTCATCCCCTTTTTTTTTATTAAATTACAGTGTTTTGTTTT
The DNA here is from genome assembly GCF_012275295.1 of Melopsittacus undulatus. Taxonomy (NCBI): domain Eukaryota; kingdom Metazoa; phylum Chordata; class Aves; order Psittaciformes; family Psittaculidae; genus Melopsittacus; species Melopsittacus undulatus. The sequence continues at coordinate 30,086,711 of NC_047529.1, read as the reverse complement.
TTTGTTTTGTTTGGTTTTGTTTTTTTTTTTTTTTTTTATCTCCATGCCTCTGAATCTTCCAGTTCTTTCCCTTCTGCCTGACTGCAGTTTGTCATATGGAGTAAAGTAAGTGATTTTATTTTATTTTTTTTCATTTGAAATGTTTTCACCCATGCCTGCGGGGTCTGAATAACAGTCACACCCAGTTTATTTCAGGTTGCTGCTGTTTGGCAATGCTTCGGGAAGCCACAGTGGCACCAGAGGTGGTGACAAACACAGGGAAGATGCAAGGTCAGAAAAGTCTTTGGCTTTCTCACATTTTCTGGACAGTATTTTTGGGAATACATAAAAGGATCTTGCTGTCTGAGGTACTGCTGCGTGGAAAGATGAGCCTGTGGCATGTCTATTTTTAGCATTATTTAGATGTTGGAGCTTTAAAAATTGTCTTCTTTGTCTCAGTAGTATCTTTTCCTCCTGTGTATTTGATAAGCAGTATTGTCATATATATCCATAGATCTAGAAGCTGTCCATTACCTTTCTAATTAAAATCTTATTGTGGTCTGTCCTGTAATCAAATTAAGCTGTGTAAATTTTCAGGGGTTTTTTGGGGCTTGTTTTTTTTTTGGCCTTGGAATGTAATCTCTATACATGTTTTTATATTATACATATGTGTACATATATATATTAGATATGCATATTTAAAATATGGTGGCTTTTTATTAGTCAGGAAGATAAAGAAACATAGTGGCTATTCATGGGGTGGACTGAAGTCCCTGGAGTAACTGGTTCCTTCATGTTATGTTGACCAGGAGATGGAAGCTGCTGACAGTGCTTTAAGCTTTTACAGTGTCTTTTATCTCTTCTAGGCTTGGGCCCTGGAATAGTCTTAAGATAAGAAGAGAGATAGTGAGCTTGGGGTTGATGGTTAGCCACTGTAAGGACTTAAAGGCCAGGTCTGAAGAGTTCATGATATGTTGTGTGTTAACATGACTTTCTGCAGATTTCTGTACAAGCTGAAGTTTCCTATGTGTTGAAAAGAGTTATGCTGAGAACAGCAGCCTGTTATACTGCTGGAAGACAGAACATGGCTTTACTGGCTGGGATTGTCTGGAATTTGAAGGATGACAGATCTGCTGGGCTCATGCAGTTGATTGTGCATCAGATTTGATCCTGGAGTTAGTTAGGCATTTGGCAGGATTTGAGAGTCAAAGGCAGGCAGGCCTTTGTCTGTAAGTTAGTCATCTCTAAATACCTGAACATTTATGCAAATCCAGTCTTATGTGTGTTGGTTTGCCTTACATCTAGCAGAGTTAGTCTGCTTAACCTCCCAAGCAGTTCTGTGAGGATGAACACTTGGAAACAGTTAATGCAGTGACAGATGCTAGTACCTAGCTGGGATTGATAAGTAAGAGATACTAAGCCTGCCAACTTCTTTAACTATAAAATCTACCTAGTGGGTGAATTTATTCATTAATTTCTTTTATAGAAGTACTTTAAATGTACTTTATCAGCCTGTGGTACTGTTGTGTAATAAAAAAATGACAATACCAACAAAATATAGTTGCTAACTGGTCAGTTATCTCATGCAGGCTTCTTTGACTTTTCCCTAGCCATATAAACTTTCTAAGGATCCTTGGAAGAACATAGGAACAGAAAATGGCATCCAGGTGGAAACTCTGACAGAGGATTAGCAACTAAACCAGAATTGCAGGGCTGTTGCTGAACACCCTCCGCCACCAACCCTGGTCATGTAAACTGGTCCCTGCTGACCTGGGGTCTTGGAGATAGCTGTTGAATAGCATGCAGTGAGCTACAGCTGTGGCTACATAGCAAGGCTCATAATTGTTTAGGCCAGAGTAAAAATATTCACTTAATATATGTGGCAGGCACTGCCAGACCCAGCATGCAATATAGTGGCCTTTCTGCAAGCAACTCCACCTCAGAAATGTGCATTTTTTCTACATAAGTAAAAAATCTGGAAAAACTTTTATAAATTCATATTTTGATAGATTTATAAAAATGTATAAATAAATACAAGCATACTTTATATATTAAATATATAAAATCATATTGTGACAGATGTGTTTAATTTTAGGTAGGGAGAAGTGTAGCCTGGATTATGTTATATACACACATCCACTTATTTATATGTATAAATATATTATACAAAACTAAAACTGTAGTATAGCAGATGTGTTTGATATCATCTAGTAGCCTGCATTATTTTAACTGAAGTTATTTTGATGAAGAGGCACAACAGGAGTGAGAATCAATTTTAAATCCTATTTAAATCTGACTTCTAAAAGATCTGTTTTCCATAATGTCAGTAAATTCAGATTAAGATAACTCTGTAAGGCACGTGACTTAAGTGTACCTGCTTGCTGTCTGCTCCAAGAGGGACTGAAGCCCTTAATTTAGAAATTAAATTCATCCCTGATCTAAAGGTGAAATTTAGATTCTGTTGAAAGCTCTATTTTAAGTCTTGCTGGATGAAAAAGACCCAGCATGCTGTGTATGACTTTTATTCAACCATATTTTCTAGTCACTTTATTCTGACATAGCTCGTCATGTATCTGTGAAGTGCTGACAGTGTAACTGTAGCTTGACTGTGCAGTGCCATGAAATATTTGACTACAGTGCAATAAGAAAAATAATGATGTTCTATGATTTCTTAAATGACTGACATAGAAGAAAGTTGCATTATTTCCTGTTTTCAGAGTTCTTACAGTTTTCCCAGTATTTCTGTTTCACTGTTTTCTGCAACTTCTTGAAGCCTGGAAAGAAAGAATTATTCTATTCTTGACTTAGCAGAGATGAAGTCTGCCATTTGTTTTCACTTGAAAATGTAATCTGTGTAGGTGGACCAAAAAGTAAGGGATTACTGTTCAGAAATCCAGTTTGTATTCACTTAATGAATTATTATTGTGCAGAAATAATGAAAGTTCCCTTTCCTTTCCATACCCATCTTCCTGAGCCACAACAATAATGTTTAAAAGAAAGTGTTGGTACAGCAGCAAAACTTCAGTCACTTCTCTGTATTTATGCAATGGTTCTTTTCTTGTGTGGACTTGCACATGGTTGCAGAATTAAGTAGTCATTAGTCAGTTGCTGATTATTTATGAAAAGCCTGCTCTGAAAAAAGCAATTTCCTATGCTTCATACTCCCAGCTCGTCTGGGGATGCTGCCCTAGAAAATGATGTGCTATATTTTTTACAAATTCAGTATTACCAGGTATAAACCACAGTCTTCAAAAATACGTAATCGAGACTGACCTTGACTGCAGTAGAGTTTGGAGTCTGAACTCCCAACCAACCTCTCTTCTGGATTTCTGTGTTTCCAAGTCTGATTTGATGCATCTGTTATAAGGACCTGTGAAGTATTGATGTTTGTGTTGAGTCTGCTAATCAACATTAAATCTTTGATGAACTAAATATTTATTGGGTTAAGACTGTTCAGTAGGTGGATTAGGCTGTAGTTCTGTGTCCTTACTAGCTGCATTTCTTGGGTCCTCCTGGCAGATAGCCAAACCACAAGGCAATATTTCCTACTGAGTGGTGCTATAACTGGTGGTCTTCAGCATGAGGGCACATCAGTACATAGTTTTCAATACTTTGCTCCTCTAGGACTCCTTTCAGTCGCCTTTTCTATTTCTTGCTGTTACTTTATGTTGTCACTAAGTTAATTGCACATATCTGGAAAGTGTGAGAATACAATCTGAATCCATAAGAGACCACAGCTATGGGACAATAGGAGTCAATCTGGTTTTGACAGAGGGTGGGGTTTTTTCCTCTGCTCTTTTGTTTGTTGTTTAGTTTTGGTTTGGCTTAAAAAAAAAGGTTTCTTAAGCATCATGCTGTAAGCACAAAAGCTTATTATTTAGTTGCAGTAGTGTACCAGGTGGTTGTGAAGCAAGATCTAGTTTGTGCTTTGGAAAGCTTTATTCTCTATTCCTTCATAGGGATATCCAGCAGAGATTCTCCACTGGAATGTGGTAACTTTATGTATTTTCCAAGTCTAGTTGGCAAATTTCTTGATCTTTGCTTTAATGCCTCTAGCTGCAATAGATACTTCACCCTTGTGCCCCATTGTGAATGTAAGGTCTCATTATTAAAAGGAGTTTGGCAAGGAGGGCTGAGCAGGCATGGCTCTGCTTCTGTTTGAGGCTGCATTTAGGTTTTACTTTGTTATAACTATGGCTGAGTTCCTCATGGATTACATGCCAACTGTATGGGGAAGCCAATTTCTGCCTGCCTTCTGGATGCCAGCATGAAAGAAATTTCACTTTGATTCACTTTTGTTTTGCAGGAGAAGACAAAGAGGGGAAATATTTCTAAATGAGGTGTTCCTTCATGTCCTGGTTTGAGCAGTAGCAGTCATTTTTCTCCTTCTTGGTAGTTGGTGCAGTGCTGTGTTTTGACTTTCGGGCTGGGAACGGTTGCTGATAGCAAGTATGTTTTGGGTTACTGCTCAAATATTTTGTTTGTTCAAAGCCTTTTCTGAGCTCATGCTCTGCCAGGGAGGAGGGGAGGCTGGGAGGAAGGAGAGACAGGACACCTGACACAGGCTAGCCAATGAGGTATTCCATACCATAGCACGTGATGCCCAGGATGTAACCGGGAGAAACCTGGAAGGGCTGGATGTCTGGGGGGATGGAGAAGGTATCGGTCAGTACTCGGTCGGGCAGGGTGGGGTGAGTTATGGGTCAGTGGCTGGTGAGGTGTTGTATTCTCTTCACTTGTTATTTGCTTTATCATTATTGTTTGTAGTAGTAGTAGCAGGAGTGATTTGTGTTATGCCTTAGCTATTAAAATGTGCTTTTCTCAATCTGTGGGGGCTACATTCTTTGGATTCTCCTTCCTAACTCTCCGGTAGTTGGGGGAGCAAGGGGGGGAGTAATGAGCTGTGTGTGGACTTTGGTTTAAACCACGACACTTCATTATAGTTGTACTACAAAAGAGGAATTACCATGTGATACCTGTAAGTCTCTGTTGAAAGTCCTAGGGAACAAGTGTAAGCCTTGGAGCAGAGAGGTTATTTTCACCTTTATTCACATCTTCACCATAAAACCTGCTAGGATTTGGTCTGCCTGATGTATGCTAGTGCATCCTTAAATTTATTCCTCTTCATTGTTTATCTGCTAGTTTCATGTTTGCTGCTGTAAGCAACAGATGTGCAATAAACTGGGCAGAGTAAGCAAAGGACACTCAAACTAAACAAACAGTTCAGGTGTGTTTGATTGCTGCTTCTCAAATATTTCATGAGTCTATCTCTAAGTAGTCAGATAAACCTAGAAAACTGGTTTTGCTGATATTTTTGTGTTAAATGAAAAAATAGTGGCACTTGACAGTAAAGCAGCAGTCTAATAGCCTTAAAAATCTTGGGGTTTCATTCATATCACCATGTCAGATTCTCATGTCTCAGAAAAGACTGCCTAGCACACGTCCCGTTTTGTGATGTGAAGCCATTATTCATGTACTGTTCTGCAGGACGGTTTCATCTTTTTCCTTTGAAACAGTTCAGAGTTTGTGGGTGGGCTTTCAGAGAAAGTGCTCCAGAGCATCCCTAAAAATGGGATTTTAATCTTTCTAACCTCCGCCTCTCCTCCCTGATGGCTGCACTAGAAATAAGTATGACTAGGCTCTGCTCTTTTGGTGTCCTTTAGGTGCTTATATAAAGGGCATCTTCTATGAATTAGACTGAATGGAGGGCTAATGTAAAAATCTTCACTTTATTATGGAAAATTTGGAGATGTTGCTGGAATCATGTCTATGATTAATAGATATCCAAGTCTCAGACTTTACAAACATGCCTTTGAACTGTCTATGTGATTTCTCTGGGGTGGAAAAAGCACATTTTGCTTAAACATATGCCTAGACCTAGTCAATAAACATTGATTTGTTGTAGTTCTGGAGTTCATCTCATTACAAGATGGGGTAATATGACTTAGATGTAAGCAGTTCCTGCAAGTGCTAATAAAGGGAAAAATAAAGAGAAAAAAGGAAAAGACAACCTACCCACTGAAAAACCTGTGATCATGGTGGGAGTGGTGGAACTGCTGGTGTGGGGAAGGTAAGGAACCAGCTGATTTTGAGAATGAGGGAGGTGAGGTTTTGTGGACCACCCAGTAACCTCAGGATATGAATTTTCCCACACTTGGAAAGTCAGTGTCACAAAGACAAAGCAATACTAGTAAATATGGTGTTAAGATAACATAAGCTACTTAAAATATTTGTGGGAGTGTTTGGTTTCTTGGTTTAACTCCCCCCAGCCCCCCACCCCCAAGTGTGTAACCTGTAAATTAGCTTTCATTTTTGTGGGAATACATTTGTTATGTGTGAGATTATTTTCTTTCTGGTTAGTCAGTTGACAACTCTCCATCTGGGCCCTAAAGCCTAGGATAAAGATGCCTTGCATGGTCCTAACCTGTTGCTGTCTTGAGGGTGATATATAGGCTTTAAAGCCTCTTTTTATAGCTCACTTTGTGTTTATATTTGCCCCCATTGATTATTACTACAACAAAGTTGTGCTTTTGGCATATTGCAAGGCTGGAGGAAAAATGCAGGCTAAAACTCTGAGTGTACTCAGAATGTTCATTGTTTCTAAAATTAACTTAGCAAACTGATCGATCTGTCATGCTCTTTGGAACAAAAATATCTGGCTCTGTGAGTTGCAATATCATCAGACTGGAAAAGGGGCATAATAGATGCTTGGTTTGTGAAAGACCTTGTGAGTGTTGCCTGGGTAGCTGGAGTTGTGGGAGCTAAGGAACGCATTTTAAGTGATGGGTAATCAATGCTATTGGTTTTAATGTAATTGTAACTGCTAGTAAAAATGACAGAAATCGAGAATGAGTTTTTGGTATGTATTATGTCAGATAAAAGTTTGTGACCCAAGCTTATATCCTACTTGCTGTTATGTTTTGTCAGTATATTATGTGGGCTTTTTTCTCATTTTTGCTTTTGATATGCATGTTCTACCAGACAGGGGATATATAGCCTGCTGCAAGTGCTGACATTGCCCTATTAGCCGCTGCTGTTTATAATTTTTTTTTCCCCAAAGGCAGCAGATTATAACGAGATTTCCAGTGGCAGAAATGGACTGTATCAATATAAGGGAATGATGGAGTATCTTGTGCTGCTTTTCAGACTCTTCTGCAATGACTACAGCAAGATATAGGCCTACCTGGGACTTGGTACTTGACCCATTAGTGTCCTGCAAGCTTTGCCTTGGTGAATATCCTGTGGAACAGATGACAACAATAGCACAATGCCAATGCATCTTCTGTACTCTGGTAAGTTTGGTTTTTATTTTTTTTATTTGGCATAAGAAACAATGCACAATTTTAACTGCAGAAGTCATGTGCGTTTCTGTTGAGTGGGTTTTGCCCTGAAGTACTGATGCTGCAGTGGAAATAAATACTGTTGCTGCATACTTGGCACAAATTCTAGCAAGTAAACTTTTTCAGTTTTCCTGTTTAAAAAGAAAAAAATAGTAATTATTCAGTGCTTCAGTATACTGCTGTATACAGCAGGGTTATTCACACTTCCTTTTTTTTTTAATTTATCAGTGGCTTGGATTTAGTTTGTTTGGGTTTTTCTGCCTTTAAACTAGACTAGAATAGAATCCTTTCAGTGGGAGGGGACCCAAAACATTCATCTGGTCCAACTGCCTGGCCACCTCAGGACTGACCAGAAGTTAAAGCATGTTGTTAAGGGCATTGTCCAAATGCTTCTAAAAGAGTGACAGGCATAGGGCATTGATCACCTCTCTAGGAAGCCTGTTCCAGTGCTTGACCACCCTTTCTGTAAAGAAATGCTTCCTAATGTCCAGTGTAAACCTCCCCTGCAGCAGCTTTGATTCCAATGTGTTCTGTTACTGAATACTGGGGAGACAGATCAGCACCTCCCTCTCCACATCCCCTCTGTGTAGAGCAAAGGGGTTACCACTCAGCCTGCTTTTCTCCAAGCCTGACAAACCCAAGGTCCATAGGTGCTCTTCACAGGGCATGACTTCCAGCCCTTTCACCAGCTTTGTGAAATATTTTAAATAATTATTTTTTTATGATTATTGAGATGTCATGGGGGGTTGGGGTGTGTGTGTTACAAAATGGCAAAAAAGCAATGAAAACAGCTCAGTTTCTAATACATGTAATATTCTAAAAGCTCCAAGTTGTCACAACCAACTTTAAAGTTGATGTTCCTTGGGAAAAGAGAAAGCGAGCACACAGGCAGGTAAACAATCTGTTGCAAACACTGTGCCTGTCCAATTAAAAAGTACATATTGCTTCATTATGCACTTTGAAAGGAGTGTTTGCTCAAGCATGCGAAAGTATATAAAATAATAAGCTTCATGAAAAACAGAATAATAGGCTTCATGAAAACTGTTCTCTACTGTTTGATTATTTACAGCTGAGGTTTTCTTGTGTCTCTCCCTGTTGCCTGGATGCAGAGAAAATTTTAATTTCATTTTTCAGTAACATTTAAGTGGCAACAGAAAAGCGGGGTTACCAGATATGTCTTCTTTACTTTGTTCCTTCTTATTTTTGCTGCCGTCACTTATCTTCCATAGTTTTTTCTTGGTAGAACAGGGTTACTGACTCCTACAACTGTTTTGAAAGATATAACCTGTCACAGATATTATTTGCCAATAACATGTTCTTAGGATGTGGCATAAGTAAATTTACTGTGGTGATGTTTGTGTTGAATTCTATTCAGGTGGAATCATCAGTCCATTTTCACCACTTGTATTTAATTATCCTGAATGGTTCATTCAGCTTTGAGCTGTTTAAGTAAATCAGCGCACCTTAGAATCATAGAATAATAGAATAGTTAGGGTTGGAAAGGACCTTAAAACCATCTAGTTCCAACCCCCCCTGCTATGGGCAGGGACACCTCACACTAAACCATGTCACCCAAGGCTCTGTCCAACCTGGCCTGGAACACCACCAGGGATGGAGCATTCACAACTTCCCTGGGCAAACCATTCCAGTGCTTCACCACCCTTACAGTAAAGAACTTCCTCCTATCCAATCTAAATTTCCCCTGTTTAACCCATTATGCCTTGTCCTGTCACTACAGTCCCTAATGATGTGTCCCTCTCCAGCATCCTCATAGGCGCCCTTGTCTGACTCTTGTCTACCATTTCTATGAGCCTTCACTACAGTGACATCTGAGTGCTCTGAAAAAAATTATTTACCTGAGAGTTTTCCTGTGAATTAAGATGAAATAGTATTACTTTTGCTATCATTGATGGGGAGGGGGGTGGGGGTGGAAGAAATAAGAATCAGTCCCAGTAGCTGCAAGCGGCAATAGCTATATACCTGTTACAGCCCAGGAATTCAGCATGACTGAAACCCATTGCCTCCGTTTCTACCTTGTGGACAGCCTGCTAGTTATTAAATTATGTAACAAAATACTTTCATAAAGAATCAGGCAGTCGTTAAGGAAGAGTGTGACAACTCTGCACTGATGTTCCTCCAGTCCTGATTTTCAGAAACTTGCTGTTTCTGAGTATCACCATTGCAATCCTCAATATGAACTGTGTTTTGTAAACAGCCAAATGAAAAGTTACTAAAAAGCAACAGGAGAAAAATATACTCTTGACTCAAGATTTGGATTGAGTCTGTGTACAGTAGATCCAGTACCTTATACTAGGATGAGTGGAAATATAATTGGAGAAATATTTGACCATCTCTGTTTTGTTCTTGATTGACCAATATACAATTTTATCCTGGCTTCTTCTTTTATGTAAGTGATCAGAAGTAACTAATGGCTTCTACAGTGACAGGAGCAAATAAGAAATAGGGATATGTCCATTACAAGTGTGAAAACTGTTTGCTGCAGTTCTTGCCTGTAGTTCTAGCTCTTCTGCCTAAATCGCAGCAAGCTCGGAAAGAATGAGTATGTATTACAAAGAGCTTTTTCAAGTGCAGTGCTATTGGTATGTGGGCAGAATTTAGATCAACATGCAGATTTCTCAATCCTATAATATTTTTGTCTGCAATTCTTCACTCTTTATAACCATAGAAGTGCTGTGGTAGAAATCTCATGAAGGATTGTCTCTTCCTGACACTTATCCAGTAACAGAGCATTGCTATTCAGAAAGATAGAATGGGGACACTGTTTCCTCTTGATCTCTGGCAGAGCTGCACATGGATTGAATAGAGCAGACTGCCACTCCTCTGCTGATAAGGCATAGATGCTACAATTTCCCATCGTATTACTTTGCCAGTTGTGGCTATTAGCACAATACTCCATTATGGTTTTTATCGTTATGATCGTTAATGTGCACACAATGCTGTGAGTTCTCAAGTTTTGTATATCTCATCCATTAGGAATGTATCCGTTGTTGAATTGCTTGAGGTACCAGAAGAACAAAAGTCTAGGGAGTAGAAAGGGAAGCAAGCTATCTGCTGCTGGCTTTTTGTTTGTTTTTTCCATGTATTGTCAAGGGGTAAGCTAGTATCTCTTTTCTTCTGGAATCCTGTTAGCAATAGGATGAATCTTAACTGTGCTGTACAAATTTTGGACCAAAATGCTTAAAGGTCTTGCTTTTATTAATTCAGTTTTCCCTACTTAAATAGCACACAATACATAGCTAGTAAACCTACATTTCAAGATCATCAATTATCAGTTGCTTGCCATACCAGAAGTAGTTGATTTTGTGTGTTTTCTTCAGAAAGCTTTCCTTATGAAACTTTTATCTCCTCCAGAGGAAAAAGAGAGTGAAACAAACAGAGCATCACTTTTCCTGTTTGTTTAATTTGTTTTGCAATAATTAAAGCACAAAAATTTTTCAGTTATTTCAGTCATTTTAATTTTCTAGTTATTATGTCTTTGCTTTTTTTTTGGGGGGGGTGAGGGGAGGAGATAGGGAGAGAACAATTCTAGTCCAATTTCTGCCTAAAATCCTGACCACTTTGCATTCTATAATGAAATGCTCATGTGTCTTAAAGGACAGGATGTTTCCTTGATGTGTTACCAGTTTTATATGTACTAAAGTTACAACAGGCTTTGTTCCAGTTGATGTTCTTGCATGGAAATCAACCAGATACTTGCTTAAATCAATTCTGGTTCAGGATTAGGTGTATATGTGTACGTATCTATTACGTAATTTATATATGTATAAACAGATGCACAGAAGTGTCAAATGATGTGTTGCAAGTACAGTAATGCCACGTTTACTGAAGACAGGCTAAGCTCCTCTTCACAGTAGGTTGTTCAGTTCTTTTCAGGAAGTTATGCAGTGCTGATCATTCAGATGCTGGATGCTTTGTTGTTTTCCTTTCTCAAATTTAAAATCAATCAAGTAGGCAGTTCAGGCAAGCAAACATTTAGAAGTATGAAGCCTGAGAGAAAACTTGTCTTTAATTGGAAAAAATTTTGATTACTAATTTGCAGCCCCCTTGTTACCAAAGGAAAGACTGCTATTTAGAAGTGAGTGAGAGAGAGGTTCTACAATCAAAAAGAAGATAACAAAACTAACCTACCTTCTGCTGCTTGTTCGTGATTTCTTGTTGGCCAGCTGTGGACATGTAGATCAGCTTTATGGTGTTTGAAACTAACACTGCTATGCCAATTCTATATCTGTTTAGTAGATAGTTATACTCTGTTTTTTACCCCCAGGTTCTACATTAAGCCCTTGAGACAGCTGGTTAATCTTCCCTGGACATCTAGGTGTCCCTCTGAGTTTGGTAGAACTATGATTTAGTTCTCTAAGTGTATTCTCTCTCAAGTAGCATAACAGTAGAATGTTGATAGACTCTCCTGCTACCAGTAGCCCTCTTTAGGCAAATACAGCAAATCCTGGTTAATCATGATTGTTCATATATGTCTGTTTAATTCTAGTCATTCCTCTAATTGAGCTTCTTCATAGGCTGGAGACCAGAAAGGAAGATGCTGTGATCAGCAAGGAAAATATCCTGCCTATAACTGGCAGCAGGCATCTTTATTATTTTCTCTCCCCTGTTGTAATGCTTGACTGGAAACACAGAGCTCTGTTGGCCTCTGAGCTGAATGACAGGAAAAATTATGATTTCCTTAATGTTATCCCTCACTCCAAATAAGGCAGAGACAGTGGCAGTTTCTCCTTGCCCTTGGGCAAAGCAGACACCAAAAGCAGCATGGATTGGAGCAGGTGGGCTTGGCTGCCTTCCCTATCCCACTTGGTTTGTCCCTGCTTATCAGGGGGAACCTACCTCAGCCAGGAGAGCATCAGGCTGAGGTGAGGCTGTCCCCCATCTCTACTAAGAGAAGATGCTCTGCTTACTTTGGAACAGGAGGGAGGGGGAATCTAATGGCTTATGGGATTTTGTAGAGCTCTAAGTACTTCTTAGTAGCTATAGTGTTTTCCTGTTTCCCACCAACTGCTGGTAAAGCTTATCACTTGCCCCTTAGAATCATAGAATAGTTAGGGTTGGAAAGGACCTCAAAATCATCTAGTTCCAACCTCCCTGCCATGGGCAGGGACACCTCACTAGTAAGTAAGCACAAGTAAGCTTGTGCGTACTTCCCCCCAAACCTTAGCAGAGAACTGACACTAATCTTGACATGTGATTTGTAGTAGGGAATTCACGTTTAGCAGTCACTTTGTGTTATTATTGCACGTCATATGCCTACCTGGGCACTGGCTTGTCTTGTGGGGGCTGTGATGACAAAAGTCCTGGCTTAAATCATAAGCTCATCTATTTACAGAATAATTAATGTATGGTTGGGAACTGCAGAACCCCGAGTGAAATCTAAATTTGATCCAGAGCCTTCAGCTCTTCCCTCTCCTGTGATGTTACTAAATGAGATTAACGTTACCCATCTTCATCTGGGTGTTGGAAAAACTAGTTCATCTTTTGTTTGCATAATGTTTCGCATGTGAAAATGAAAGGTTCTTTGTGTACAGGTGCATTGTCCTCCCACTCAAATATTAATTCTGTTCTGAAATAGAATAAATGTTGCTCAAACAGCCATATAGGGGAAGACTGATTTTTTTGTTGTTGTTGTTTTTTCCCTCCTGAATATTTGAGTTGCATCCTGCATATGTTGGCATTTGAAAACAAATTTATTTCTGTAAAGGTTATTCTGTGTGTTTCTACCAATGGCAGCCCTGAATAAGTGAGAACAAACAGTTTATGCAAGCTAAAGGAGGGGTAAAAATCCAACATGAAAGCATGTTTACATGTACATCCACTTGAAAGATCTCTTCTAAGATGAAGGTATGCACGATCTGCAAGATACTATCATTGTCCCATTTGGCCATTCCCGTCTATCTACGGATGTGAAAGATTGAAGAAGAATTTTTCACCTTCTATATATTTTATGGTACACTCTTATATAAATGTGCCTATAAAGTTCCTCAAGCAAACCCCAAACCCAGCAACCCACCATTTTAAAGGATGGACATGAAGTCTTCATTGCTTTCCCCTTATCTATTAAGACATTCAACTGGAAACACACATGGGTTTTTTTTCAGTTTCATTTAGTTCCTTTTGTTTTGTCCTGCTTGAATTTACACAGCCATTTATTGCTGTGTCTCAGAGGGTATCCACCATATTCTAATATTTCTCAAACTGAAGAAGCCATCAGGGATCCTCTTTCTGCATCCTTGCTTATACATACACTTTTTTCTTGCCCTCACCTTCATCTTTTGTTAACCGACGGATGGCCTGATGCTGACACTTCCCTACACTCAAATTGGCACAGTTACTCCAACACAGAAGGCTTGGAGGCTGCACTCAAGAGTGGTGTGGCATCTCATCCCTAATGTGAATATCATGTCAGAGAATCATATCATAGAATGATTGAGGTGGAAAGAACCTTAAGGTCACTTAGTCTGTGAGTTGTTTGCATCAGTTAAGAAGTGTGCCTCAGAGATTGCTGTGATATTTGTCAAAAGTATTTTGGCAGGGATTGAGCCAAAGCAGCAAAACCTTCACGGCTGTTCATAGGATAAATCAGCAGATGTCTCTACATTAACCACAGTGGCATTTTGCAAAGAGTGAATCCCTGCTCCTGGCAGGCTGCTGGCCATTTCCCATCCTGAAATTCCACCAGCTGATGGGAGCACAAGTGCTTCTGGACAACACCAATACATAGGACACTCAGATGGTTTATCCCAAGACATGGAAGTGTTTATCTTCCCCAGCCAAGACACTGTTTCATCAGCATCTAAAGGCAAGATGATGTGTCTAGATTTAGGCTGATAATAGAGGCTGTACCAGGGCTGTAGAACAGCTGGTTCAGTTTTTAAAAACTGACAGCACAGAGGGAGGAAAAGACATCTACCCTTGGCATTTTTGAACAAAAATAAATGTTTGAAAAGAGGCTGAGTGCTGGGCAAGTAGAGGCAGGAAGCCTGCCCAACAGAGCTTTTTTCAAATGATTTGCCACTTTGGGGAAAATGTTTATCACCTGCCATGTTATCTGTCTCTGATCCTGTCCCATCTGTCTCTGTTGGTGTGTACCTTCTTCATAGCACATAAGGCCAAATTTGGTCACTAGATGGATATATCCCTATTGCAGAGCTGTGGAATGCCTTGTAGGTGCTTGCCTTGGAGTCAGGATTTTGTATGCTTGTGCAGTATAATTTTTGCCTCTGCAACAAAACAAAGGCTACAAAGGGCAAACGTTCCTATTGTTGCTCTCACACTTGTAGATTTGAAGTATTATATGTCAAGATAAGTGACATGTTCAGTGTTCTTCCTGTTATTTATTCTTAAGAATGATGAATCAGCTGCAGGGTTAATAAAAAATGGGATGTTGGTAATGAAGATTTCTTTGAAAGTAGATTAATGTATCTGAGAAAAAGTCCATAAAAGTGGAAGTGATCTATTGAAGTTCAAAGTAGTATCACAGAACTTAAACATCTAATGTACATCTGTCTGAGCTCTGGGTGGTTTGTGAGGTTGAATATAGTTTGTGCTCTTGGATTTGGTCAGTATAGTTGACAGTATATCTAATAATAAAAAAAAAAGTAAAAATCACTCCCACGGTCATGTATGTGCCTCAGACTGACCTCTGTGACTAAGTGTATAGATATTTTCCAGTAAATCACTTGTTAACCAAATTAAGATTAGGGTGATACTAAAAAGCCAGATTGTAGATCTGATGTGAGCTGTGCATGTTGTAGCAGCAATGCAATAGTATTTCAAAGTTGAGCCTGTGATTGAATAAGAATACATTTGAGGCAGGATTAAAACTACTACTTTACGTAAAAAGGCCATGTAGTAAGTTTGAAAGAACCTTAAAAGGTCTCCAAGGAACCTACCAGTTATTTTTATTTTCTTTCACGTTTTATTGCGTGCTCTAAGCATACCACAGAGTTGGATGAAAGTAGTTTTGTTTTTCCTATGAAACACAGATTAAATGTTGGATGGCTCCTATTCACTGGAGTGAAAGGAAACAGACTCTACAGGAAGGACAGGCAGGGGAGAGGAGAGAAGAGGGTGTCAGCCTCTATGTCAACACCCAACTCAATTGCATGGAGCTCTGCCTGGGGCTAGATGAGGAGCTGACTGTGAGAGATTGTAGAGTCAGGATTAAAGGAAGAGCAGAGACAGTTGACTTTATCATAGGAGTCTGGTATAGGCCACCCAACCAGGAAAACTGAGTGGATAAAGCCCTCTATAGACAGAAGCAAACTCATGTTCACAAGCCCAGATCTTCATGGGGGACTTTGACCACATGGATATTGTTGGAGTAGCAACACAGCAGGGCACCCCACCTTGGTTATTGTTTTCAGTTCTGAGGCCTCCAATGTAAGAATGATGTGGATCTGTTGGAGCAAGTCCAGAGGAGGGCCATGAAGATGATCAGAGGGCTGGAGCACCTCTCCTGTTATGATAAGCTGAAAGAGCTGAGGTTGTTGAGCCCATCGAAGAGAAGGCTTTGGGAAAACCTTAGAATAGCCGTCCAGTGCCTGAATGGAACCTACAAGAAGGACAGAGGAGAGACTTTTTACAGGGGCATGTAGGGATAAGATGAGTGAGAAAGGCTTTAAACTGAAAGGGGATAGATTTAGATGAGGTACCAGGAATTTTTTTTCTGTGACGGTGGTGAGACACTGGCACAGGTTGCCCAGAGAAGCTGTGGTTGCTCCATCCCTGGCAGTGTTCAAGGACAGGTTAGATGGGGCTTGGAGCAACATGGTCTAGTGTAAGGTGTCCCTGCCCATGGCAGGGGTGTTCAAACTGGGTCATCTTTAAAGTTGCTTACAATCCAAACCATTCTGGGATTGCTAGATGAGCATCCCTGTTGCTTTTACAAATATCCACCAAAATACTAAAAAAAAAAAAACAAAAAAAAACCCAAAAAAAACCCAACAAAAAAAGCATGTGATACATATCTGCAGGAATCTGTGCTTTTCAGGAATAGGGAAGACTCAGATTCAAATTTTGCTGTCATTCTTCCCTCCTCTTCAAAGAAGTCTCCAGCTGTAGGCTGCTTATATTAGGTTTTTTTTCTCTTGTTCAGTTTTGCCTCAATGGAAAGTCTTTCTACAGTGTTATATTGCTTTCATGAGGGAAAAGCTCTCTCATCCAGAGTGAATTTGCTGTTTGTACAAAAGGGAGGGGATCCATAAGTCCCAGAGTATTATCTTCCACCTGAGACATCAACACCCTAATTAATCTCTCCAATTTTTTTGCAGTGGACACATTCAGTATCACACACACTCTGTCTCTCTGCCCCAGTATTTCACATTATATCACTATGTACTGTTCTAATCTGAAACTAAAAATGGGCATTACATCACATTACCTGAAAGAATACAGACAATTTCTCCATCATTAGAATTACTTGCTCACTTGGTGGAATTAGTACAGAACAGTAGATTAATTGGTATTACACTATCTTAGGGCAAGACAAGATACTACTTTCTCAATATTAATTTTTAAGTCCTGTAGTGAAAAATACCTGCAGAACATGAAAATACTACAAAATTCTATTAAAATTAGTTGCAGTGGTTATTCTCATCTAGGTAATATCATCACATGTGTTTTGAGTTTTGACTTATTATCCTTTTAGCACTAAATCTACAAACAGACCAAACTGCCAATGCATAGCTACAGAACAGTGTTAAATAGGTTCTCACTCATATTTTTCATATTATTTCCTAGAATACAAGGACAAAAGGGATCTTTACATTCATCTACCCTTATGTCATCTGTAATATGAATCATAAAATAACAGCCAGTGTTACCTGACCCTTCTTGTGATTGAATTCAGGTTTAGAAAAATACATGTATGTGTATATGTATGTATATATTTTTATAAGTTTATCTAATCCTGGTTTGCAGATGATGCAGAATTTGTGAGACCAGCAATTTAGTCTATATGTTAATAATCATCATACTTGGAAACATCTTACTCAGTTTGAGCTTTCTTCCCAGCATTGTTTTCCATTTTCACTCAATGCATTGAGACCTAGGCTTATTAATTTTAGAATCAGATTTTGGGGTCCAAAAATATTAAGAAAAACAATCTCTCTTGTTGAAAAAGCATGTCAGCCTTTCCTTGTGTTCCTGAAGTGTGGTGCAAAGCTCTTAGTGATTGTCAGTCCAAGGTGAAGGGTTATTTATTTGGTCAATATTTGTCAATCTACATATAACATTCACCTTTACCAGATGCATTGTAAAAAAAAATTCATTCTCTTTCTTTTTCATAACTTGGTAAATGTCAGATTTCTTTCATTTTATTTTTTTTTTTCCTTTTCAGTTTTATCAGTAGGTGTTTGGGGTTTTTTTAATGTTTCACCAATACCAGCATGTGATGATTTTGTGTAGTGCACATTCTGTTTTGGAATGGCTGTGGCCTAGTGCCAGCACTAAAATACACTTAAAGTTTTAAGAAATAAATCAAATGACATGGTGATGATATTTTTGGCTCTGCAGTCCTGTCACGCTTTTTTGGCCCTTCCAAACCCATTGACTTATTTATAAAATTTCCCATATGACTTGGCACTTGCATCTGCAGCACTAGTGCAGTCAGAAATCTGCATTTTGACAAAATCCACCTAGAAGCAGTTAAGAAAATAATACAGGACTATTTTTTGCCTTCCTAACTCTCAAATAAAAGGTGATATCTTGAAAAGCCATTCCTTGTCTCCTGTAATAATAATAACATGGTCTTAAAAGTAAGTTTGTTGTAAATTTTTTTTTAAAAAGGGAGATGTTGATTAAAAATATCATCAAGTGTTTTTAATTATGTGCATTCTCTAGTGTAAAATTACCTTAGGCACAAAGTGAACACATTTTTCTTTCAAAGTTAGATGGTAGATAAATATTGCCTCATGTGGAAACAATGAGAGTCAAATTCCTTTGTATGAATTATGATGGGTTTTATTTGGTTTTGGGTGTCAGGAGAAATAAGTCAAAGCACTATCATCAGAAATAGGCGTAATTGTTGGTCAAATTCTCTTAACAGAAAATTAAAAACCAGTCATTTTAATTGTTTATATTGAGATTTTGCTGTGGCCTATGCAGATTTGTTAAGAGTTGAATGCAGCAGGGTAACATTATGAGTTATAGTTTGGAAACTATAAAAAAATAACTATTTTGATTCTCACAAAGTATTTTGATCTTTATAAGGATAGGCAAAATGATGTGCAGCTCTAAAGCAACAGCCCATCATAAGTGGTCATTGAATATACCTTTCTGTGTGGCACAATCCTTGATGTACAGGGGTTTGAAGTACAACACATCTTCCAGAGCTTTAAGTATTAGGCTATGTTTGACAGCTTCAGAAAGGAAGTCATTCCTTTATTAGCTATCTATCTCTGAGCCCATGGCAAAAATGATGTTCCTAATGAATATATATGAATTAGATGTTCCTAATGTATATAGGTAGCTGATAGTAAAACTGCTGCTGGGTTGGGATCTGGGCCAAAACTTCTCAAAGTGGATGTACTCCTGCGCTTTGTCATGGGGATAGCAAAGGACAGTAGGATTCTTGGATTACAAGGTGAAAGAAAAGTCATCCAGACACCGGAAAGGACAGTAGTGATGTGCAGCAGGAGAACAGGGCAGGCATGCACAGAGTGTGCATATGCAGGGAAAAATACAGGTCTAATGCTCAGGGGAGCTAACCAGTCTCTTCAGACTGATCTTAGCAGTAATTGGAGCTTGTGATGCATTTTGACCTGCAGTTTATATAATCTTATAGCAAGTTTAAAATATAGTTTATATAGTCTTCATATACTTTATACGTAACATATATTGTGTAGTACTTGACTTTTCTTTGTCTACATAAAATTACAAGCTATATGGCAGTTTTCATGGGATTCCCTGTGTAACCTTCATATACGGTGGTATATTGCCATAATATCTTTCTTATAAACCTCTTTTAGAGTTGAAAGGCCATAATAAGGTCTTCCTGGATTGTTCTCTTCTCCAGGCTGAACAATCCAAACTCCCTTAGCCTTTCCTCATAGGAGAGGTGTTCCATCCCTTTAGATGGGTCTTCACTGTTCCAAGTGAAGATTTTTAGAGTACAGAAATGAAGTACAAAACTGAGTGCAAAGCAAGTGCTTCCTCTTATGAACTACTTAATTCAGCAAAGAGTTATTTTTTTTGTGCACTGCTGAGTCTTACCCTGGTTTCATCAAGTCAGATTAAGTACATAAGTGGAAATTTACAGAATAACCACCATCAGTTTTTGACCGGTTTAGAGTATATCCAAGTGTGAATTACTTTAAATATAATTTACTTATTTAATTACTGAAATTCAATGAGGTTTCGGAGTTTTTTTGAGAAAGGAAGAAATGGAATTTAGCAAAAGTATTGTTTCAAATAAAAGCAACTTTCCATTGACACAGGTCATTTAAAGGAAGCCTAAAGATGCTCCCAAGCATAATGGTTTTATAAAGGGTCAACATACAACAAGAAGGGTATCTTGTGACCTTATTCCTGCTTCAGACCATAGGTTCCTAATTTCAGCTCCTGTTTTCTCTGAAAAAAAAACTCATGTCATGCAGTTCATTTTGAAAGTTGTTTGGAGTGACTTACAGTCTCACATTTTTTGTTCATCCTGTATACTGCTTTATTGCCTTAATGGAAGGGGTATAAAGATATTTTCTTCCAAGATGGGATCCACTATAAGCTGCATAGAAAATGAGCAACAATTCATTTGTCATCTTTTTGTAGCTGTTTTGTAATGAATTTTTCATAGTGTATAACTGAGTACCTGATCCTACTTTATTTTTGCTTACATGCTGGTGCATTTACAGTACTGTAGCTAGTTTAAAGTTTACTGGCACAAGTGGCACATCTTATGTCTGCTCCCAGGAGAACCCACAGGTACCTTGTGCTTCATATTCTCCTGCAACAACTTCGGGTTGCTCCTTCTTCACCCAGGAGTTCTCTGGAGTGAGAGTCTTAAGTGGACAGGGTGTTTTTTTCTTCTGCCTAATTTAGAGTTATAATTCTTGCCCTTGAGATAGCATCTGCGTTCCCAGAAGGTGTAGCATAAGAAGTGCACTTGGCCATGCTGGTTTTGAGGAAGTAGGGGCCAGTGCCACATATGGGGAAGGGGAAGGCCTTAGACAGTGCTCATAGCAGGGATGAACTGTGTCATTCCTTGTAAGATGTGAGGAAAGGGAAACAAGTCAAATAGGCTCTGGAAGTGGTCCCAAACAGATTGAAAAGGAGAATTAACCACGTTAATGATTAATGATGACAAAGCTCATTCAGCTTGAAAAGTACTTTCTGTAAGTGCTAAGTGCTGGCATTAAAAATGTATGCATTTTCATTTTAATCCACACTTGGCGTCTGCAAATGGAGGGAAAAAGGGAAAGCCAATACTGTCATTATAACAACACTAGTACCTCTCTACAGCTGAAATCACAGTTTGCCAAGGCATGTGACCTAGGCTCTGGTTCTTGCAGAGCTTAGCCTGCTGTGGTTGCTGCTGCTAGTGGTTCTCTTGAATTGCTCCACTACCTGCCCTGCAAAGCTATAAATGAGCCTTAGAAACCTTCTGCAAGTCAAACATCTAAGTGAATAGTTCTCTTCACTAAATCCCTACTAATGAAAAGGAAGGCTATTATCTGTCACGTGGATTTTTTACACACATAATGCTTTTTAAGATAGCTATTATCAGATATCTGTTTTTCTAAAAAAAAAAAACTTAAAAAGTAGACCTGCTGTCTCAGTTGAGTAGGAGACACAGGGAAGGAGACTCTGATAGACATGATTTGTTGTGCTGTTAAGGTGGTGGCATGTTGCCACCAGAAAAGCTGTATACTAGAGAACCAGAAAACATGTGGGTAGGAAGTAAAGTTTTTGCTGCAGTCAGTCTAGAATAAAGCATTAATACAGGTTATAGGGGCTCTGAAAGGAGATGAATAGACATCCAAGAGGCAAAACAGAAAGAGAAGAGGCTGAATGAGCAGACGGAAAGTCTGGACCTTACAGCCACAAGCCACATGCAAAGCGTTAGGCTGGAGATGTGCTCATTAATGGGCCCGTTCGATGGCGTGGTTGGAAGGAAGAAGCAGCTTTGTGCTCTGACCTGCAGTCAGGCATGCTGCACTCAGCAAGGTCGATGTAGCCCTTTGCCTTCTCAGGCTGATGATCTTAAGGTCCTTTCCAACCCTAACTATTCTATGATTCTACAATAGTGAGTTTCATTGATTTCGATGATTCTACAAAGCTGCATACCTTTTGCAAGTTGTGTCTGAAAATGGTAATTGAAGTCCCTGGTTTGCCAGCTTGCTGCAGTGTGTGTAATCCTTCTCACCTCCCACCCAGCTGTATCCTGAGCTTGTTTTTTCATCTTCAAATCACTCTGCTGTTGGTCTAGCCTCGCTTTTTATTCACGTATCTGGTAACAGAGAGTTAGGGGCTTACTTTCTGTAGTTGTCTTTAGTTTGCCACAGCTAACTGAACTGACAGGCAGGGTGACAGCACCACAGGGTGACCCATCTGCTGGAAAGCAGATGCTCAATTGCTCTTTCTGTGTAGTATCAGAGTGATCTCCCCATCACTCTCTTTGCCTCCCCAACAGACACTTATGCAATAGCTCTCACCATGATGTGGGAAATGTGGAGGTGGAATGGGATGGTTGCTGTATAAGAATAATGAGGTTTGGTATTAATTTGCACTTAGTCTAAAATTTCCACATTTTTTCTCCGTTTTGTTGATGGCCCTGCAGTGCACTACTGTTAGATGCTCCATTTTCAGTTATGACTTGGGTAAATTGCTGTGGTTGCTAGGGGAGAAAAGTATTAGTATTACCCATATTTATTATTCGGTCCCCATGGAAACTGTAGTTCTCTGGAAGTCCTAATTCTCACATTTTTCTTTCCTATGGAAAAGATACGTCTTTAACCATGAAGTTCAGATAGTTATTTTCTAGAAATAGAAGGCAAGATGCACCACTCCTTTTTGCTCTCTGGTATGCTTGACAGATGTCTGTCTATGGATAGTTACTGCTTACTAAGCTGTGTTGTGATTTCCAGTCACATAAAGATTTTTGGAGTGTGGTTAATCTAATTTTATCGTGGTGGTGTTTTATTATTTTTTCCCCTCCTAGCTCCCTGTTTGATTTATCCTTTTCCCCATTACTGTTATTTTTTAGCTTGCTGCATATTTTAAGTTGAGGAAGAGTTATTTGATGTGGAAATGAACTTGCTGTTTGCTATTTAAAGGCATAACTGTGTCAAAAGCTGTGAGCATAGCCCATGGCTGTGAAAAGGGGACAGTAGTATTTGTATTTTCAAAGAATTCCTATTTCAAATGAAAGCAGTTAAAATAGTGACTGGTTTACTCTTGGTAGCACTATTAACTCAGTCTTTGACTTTCTTATAGTGCCTAAAACAGTATGTGGAGCTTTTGATCAAAGAAGGTCTAGAAACAGCAATCAGTTGCCCTGATGCTGCCTGCCCAAAGCGAGGTCATCTGCAAGAAAATGAGGTATGGTTTTACTGTAAGTGTTACAGCTGCCATTGTTGTCAACATGCATTTTTAATACCCGCTAAATGTCACATATTTTGTCTCAGTTTGTTGAAAATGCCTTAGATTATTGCTGTTCCTAATTGGAAATTTGTCTTTCCTTTTTCTTCAACAGATTGAGTGCATGGTTGCGTCAGAAATCATGCAAAGGTATAAGAAGCTGCAGTTTGAAAGAGGTAACGCATGTATCACTACCTACTGCAAGGCTGTGGGAGTGGTATCACTCCAGAACGATCCCATAAATAAGAATCTGGCTCTGCATGTGCACGTGGAGTAGCATTATGCATTAATCATTTGGTCATCACAAAACAAACCAACAACAACACAACAGTGAAGAAAGCAACACACAACCACAACAAAAAAAACCCTAAAATGGATTCTGTTTTTGTCTGGATGATTCTCAGAACTGCAGCATTCTGGGAATGAGCTAAGGAAAGAAAATTGCTATGTATTATATTGTTCAGGGGACGGGACAGATGGACTTCTTTTTCTAGTTTTGCTGTTTAAGTTGACTACCAGTACTCCAGGGTCTGGGGAAGCAGACTGACCCCTTTTATGGAGCCACTATTATACCCTGCGATGCCATCTGGTGCAGAATTGCTAAGCACTTCTGTATGTATAAAATTAACCTTGTTAATTTTTATGAGGATATAAGCTGACTGTGTGCCTATGGGGATGTGGAACTGTGTGGCTGTTGAGAACTTACAGTAAGGTTTGCTGAGGGCAACACCCAGCCTAGAAACTGCTGAAGTAATTGGCAGGTTTTTACGACATCGGCGGGCTTAGAAACATGCAGTGACTTGCCAGAAAGTAGCCTCCAAGAGAGGGCTGAAATTGTAACGTGCTATTGTTAATCATACGGTTACATTAGGGCAGAGGACAACTTGAAATAGAGTCCTAATAGGCAAGGCACTGTAAAAACACTTTCTGATGGGTTATACCTGCATAGTATATGCTCTATTTAACTTGAGATACAACTGAAATAAAATTCAACATCGCATTCTCAGAGCAAGTTTAGTTCAGTTAATGAAAGCGGACAATTCAAACTAGGGAAACCCACTTCAGTTTGGTGCCTGTTTGCAAAGCAGGCCAGATTTATGTCTTCAATGGGTAGCATAAATTACAGGGTTTCTTTCGAAAATGTTTGTCTTCAAATGCCCTGCCAGTTAACCTCAGCTGGAATATATTGCTACAGAAGGCCAGTCTTGTAGCCACCATTGAATTTGGTCTTTTATGTCCCTTTGCAGAAGTGCTTTTGGATCCGTGTCGGACTTGGTGTCCATCCTCTACTTGCCAGGCAGTTTGCCAGCTTCAGGAATCAAGCCCACAGGACCCCCAGCTGGTCCAGTGCAAAGCCTGCGACATTGAGTTCTGCTCTGCTTGCAAATCTAATTGGCATCCAGGTCAAGGCTGTCAAGAGAATATGCCAATCTCTTTTCTTCCAGGAGAAACAAGGTGAAGTATTGCAGAAGATCAATTATTTAGAAATTAAACACTCCATCTTTGAACAAACCAGAATGTGAATAGCGAAGAGGCAATTCCCTGATACTTTGTGTTAAAGCTGCTTCCTTCACTTAGTCATTCCTGTTCTTCTAATGCTGTATTCCGAAACTGGGTAGCTCTTGCCAGCCTCACTCCTTGCCACCATTCCCAGCAAAGCACTAAGTAGCTACTTTAGCCTTTGCTCTTTCGCCCAAGTGGAAAAAATACAACATCCAGGCAGCTCATGAGCTTCCCTTCAGAGAAAATCTTGCTGCTGCTGCTCTGGACAGATGATCATGCCAGACAGTGATTTTTTTTTTTCTTTTGGATACTCTGTCAGTCATCCTAACTGCTACATATTTGGCTAATTATCTTAAGATCCATTTCAAGCCATTTCCAGTGGCATACTGAAGCCAGTGAATAAGAAAGGTCATTGTGCATGTGGACCATGTAATGGCTGGGCTTGGCCAGCCTTGGACCTAGCTATTCATAACTTGCCTTCTTCTTTCACGCTTTGTTGTAACAGATGACTAACTATGATGATGTCATTATGTGTTCTTGGTCAAATATAGTAACTTTTGCACATGCTTTTTTTGTGTGTGCTTGACCAGAACTGCAGCTCACTAAACTTCATGGCAAGGTAAAAAACTTTATCTGTTTTCCTTAGTGTTTTGGTTGCTTTTAATTTTTATTTCACATTTCATTTTTTACTCCATTGAAGTTTATTTTAAAATTATTTTAGAGCATAATCCTCCATTATCTACTCTGTGTTTGGAGTTTCATATACAGTTTATGGTTTCAAAGCATTTTTCTGTAATACGGTTGCTTATAGTGTGACCAACAAGTGTGTGTCCTTTTATCCTACCACTAGGCAAAGCAATCGATCAAGGGTCAGTCCTGTTTTCCAGCAAATTGTTGCTTCGCCATCAGTCATTCTTGTATCTCCCACTGGCAGTAGCTACTGGAAGTGTCATTTGTTAAGGTACAATTTGGTTGTTAGTGTGCAAAAATCTGCATATGGTAGAAAGATAATCAAGCAAAATAAATGTTCTTCCAGTGTTTCCATATTCCTCTGCATTGTGCCTATTGTATAAAAGAACATCCTGTGGTTTTGCACAGTCATGCAAGACGAGGAGAAGTGGTGCTTTCCCTAACTCATGACCAGTGACTGGTTAGGATAATGCTAGAGATGAAGAGATCAACTCTGAAAGAACAGCCTGCTCTCCAAACCTCATTGTTCTCCATGCCCTGGGAGGTAGTGAATGCTCCATCCCTGGCAGTGTTCAAGACCAGTCTGGATGAAGCCTTGGGTGATATGGTTTAGTGTGAGGTGTCCCTGCCCATGGCAGGGGGCTTGGAACTAGATGATCTTAAGGTCCTTTCCAACCCTAACTATTCTATGATTTTATGATTCTATATGGAGGGAAATTCCTAGGAGGATCCTTAAGGAGACAAGCAATTTATCCCTGGTGCCCCGATCTGAAGGAATGTGGTCTGGACTTCTTGTGTCATTCAGGGATTGCTTCCTCTTCTGAGGAAGAAGGGAGGACAATGATCTAGACATACAAAGCATTTAGATGTGAACAGGAGAAAACAATCTAACATCTGTTACTATCAATAGATAACAAAACCAGTTGGCAAATTATGTGATAAAGAAAATGTCCTGAATCTTACACAGGCACTATAGTCATTAAACATTTTTTTTTTTCTTGAGATATGTTTGAAAAATGGAGTATAGCCAAAATATCTGGTTAGTAAAAGTGAATTCAGTACCTGGATCTCTAGTAATTTATTTATTCTTTTTTTTTCAGCGAAAAAGTAGGCTCACCTTCTTAGTACAGTTCTTACTAAACTGTCACAGCCACACATATTACTAATTCCTCATTCTGTCCCACAGTTCAGTTTTTAAAATGGAAGAAGATGATGCCCCAATCAAGCGCTGTCCAAAGTGTAAAGTTTACATTGAACGAGATGAAGGCTGTGCCCAAATGATGTGTAAGAACTGCAAACATGCTTTTTGCTGGTACTGCCTGGAATCTCTTGATGTGAGTACATGCCATGCACTCTGGTTCTCAGAAGCTTAGAAGTTCATTGGTTTGCCATCCAGCTATCTTGTAAATCAATTAAATAGTAGTTCACTAGCTTCTGCACAACTTGGTGAACTGCAGCCTACCAGAGCTGATTCTGGTAATTTGATAGGATTTTTATGCTGTTTTACTTGTCTGACCTGTGTGATTTCAGCATTTTGCCTATGTGAGTCAGTAATGAAAAAGTAAAATTTTATTAAAATATTCTATTTGTAATCTTTACATGGAAACTAACATGAGAGAGGTCTTTGTTTTTTGCTTTATAATACTTCACTTAATACTGACTTTCCAGTGTTCCCCTCCTTGAAGGAGTTACTGGATGATTATAACAATGTTCTTAGTCTGTGGAAGTTTAACAGACAAACTCTAGATTCGGTGCGTCACCATGCAGGAGACTAGCAGTCAGATTTGTTTACTGTTCATTGTATTCTGTGGGACAAGAAATAGATCTGACATATGAAAAAGAATACAGTGTTCTTCTAGCATCAGTAATTTGTCAGTGTATAACCTGCTGCTGTCATGTTTTAACAATCAGCCTGTTATCATGCCCAAGGATCAGAGGATATATAATATACAACATCTGTTTCCATGCCATCTGTTTTATTTTATAACAATAGCAAAGGAAATGTTTTAAGACTCCCAAAAGCTATTCAGCTCCAGTGTTTGTCCCATTTGAATGCTTTATGGTCCTTAAGTCTCAGGCTTCTTACGTGCTCAGTTAAAAAACGGTGTTCTGTTGGTACTAGGCCTGCTATCTTGGCTGGTTTGTAAAAGGTCAGATAGGGACATCATTTATCAAAATTCTGTATTGTCCTTCTTCATCTAGTAAAAGGAACCAAGTTTGGGAAGTCTGCAATACAAGTATTCCTTTTCCTTTGCTCTCTCTGTGTGTGTGCAAGACATATGCAGTGGTCAGCTTATCTTCTTGGATCCTCTAGCTAAACTCCATTTAAATACACAGCTTGAGAGCCTATGGGAGAGGAATTCATTACAGATATATAACATTTGCTAAACACACCTTTTTGTGAAGACACTGTAAACAAAGCCCTTTGGAAAGGTTGGACGTGACCATATCTAGTTTACTAATCTTTTATCTTTCTGTGCAATTCCTGGTTATAAGTTCTCAGGAAATAGTACTTTATAACTTGAAGAGTTTGTACCTCTGTTTATTGCCTACTTTTTCATTTAATATTTTGTAGGATGATTTTCTCCTTATACATTATGACAAAGGACCTTGTCGAAACAAGCTGGGCCACTCCAGGGCATCAGTTATTTGGCACAGAACGCAGGTAAAGCTCATATCTTTAAAAGCTCTTTACAGGTCTATTACTGTCATAGTGCCTTCCTTTTCTGTACTCATTTTAATACCTTAGGATAAATTTCTTTTGACAAATAGTAACTGATTTTCATAGGAGCTCTAAAGAGGGCAATAGCTTAGAGAGGTTAGATATCCCAGAGAGGACAGTCCTTGACAGAAAGTCACTGAGAACTAGGAAGGATGTGCTTGCAGAGCCAGTTAAGTGCCAATCTAGATATGTTCTCAGTAAACCTGGAGGATGAACTAGGTTGACACCATCCATATTATTAAGAGGAAGCTCATCATCCAAGTGATCTTTAGCTCCAGATCCAGAACTGGGAATGAATTAGCCCAAGTATGCTAGGTATCTTATTATGGACTCATTCATATAAGTTGGATAGAAGGTAACCCTCTGAGTTTATCAGTAGTTACAAATACAGATTCAAGCTGACAGAGAGTGTGGGGATACCTCTTGTCTGGATCCAGTTTTGCTGGACCTAGCATGAATGCTAGTAATGAAAAAGCTCTCTGCATTACTTTCTATGCATACAATTTAAAAGCTAGTGTGTGACTTGGTCCAATCTAGTGCCTTCATAGTAATTTCAGAGATACAGGGACATATAGGTATCTGAGTCACCTCTTCCTAAACTAATTGTATGCTAGTAAAAAGCTACCTTAGCTTGAGATGAAGTGCTTTGCTTGAAGTACAGATTTCTTTCCATTTGAATGTACACATCAAGTCTAGAGAATAAGCTTTAAACCTGGACAGGCAGCTAAACTGAAATAAAAGGTGAAGGATTGCATTCCTCTCCCTTGGTGCTGAGCAATGGACTGGGTTTTGCTTGGCTTACTCAATAGTATCTTAGGAAGTGTGTGGCTACATATGCTTTCTTGATGTATCTGTAATATGACGTGATTAATCTGATATTTGGAATCTGTTCTTTGCCACAGCATTTGGTGCAGATAAGTTTGCTAGACAGTATGCTTGATGTTTTGGTCATTTTTAAGAAAGAAAGTGATAATTCTTTACCAGTCAGGATATAATTCTGCTAAACCCACTAAAAGCTAAATCAGCTTTGCAATTGTTTCCTTACGTTAAGTCTCTTTTGAGAATTTATCCAAGGTAAACTGAAGTGAGCATTTGGTTTGTTGTTTGTGGATTTAAAAAAGTATTTGTTTTGGACAGAGGGGATGGCTTGATGCTGAGTAGGGCAACAACTTCTCCAGAAGCAACAAAACCAGGTAGAACATGAGTAAGTAATACTCAGCAAGCAGTTTTGTTTAAGAAAGAATTAAAAAATACACATCACCACCACCCCCCCCAATAAATAAATAAACCCAAATAATGTGACACTTAATGAATTCTTTGATGATGTATTGAGGCTGGAAGGAAGGTGTAAATAGGTATCTCATAAAAATTACCAGTAGTCTGTCTGGTCCACTTGGTTGCTAACTTCCAGCTTGGCTCTGTCTGGCCAGCGTGCTCTTAGCCCAGGCTGCAAAGAGTTAGGCAAAGAGCATGCTGTCTCCAAAAAACAGTATGGCAGTAGTTGCAGCTCACAGCTTGCAAAGGAGATGAGAATTTAGCTCAGATTTATGTCTGCAGTAAATAAATGCAGGGATTAGTAAATGGAAGTTGTATCAGCTTGTGAGCACCTCCAATAAAAAGAATGAGCAATGAAATGTGCACACCTCTGAAGCTGAAAAAGAAATTGCACTTGGCAAGAAAAAACACTTCTAGGGCAAGGAAGTTTGAGCTCCTTATCCCTGAACAACAGAAAGCCAAGATTGAAAGAGTTTGGCTAGTAGGAGGCAGCAGTGACTGCTGTCCCACAGCGCCATCTCCCGCAACCGGCCTTTCCTTTCAGCCCCTGTCCAAAAATCCCTGGATAGTGGTATTGAAAAAGGAATACATAGTGATCAGAACGAGAAATTGTCCGTGGCCGACCAAAATACTAGTAAATCATTCCATCTCTACCATGGCTAATTAAATATTTGCCAGTTAATTGAACCGGCATATCTAGCCCTTGCTAGAAGAATTCTTAATGAGTACTGCACTCTAATTTCATTTTGCCTTCTGTTGTGAGGTTTTGCTGGCAGATTAGCATTCCACTCCTGCCTTCATTATTCAAAATTATTCACAGACACTCTCATGTGAATAAATCTAAATTATTTTCTCAAACAATTTGTGGGCATATTGTTGTAGCATTACTGTTACAGTTGCTGTGACATATGGGAAACTTCCTCAGGCAATGAACCTCAACTTTAATTTTTTTAAATAATTCCAAATTTAAACACTGTGGAAACTAATAGAGTTTGGCAGTGACAGGATGGGTGGGTCTGTGGTCCTCTGCCCATGCTGGGAAAAGGGTGATCAACGAATGTCAGTGAAAAAAAGATGCTTTTAGGTAGAGTTAGGTCATATCCTCTGAAACAGTTTGCTCAGTTTGCAACTGGTGGCTGAGATTGCCAAGCTTGTTTTCCTGCTGGTGGGAAGCTTGTGAGAGTATTCATGGATCTCGTGAACAACACAAAAACCTTTGGAGCTTTCACCAGTAAAATAGGGAGCACCTTGAAAGGAGAGTGTCTAATTCTCTTGTAGTCTTGATCCTGATATTTAATGTTTAGATTTGATCAAGAAGAAAGTGCCTTGTTGGTTGCTTCATTAGTTGTTTGAGATATAGCAAAACTCAAAAGGCAAATAACCATCTGCATCACTTTGTGTGATGGGACTGAGTTGTGCACCATGGTTCTGACTGAAGCAAAGAAACATGAGTGTTCCCTCTCTGATATCACTCATGGTTACTGATCACAGGAACTGACTGTAGCATACAACTGGGGGGAAGTCCTGGCTCTGGTAGGGTCAATGGCATTTGCTGAGATCTTTTTGAAGGGCACTAATGCTGACATAGTGTCAGCAGAATTCAGACAACTGCTGTCCCTAACACAGTGCTTTCCCTTGCAGGTGGTAGGAATTTTTGCAGGATTTGGTCTTCTTCTTTTGGTGGCCTCCCCTTTCCTTCTCCTTGCTACACCGTTTGTTCTGTGCTGCAAGTGCAAATGTAATAAAGGAGATGATGACCCTCTACCTACCTAGACTGAGAAGATTGGACTCATCACATGTGTTTTGATCTTATTGTTGCTGTTGATGTTTCCCTCTTGCACTTAACATTGCTGTAGCCTTACTTGTCCCATTTCGCTTTTCATTGCCACACAGTCTTGGTTTCAGGAACTGTTGTTACTACTGTTGCATAGATCAATCAATAATAGACAAGGAGGATAATGGAAGGCAAAATTGGTGCTAAAAGGAGACCATGGACCTGGGTAGCTATCAGAAAGTAAGAGCTGACAATGCTAAAAATAATGCGAAAGGTTTCTGCTACCCTGTGGTGGACTGGGAAGTGTATGGAATGGTATCAGCAAAACGAGCTGAAAATGCATACAAATCTTCTGCATATCTGTTCACTTCCAAATTTGATGTCTTATTCCTGTATATATTTAAGTTGCAGATCATTTAAATCAGTCAACTTATTGTGACTTTTGCTATGTTTACTACGCATCTGTTTTTGTTAAAGCCATGACAGTATCCTTTTTAGTACCTATTTTTTCAAGTGTAACAAAATCAGTAAGGTGCATATAGGCCATCCTATGCCTTTCTTCAAATTTGGGGAGGGTTAGAGGGACAAGGTTGGTCCTGTTGCCTTCCAGAAATTTTATGAAGTCTTATAAGAAATTTGTTACTTTGAAAGCTACATTTTAAAAATTAATTGATGAAGTGGTAAGGTTGAGTGGTGACACAAACTTACTGTCTAATCACAGTTCCTTTAAAAATGCATTGATGGTATTGATTACCGCTGGACCACTAGTGTTTTTCTGAACTGTTATTTTTTGCTGTAGTTTAGGGTTCTGCTACACTTATAGGGCTACATAACTTCTAATCCAGGTATCTTAATCTTTTTATATAGAGAGAGATATATATAATCCTATTTAAACCAAATGTGTAAATAGCTGTGCTATTGAAATATTTTGGAAGTTCAAAATAGCTTGCTTCTGTCTTTAGGGTAATTATTAAAAAAATACAGGACTAACTTTACTATTTAGACTCTTGGGTTATCAATGAACCTTTCCTTTTAAGTATAAAAATGTAGCAGGGTTATCCCTGTAGTTAATAATAAAAATGCCTGGGATGTTTGTGGAAGTTGTACTTTTCCTATTAAACTATTTAGCCCATTTTCAGAGTTAACATTGTATGATGTATGGTGTGTGCTGTTAATAACAATACTGTGATGAAACAGCTTTTATTTGAAAAGTAATCACTTCGTTTGATAGCTTTGCAGCATTCTCAGTGCTGTGTTTCCAGGGTAGTAAAGTGTGCTAGTCATCATCATATTAACCATCATTGTTTCTCTTTAGAAATATTTTCTTGTAAACCATTTTTCTCTGATTTCAAAAGCCTACAAGGATTTGACTAATAACTTCTTGCCATGAAATATGAAGCACCTGAATGTGTATGTCTGTGTGTAGTACTGAAAGAAAACACTTCTGAATGGCTCATGGACTGAAGTTTGACTGTGTATTTTTCATCATTATTTATTTCTGTGCATTATTGATGTACTGAGATGGATAAATAGCCAGGATAAATTTGCACTAAAAATATATTAAGACCCTTAAATGCAACTGCTTCTGGCTGCTCCCACAGGCTGGGAATATGTTTTCACAGCTTAAGCATAAGGAAATTATTCCTTTGTTTATTATCTTTTGTACTGTCTGTCTGTTAAATAAAAAGACTGCAGGGTACAATTTTGGAAAGGGCCAATGTCTTTTTATAAAGCTATGCTAGAATTTCTTCTCCTCCCCCTTCTGGCAAGTTTAATAGTATCCAAATTCAAACTGTATCTAACCACAGATTTTAGCTCCAGGAGCTGAAGGTTATCTGCAGTTTACTTCTTTGGCTTGATCTTAATGACTGAAGAAAAAGGATACCTGGTTTCCAGCAAGTCTGAACTCCTTGTGATATCTTCAGATTGTTCATAGCAATGCACAGTTCAGACCTTTTGTTATCAGGGTGTTTTTAGTATTTTAGCTATCTTTGTTATTAAAATTGCTCAGAATATCTGTAGGAGGTCTGGGTAGTGCATTCTATCACTGTTTGGCAGCCCCAAAGGAGTGTGTGAAGCACTGCTGAGGTCAGTGGGCAGTGAAGTGGTTATCTAACTCAGCCTGTGCCCCAAAGGTTCCCTAAGCCAAGCACCCGGGTTGTCCTGAGTCATAGCTTCAGTGTGCAGAAATAATGGAAACCCTTCTATGAAGGACAGCTTCCTTCAGGTAAGCTTCAACTATGGCCTTTCAGCCTTGGCCCTGTAACTGTGTTTAACTGGAGAAAAACAAAATGGACAACAGGACATAAAAAACTCATGGGTTGTTGGTTTTCTAATTG
Organism: Melopsittacus undulatus; assembly: GCF_012275295.1. Lineage (NCBI taxonomy): Eukaryota > Metazoa > Chordata > Aves > Psittaciformes > Psittaculidae > Melopsittacus > Melopsittacus undulatus. The sequence goes on along the minus strand of NC_047529.1, from coordinate 30,053,492 downwards.
GGAGCACCGAGGGATTTGGTGTATGTGGCAGAGGTTCTAATGACTGCTTCTACTACTGGGATGATAGTAAACCACAGAGGCACAGTGGCCTGTTAGCTGTACTGGAGTGTCGTGGTATGAGGTTTATTTTCTCTGTGCCTTTCTTAGAGACAGCCTTTATGTGACAGTACAGCAAAACTTGAGTTTTCCATGGTACTGTGTGGCCAGTTAATAATCAATGTCAAAATTAATGCATTTCTAGATTTAAAAAAGAAGAAAAGAATAAATCCTTTACAAATACAGATGTTTTTAAATAACAGTTTATAATCAGTGCTCGCAGGTAACAAATATAATCAGAAAACTATGTAATTCTGTCAGTATATCTCTGTCTCTGAGCTCAACATACTTGAATTGCTACTGGAGGTTTTTATGACATATCACTTGTTTCACACCATGGCTGTTGGGATAGACTATATGCCTACATATATTTACCAAATACCTAATAATTTCAGGTTTGCTAAATGTTATTCCACCTGTATTCTTCTCCGGGATTTTGTTTTGTTATGTTACTTTTGTAATGCTGATTTGTTTCCAAAGTAGCAACTTCTGGTGGTGATGTATTGAGTTCAGGGTGGTTTTATGTTGCAGCTTATGTTGATAGTGTGACATTTAATACCCTGAAACTGAACTGTAAATACTTAAACTCTGACATTTAAACCCCTGCCATGGAAAAGCGGATGTTTGTCTCTGCTGCTTTTCACATGAAATTCTGTTACATCAACTTTGGCTTTTTGTATTTTCACTGGAAAAATAAGATTCACTGCATGATTCTGTTGCAGTTTTATGGTTTCTTAAATGTTGTTTTTAATGGAGTTTGTAACAGTACATCATTTGCATGTTCTGTTGGGGTGAAGCGGTATCATATCTAGAGCACAAGTGGGGAGTCCAGGCTCCAGAGTTGCCTTTCATTAGCTGGGCTGAAGTCAGACCTGAGAGAGATCAGTAGCACAGCCTGCACAGTGGCCATAGCATTGAGTTTTCCCCATGCGACATTGGACAAGTCACTTATCTCCTTTTGTCTCAGTTTAACCATCTTTTAAATGGATGGGCCTACCTCACAGGAATGCTGTGAGGGCAAATTCACTGGTTTTGAGTCTCTTCAAGATTCTGTGATGAAAGATTATATATAAATTCTTACTGCAGTTTTATGTTAATATTTCAATTTTATTCATGTTGGCATTCATCCTGAAACCTCCTACTACCAACTTCAGCATGCCAAGAGTTTAGGATGCTTTCCCCCACATACCAAGCAGCATCTTTCCTCAAATACTCTGGCTTATGAATTAGCAAAATCCCAAATAAGAGCTGACTGGATCAACTTTCAGCATACTGTTGATCTTCTGACATGCAGGAAACACAATCAGAAGTAGTGAAAAGCTCTCTTGTTTATGGAGCTGACATGATAAAATATGCATGGATCAGAAAAAGATGAAGTGCTTTTGATTTAAAATTGTTATGGGCAGGAAAATAAAAATGAAGTTTTGCGCATTTCATCTGTAGGCCTTTTACTGTGTAGGAGTTAATATATTTAATACAGGCTCTTTTCATCCCAGTGAGGTACAGCATGCATAAAGCTTTGTGCAGGGTTGATTTTTTTAAAAAAAACAAAGTTTGTACATTTCACATACATAATCTAAAATCCTGAGGAAAACAGAATACAGTTGTTGATGCCAGTGATATTAAAGACATCAAAAAAGCCTGCATCAGCGCTTAATTGCTAGTGCACTTATACTAAGTAAGGCATGCTGTTTGTGTTTATAGCCCTGTGGTCTCCATTATTGCTTTGATTTGTGTATCTCTTATAAGGATTCCAGGAACATTAGGTACAGGTGTGTGGTACATAACTGAACCTTTCTTGATCATTTTATCATGGATGTATTTTAAACCTGTATAGGTATAAGCATGAAGGAGTCATGCATATGTATAGATAATGTATTTGACCCGTGTAAAACTAGTTCTGTTGATGTATTTGAAATATAAGTACATTTTGTGCCACTAACACTGTGATGTATAAAAGAGCTGTTGAATGCCTTTTAATGTTGTGTTTTGTACTTTGAATCATATTGAAGAGTTTAATTTGTAATTTCAATAGATATTTTAAATGAATGTGGCTCCTGTGGTTCTTCATAGTGATATTTCAGTGCTTTACATTCACTAAAGAAAAGTGCTTTTGTTATGATAGGACTCCTGTGCTTGTCTGCCTCTTAGTCCTTCAGAGCAAGCACAACCTGTCGACTGGAGATCTCCTGCCCTCTTCTCAGCATCACAGTGATTTCTGATTCATCATCTCCCAGCTTAGCCAAAAGAAGGAATCTGGGTATCTTCAGAGCTAATTTGAGCCACAGCTGGGTCTTTGGTCCAGCTCCTATTACAGTCCACTGATACTCTAGCTGGGTGGATGCGCTGCTCCGAGGATCACTCTGAGATGGGTGTATATTGCATCACAAGTTTAAGTCTGGTGGAAGTGGCTGTGAGCAGCTTGTATTCCCTTTTGTCTGGTCTTGTGGAAGCACAGCTTTTAAGAACAAAGCCCAGTCTCCTGACCAAGAGAGCATACATAACTCTCTTTGGCCGTGGGAACTGGCTCTCAAGTTCTTGACTCCATCAATTTGTTCTTTGCGTTTTGCCTGAACTGCCTCTGAGGATGCAGTCTTTCCTTCAGTCCCCAGAGTTTCTCACTTGTTAGGATAATTGTCTGTACGTGTAAAAAAAGCACAGGTACAATTTCTTCAAAAATGGTATTATGCCTCTATGTGCTTTATACTTGGCAATTTAAGAAAAATCAAGGCCATATAATAGCTGCTGCTCAGTCATTCCTTCTTTCATTTATATGGAACATAATGATTTTTTTATCTGTAAGGGAAATATGAGTTTAGACATCTTGTTCAATTAACTGGGCAGAAAATAGTCTATAAATGCCACAAGGGGTTTGACCTATTCTAGGAAAAGATATTAACAAAGAAATCTTTCTGCTTTCTTCCTCTGCTCCCATAGACTGTTGCTTCCAGTTAGGTATGTTTTGCTTTGCAGTTTTCTTTTAGAGAGCAGGATCATTTCTCAGTCAATCGCAGTTATTAGTTTAGTGATGTTTAGCTCCTGGATATTTCTGCTAGATTCAGAGTACCTTGACCTACAAGGATTTTCTTACCAGTGCCTTCAGCTGCATGAGTGGGTTTCTGCAGCACCAGTCTGTAATCAGAGAAACAAGCACTGCAGAAACTCTGAGTAATAAACTTCATGGCCTCAGCTGTCTAAAATTAAAACATTTAAGTTGAATTTTTAAATGGCAAACTTTAAACTTAAATGGCAAATGTTCTGGTAAATAGTGTCCAGAATCATCTAGTCACCAGAGGTGACCCACATCCATAGCAATAAGTTCTGCTGGGAGGGACCCCAGCCCCGTAATAACTCCTGAACTATACATGGGCACTGGATGGGAGAGTTCAGGTCAAAATCATGCCAGTTAACTGTCCTGTGAGAACAGATCCATTGAGACAATTGAATCCCACAGCACAAAACCACTGTGCTAGTTCTAGCATTCTGCTAGTTAAAACAGTACTAATAGAGATGTGGCTGTAGAAATTGAATCATGTACACACACAGGTATGGGTGTAGTGCTAGAGATTGCCACTGCCAACCTGCAAGCACAATACATCCACTGCATTTTTGGTGTCTGTTGGATGTTGATCATCTGGTTTTTCATAAGAGATTTTGTGCTGTGGCTCCTTGCCCATTAAGCAGTGCATCTATAACAAGTGTCTTTATGCAGAATATAAAGACACTGGTGGAACTTCTGTTGATTTTGAAAATGAAAAGGCTGTTTTGTACAAGGAAGCATTTGCAACCCAGACCCTGCACTCTGGGAACCCAGATTCAGCCGTGAATCTGACCCCATGTCATTATGAGGTTTGTCATAACATTCAGGTGTCTGGCTGACTGGTGGTCAGTGCAAAGACACATGTCCTGGGTCTCTGGGACATTTTGCTTACCATACTATGATGCATACTAAGCTGTTTAGACCACTTAGATTTCTTAGTGTCTCAAGATGCTTCTCTGGTATGTTTATTCTCCTCACCCACTTTGATGACAGACGAAGTCTATGAAGCTGTCTTTGTCCAGGCATAAAACTTACACATGACTAAAACCAAATGAAACAGTCATAGAGTGCCTACCACAAGTACTACTTTCAGATACCAGGGCAGAACTTGTTGGTACAAATTAGAACCATGTTACTCTGCTCCCATACAGTGTTTCCAGATGAACGTGTGTAATGTGTGTATGATGACTATAACTGAATGCACATGTGGCACATATACAAAATGTTTGGACGCTGTAAATCATACAAACTGACTCATACATGCAAGCAATGGAAATGCACTTCAGAGACTGGATAGTCTAGTTCTTTTGTGTTGTGTGTTCACAGGAGAGAAAAATGTTAAGCTGTATGTGCTAACTGGTAATTTATTCCTGGTGTTCCTTGGTCACTTTTTCTTTTTTTTTAAAAAAAGCCCAAAATAAATTGAATACCACAACTGGTACATAAACTCTAAATTTAAACCGAGCTCTCAAAGAAGAGAGCCCCTGGGAGTAAATTCTAATGTCCACAATGCCATTTTCTAAAATTTGAATGTAAATATGTGTGTCTTGCTGAAATGTAGTACTTCATTTTTATGCACAGCATGTCCTTAAAGGTCAAATGTGGCTTCTATGTATGTTATATATGGCTACAGGAAGAAGAAATTCTACTATGCAATTTTGTAGAGCAGGAAATCTGATCCTGGAGCAATGCAGATTGTCCGTATTAAATAGGTGGATGAAGGTTCTGGGATATTTTTTGTAGCTTTACATGGAAGAAAGTGTATTAGGAAAAGAGCTAAAGCACTTCCTCGTTTAAAACACTGCCTTTTTTTTTTTCTCCAGGTAGCTGGAACTGGAAAAGTAAAAACAAATGTCTATAAATTGAGTAAGTAGGACTCCATTTATGCTATTAATTGGATGTCCAGGGCCCATTAAAATTGATTAGTCTTTCCATTACTTTCTAGTGAGTTTGGATTTGCATTTTAGGTGAGCAATGAGCTCATCTTGCTGCGTAAGAGCTCACTGTGACAGAGAACTGTGGGTTTCTGACAGGGTTTTCGCTGCCAGTGATTCACTTCAATTGACATGATCTGTTTTGTGTGACAGAATACAAGAGATTGATTTCAGTGTGGACCTATAAGAGTAGAAAGTTCCATAAGATTAAAAGAGAGTGAACATAATGCACTAATATAGCAGGTTCTATAGGGCTGACCTGCTCATACCAGTCTAAATTAAAGTCCGCAGGCTCAGCTGTTCTTGAGATCATCACTGCTGTGTTTTATTCTTGAGAATGATTACAAACAAGCAGGCTTTTTTTCTCTTTACTCTTTTTCTCTCTTTACTGAGATGATGCTTTGGATTTTGGTGGGTGGCAGAAATGCTTGAGCTGCCTCAAAATCCTGAGGTTTCATTATATTTTGAGACTGGTACTGTCATTTTGTGGGATTAACCACAGGAGAAATGCATGGAATTATGCAAGATTTAATTTTAAAACTGCCTTGGCAGATGAGCAGCATGCAGCATTTCTTTCTTTATTTTCATGCCTCAGTAATTAATAGGGTACTCTTTGAAGTTGCATGTAACTTCTATGATGGGTATAGGTCAAGTGAGGGATGTCCGAGATGTAATATGGATAAACTTTTCTTGGTGTATTAGAAAAGAACATGGAGAATGTATTTTAAGCCCTTGTAGGGAGCGGTGGTGCTGTGAGCCAGCAGGGTGCAGCCTCGGAACACCATCGCAGGCAGCAAGCGCTAGCTTGCTTGGAGAAATCCCTTTTAACAAAGCTTCTATCTCAAGCTTTTAAATTCTGTGCTTCCAAACCTCCACAGAGTTAATTGTAATGATATCATGGCTAAAAATAACGATGTTATGATGGGCCTGCACACTCTGCTGGGGCTGTTCTAGTCTCTGAAAATTAACATATTATTACTTCTGTTCTCTGAGAGTATATAAATCTTTTCTGAAAGTGAAAAAGCCAAAGTATTTGAACCTTCAGAAAATTGATATACGCACAGAGATGCCTCAATCTGCAAATGTGAAATGAGAGGTGCAAACCAGAAGTCTTTTTCAAAATGCCATATTCAGAGAGCACTGACTAACCACATTGAGAGAAAGGGAACACTACAAATCAGTTGGCTCAAAACAGATTAAGTATTGGCTAATAACATTGCATCTTTTCTATATTTTATAATTGACGGATGTTGTAACTGGGCCAAATTATTCTCTTCTCCCTTCCTACCCACGCCTGCTGTCGTATCTATGTTCCTCAATACAGATGTTCAGCAGGAACAATGCAACTGTCTAAACAATAACTCTAACCAGAGTCAAGATGTTTGGCAGGGGAGGCAAGCTGATGGGGGGTTGCTGGGAGTCCCTCTGCCTTTACCTCACTCTATTTATATATGTTCCAGTGTTCATGTGTCTTCCTTTCCCCACTCCAAGTGGATCTGACTAAAGCAAAGTGAACAGTTAGTTTCTTGTGGTTTTTGTGGCCTAGAGTTATGTTTCAGGGTCCTGCCAACACTAACATCAACTCTAACTTTAAAAAAAAATATAATGTGCCATTCTGGCTGCCACCATCTCCTGGCCAAACTTCCAGGGACTCCTGGGAAACTTCTGGTTCATGCCAGTTACAGCCTGTTAGGGATGTGTTTGGAGCATGTATTTCAGATGGATCCATTTTTCATTTCCAGGACTTCACAATTATCTTATATAAAATGGTGCACCGGGTATTTTACCAGACTGCTAATACTTTGCTCCCACCATACACACTGCATCGCGTTCAGCATATTGCCCCAGCCTTCAGCATTGGCCAGGCAGCTACAGGCTGGGGAACTTCTCAGTGTAGGATGCCTCCAGCCTTTCAGTGCTGCTTGCAACTCTTCTGTCTTCCTAGGAGCAGGGTATGGTTCTGGGTGCAGAGCAGCATTGTGTGTTGAAGAATGGCCCTTGGAAGACACAAGCTTACAGGGGCTGTCTCCCTGCTTCCCACAGCAGGAAAATCAGAGCAGAGAAATCCAGAGCAGCAGAAGGGAGAGGCACTGAAAAAGAGCAGCTCTACCTATGCAATGAGACAGAAATGTAAATCTGGTGCTTAGTGCCATCACCTTTACCAGCAATTTTATCTTTTCATTTATGATCTTAGAAAGTGCAGCATTGCAGGTTCTGCAGCCAAATACTGGCATCTCTTACAACTAAGACTTGGTAACAGCAGAAGGGGTGTTGTAACTGGGTTAAAATGTGAAAGCCTTATGTGAAAGCTGAGTCAGCTTTTTCCTTCGTGCTAAAACAGAGGAAACTAACCCAGGCATTTTCTCTGCCATTTGTATGTGGAAACAAGCAGAACACGAAAAGCTACAGTACCTGCAGGCAGTATCCTTGGCCCTTTTAGAGACATTCCAGGGCTCCCCTTAAACTCCAAGATCTGTGGAGTTCAGCTATTTCCTTTTGATTGCTTTTACCATTGTGCCTGAGAAAACCCCTTCTGAGCCACAGGGTCTGGCCAGAAGCTGTGGCTGCGAGGAAAAGGGAACTGAGAAATGTCTGAGGTTCCAGCAACACCTGCTTTAAATCACAGGATACCTTAATGACCCTTCAGGAGAGTCAATACTTATGGTCTTTAAACTTCTTGATTGCAACCTCAAAGGTATAGCCTGTCAGCACAGCTCTAAAAGGTTATAGCACTTCTTCTGGCTGGATGGACTGTGACTTTTCTTATTCCAACTTGAATATAAAGTTTTCAGAGAAGCTCTAGTTGGCTATCCAGTGCCAGCAAGGCAGCCGGGAGCTGCCTGCCTGCCCGCCCCTTTGTTGCAGATCTCAGCACCGTGAAGCACTCAGTAGAAATGTTCATGATTGTCTCTGCTTGTGGATAATCATCTCCAAATATCAGTCATATCTCCAGCAGCCCTACAGAAACAACTGTGGTGTTTCTGGTGTCTTGCTTCAAACAACAGTTATCGGTCTCAGTTGGGAGGCTGAATCAAGTGGGATTTGCCAATAAAACAACTAATGATGGCCCAGTGAAGGGGTTTTGTGGAGCTTTATTTTTCCAAGTATTCAACAACCACATGCGAAACACTGTGAACTGTAAAAGCTCCTGGTTACAGGGAGCAGTCCACATGTTGGTGTGGGAAGGAAAACCTTTTCTCTTTACAGGAAAATATCACAAGCTCTTTAAAACCATAAAAGCAGTCAGAACACGAAGTCTAATAAGATTTCCATTACTCTCTAGAGTATCTTGTATGTCCTTAATGTAAAATAGGTATTTCCACCTTGAAGAATTCACCTGCTCCTAGCATCTCTGAAGAGCTACTGAAGACTCAACATAAGGTTTGTGTGATGGATGTGTGGGTTGTGTGCTGTGCTCTGGCTAATTGCTGCCCCTGAAGCAGCTGGGAGGGGGCGGCCATGGAGGAATATTAAATGAGGGTAGTCCACAAAGATTAGGAAATGTGATAATCACTTGATTTGCCAGGAGTAGAAGCATCTCTGATTCATTGTTATTTCCATCAACAAGCAAGATTTCAAAAGATACCTGGCATCCATCTCTCTCCCACTCTACAGAAGGAAAGGCCTCTGTCAGTTATTATTGACTTTTGTTACACTAAAAACGTAATTTTCTTGCTATTTTGAACATAAGAAACAAAACTCAAAATTCCGACAAGCTCTTGAATGCTGCACAATGCCTGGCTTATTTCTTTTCATGTGTGGTGTCATGGCAACAGGAAGAATTCAAAATTAATTATAATTCAGGCAAGATGGCCTCTACTTTTTATGTCAGGTTTAGCCTGGCCTTGTGACTTGCTTTTTGCCATAACATCCAGAGTGCTCTTTGCTGCTAAGGGTTTTTCTTTCTTTGGTAAATAAATCTTGTGATGATTAATTTGAATGTGTGGCAAGGTACCACTGAAAAGTATGATTTTGGATTAATGTAAGACATGAAACAAACAGGATTCAAAAAGAAAAGCAGAAAAAAGGTAGTAAGAGATTGAAGGAAACAGATCTTGTTGAAATTTAGTAAAACCTATGAGTGAAACAAAGAATGTTCTTCTCAGTAGGAGCATTTCAATGAACATTGCTGTTAACAATTTCTCTAAAAAGGCTTGATTTATGGGCGTAGTAATCAGGTATGAGAATGTGTTTTGTCTGAAAAATGTTCAGTACCTGCTTTGATATGATGAGCCTTTAAGGTTAAAGACACTTTGATGGTACACAAAAATAACTCAGTGAGAATTCAATTAGGTTTTCCAGCCTAATTTCATTTGCTCATTCAAATACAAAGTCCCAAATTCTTCATGTTTCTCTCTGCTCTGCATTGCTAAATAGTCATGAATTTATGCATTTTCCAATAGAAATAAATAAATTCAAGTTTTTAACCATTAGGCAGTCTTTTACACCCAGAAGACCATCTCTGCAAAACTGTACCAGAAAGGCTATTTTGCAGTTCAATCTGCACATGAACTGTGCATCCTGTGAAGTAACCACAGCTGGCAGGAGGACTTGCAAAGGCTGAGATTAGTAGATTTCTGCAGCCCCTATTCTGTGCAACAAAGAAAAAACACCCCATATGATGAATGAGCATGCCATTTATGAGTCAGCTTCCCAGAAATCATGAGAGGTGTAAAGACCTAAATCATAAAGAGAAAGGAAGTTCTGGAGGGGAGGTTTTATGTCCATCTATTGGCTTTTGAACTGTAAACATCCATATCTGCAAGTTTTCATTCATTTTTAAAAATACCAAGCCAAACCAAAACCAAACCTGAGATTCAGCACAAGCTCCAAAAGCAGTTTCTGAATAAATAACAAATCCAACAAGGTGTTTCTTTTTTGTTCTTTTCTTTGTATGATGTTTTACATGCAGCTTTTTTCCTTTGTGCCAAGTCAGTCCTGAAATACACGTTCCAGATACCAGGTAGCCACAAAGAACCTACCATTGGCTAAACAGGATCGTCTATTTCTTAAACAGAAGGAGAGATGCTAATTTTTATTAGAATGGAAAACTATATCCATCTGGGGAAAAAAAGGCTATGTTCAGGTGTTACTGTGCATTTAGTTCTTGACTAAGTGAAGAATGAAATGGAAGACCTTGAGCTAAGCTGATAGTCTTTCAGGATTGAAACACTAGACAGTCCTGGAGGCTTGTGAACATCACTGTCATTCAGGACTTTGCAAGCTGTCAAAGCTACTCAGAGGGCACTTTGACTGTAAATCTCTCCACCCTTCTTTGCTTTTGTGGTCTCAACACAGTTTCTAGGAGGTTTTGCGCAAGATGTACTGATGACAGTGGAAATTCCAGAAGATAATGCCAATCCACACTTTGGCATCAGGGACTGGTGGTATTGCATAACTGATCTTTCAATATTGTGACTAATTTCTATGTCAGAACAACAGCTACTCATTGCAACAACTGAAGAAGAACATGTGGGAAAAGTAGCAACAAGCACTGAACAACACACTGACACATGTCCTGCAGGCAGAGTGTTGGAGAATTGATCCACCTACCAAATGTATGAGAGAAGCCCAGGCACCTTTCCCAATTCTTCTTGTCTCCACATATGGAACATCAAAGGGATGAACAAAGACTGTTAACCACATTTTTTGAGGAAAGAAAGTTACTCGGTTCAACAGAAATATCTTCTCCAAGATGCAGGATGGAGATGTTCTGGTGTGTGATAACACTTTAGGATCGGCTTTCTGAAGAAAACCTAAGAGACTGAAGGAGAGTAAAAGACAAGGAAGCAATCAGATTTACTAGTCTGCAATTACTCTGAGCAGTAGTGCTTTAACTGTGGCTCTTTCCATGTTTTGTATCTGTACTGCCTGTAACCAGCACTGTTTATAGCCACAGATGATACAAGAGGATTTATAGCATCTGAATTGCTCTAGCATGTTTTCAGATAGTTCAGCAATGACTATTGCCATTTACTCTGGATATGATTTTAAGTGACTTTGTTTCTTTTATGCACAGAGATAATGAGACCCAGGCTTTTTCCATATGGACTGGCAAGCAAGCAGTGATCAAGAGCATTGACATTTACCAGTAACCCCTCTCTCCCAGAAGCATGCTCCTAAATTGTCACTTCTGAAAAATGTGGTCCCAGTTAGAAAAACAGTGAGACCTCGGAAGCAGCTGAAGAGAGCCTGTGTGTTTAATCCATAGTTAACTAGGAGCAGGAAAACAGTAGGAGCCCAGTAACTTCCTGGATATGAGCAATGTTATGTCAGCTGAAAACTTGGCAGAGCTTGGCAAATTCATAGTGGGGGCAAGGAGGAAAGCCCAAAGAGTTAGGGAAGAGGCATCCAGTAGAGTACAAGAAGACAGTGTATTTAATAAAAAGGCAAACACGGAGCAGTGTAATTAAAAAAAAACTCACCACCATACAAATACAAGTGAAATGAGGGAAAAAAAAACACCAAATGCAAATTAAGCAAGTATAACATGCTTGTGTGAAAAGCTATACATACTTTATTTCAGAGAATACCTGTGTAAAAGACTTCTCTTACTGTGTTTGGTAAACTGTCTGTGTAGAAAAGGTCATATTAGGGTTACTTTGCACCCACTTTACAAATCTAATCAAGCTAGAACTGCTGGCAGAACACTTCCCCTCATTGACAGCAGCTTTCCTACCTGGCTGAGAACAAATGGGGTTGCCTTCTTTCAGCACTCCAGCCAGGGTCAGGGAAGAGGGAGCACTTCATATCTTCATACAGGGCAAGTTCAAGAACGAAACCTGTGACACTGTAATTTTATCATCTCATAGCTTAACATTTATTAAAAATGGAAGAATGATGAGTTGGCTCCAGAGGCTTCCATGGGAAATGCTTCTCAACTACAGGGGATAAAACTGAATGAAATGAGCCTGGAAACTGAGAAGAATTTGGCCTTGGCAGAAGGTGGACTAAAATCAGGGACTGGCACCCTTTCAAGGGTGTTGTGCCAGTCAGTACTTTTCCTGCCCAAATTAGAGGTTAAGCATGCTGTTAGGAAGCTGACAGGAGCCAGACACACTGCTTCTCAGCAAAACATGCCATTGATGAGGGGTTCAAACCCTTAGGAGACAGGGTTGGGAACTGTTGCATCTCATAAGAAACCAGACTTGCAGATCTCAGATTGTGTTGGCCCTGCTGACAAAGCCTGATGTCTTTCCAATAAAATATGTCTGTGAACCACCTTTTCTGCTTCAGTGTGTTGGGACTGGGGTAGAGGTAACAACAGTGAAGATGTGTCTAAAAGAAATGGAGATTTACAAGGCAGCCCTATTTCTTCAAAATCTTTCTCCCTCTCTTCCTTTTATATACATATATACAAATTCCCATATGTACACTTAGTGTGCTTTGTTTCTATTACTCTGCAAAATTATTCTTCATTCCTTTCACAAAGCTGTAGTTAGGAGCCCAAAGATGAGTTTCTTACTCTGACTCTTGCAGATTTTTATCTCACACAAACTGAATGTCTACAAATTAGATAGCTAAACAGCAAAGTCTCACATGTAATGGAAAGGTACAGTTACCTCCAGAGGGGGTTTATCTCACAAGTTATGTGAGATTTAGACTTGTCTCTAGGTTTGGTGTCTAAGAAGGTTGAGATGAACTGCTTGCTGTTTCAGTCCATTGGTGTTGAAGAAGCTTGGGGTTAGTTTCCTATAACACAAGCCAGCCTGTCTGAAGGCTGGTATGGGTCTTACCTCCAAAAGTCATTTGGTTCTTTCCTTCCAAAGAACCAACACTGGAGCTTGTGAGATATTTTTCCACATGCTCAATTAGCAGGCTAACAGGAGAATCCCTGAAGTCACTGTAAGTTGCAGTATGAGAGTAGTAACTTTTAGTTGCTTAAAGTCCTTGCCTAATTTTATTTCAGTTTTCTTTTGTGTGTTTGCTTTTCTGGGAATCGTTAGAGGGTTATTTTCCTGACTGTTTACTACAGAAGTTGGTTCCCATTCTGGTTTCTGAGCTGACAGGATACACTCATTGTTGTCAAGTGTTACTTCTGTGGAGAAAGAAAGAAAGGAAGAAAGGAAGAAGGAAAGAAGGAAGAAAGGAAGAAAAGAAAGAAGGAAAGAATAATGCGAAGAATCTGGAAATCTTTTTGGGAAATGAAAAGAGAGTGTTGCACACTCTGTGTTTTAGCAGTTGAATTCCTGAGGGAAGCACCTGATACTGGAGAAAGTGGAAACAATGAACTTGCTGCCCCCATAGATAGAAATGCAATGTGAATTTGACTAAGAGTAAAAATGGCAAATAGTTGAACTTTTGTGTCTTCTGTTCTGAACTCTGATTAGAAAGAGTCAGCTGAGCTCTCTGTGCAGCAGACATGCCTAAACTTTCCTAAAACACATGGGGCCAGCTTTGCCACTCTTCTGTTTATTGCCGTTTATACCCATCAGGTATGTAGGTGTGTTTTTCATAGCTAACAGTTCACAATTTCATATATCCAGTTGTAGACCATATATAAAGAGAACCATATCAGGACACTCTCAGTTTAAATCAGTATCCTTTTAGATAATTTTCTTTCTTTCCATTCTCTTCTAATTCCTGCGTCTCTCTTCCAGCATAACCACAGAATGCTGATGCCAGAAGCCATATGTCTTCACTTTGAATATTTATAAGTAGTCTACAGTCCCATTGGTTTATTGCTTCTGACAGATCTTTGTTTTTAGAGCTATTCATCAGTTTAAAAATAGATGGGTGTATTACATTCAAAAATCCCAATACAGGATGAGTGCTTTGATCTTTTCTTATTCAAAAATGTGCTAAATAATAATTTTTCATATGGTGTAACTTTCTAAGACTTGCTTAACAGAAGTATTTATCCATTTCTGAGCAGTTTGGTATTCCAGTATGTCATTTTGTTAATGAAAATGAAATTCAAAAAATACAGGTCAAACTAAAATCTCTTGCTGTTGCCATTAACATATTTTTGGCAACTTTTATCTTTGTTAATGTAGTTTGGCTAAATTCAAGGCTCACACATTTTAGATTCGTTTTTTGTTTGGTTTTCTTTTTTTTTTTTTTTTAAAAGAATCTCCTGAATCTGAAGGCCATCACCAATGATATTATTTCTGGAGTGGACAGACCTGAGATGAAACATCTATTCTTTTTTTTTTTTTATTTTGTACTCCAAGTCCCTTTGTAATTCCAAGTGAAAATATACTGGGGAAGAGAATGAAAATACAGGTAGTTTGTTTTTCAGTCACTTGAATATTTTGGGGATTCTGCAGTTAGTTGTCCACAAGGCTGCAGAAGTATATATGGCATTTAGGAAGGCTACTGCAACTGTCTCTCCCAGAAGCTGAGTTAAGCAAATAAGATGTCTCAAGAGGATGTCTCAGCTCACAGCTGTTGTGTGGACTGTAGCCTGTAATCCCAGCTGCACAGGAGGGGGGGGTATGTTGGCTGTATGACAAAAGCAAAGTATTTCTTCAGCTCTCTACAGTTTGAACAGTATATCTAACAGCGTGGTAGGTGTTGAGTTTCCACCTGAAAACTGGTCACCCCACCAGCCAATTGCTTGCATCTACAGGTATTCAGCCCTTGGAAACCTAAATTGTAATTTACTGAGTGATGAACCAGGAGTTATGGAATAATTTGAAAATAGGTACTTTCTATGCCTAAATCAAAGATTATCCCAAAATTCTCCTGACAGGGCTTTGTGTTTTTTTATTATTGCCTTTTCCCACTATAGCATGGTGTCCTGCAATGCTTTGAGCTGCTTTGTTTTCCTCGAAGCAAGATGTTGGATTGTTAAGGCATGTTCTGTATGTAGTAGATGGGTAAACAGTGGCTTTAGCCTGGAAAACAGGAAAATTAAGCTAGAAACAAAGATTTACTAATGGCTAAGTTAGTGAAGCTCCAGAACAAGGTAAGGATTTGGAGGTTTCCCAGTATTAGAGTTTTTAATAATAGATTGAACAAATATTTTATAGGAAGTGTGTTATGGATTGGGACCTCCTGAAATATTCCTGAGCTCTGCTTTCAAAGAACTCTAAATCTATACTGAGACCTTGTGTTATCAATAACCATTAAAGTAGCACCTGTGCCAAGCCTTCAGAAAAGTTCAAATGTGTTTGGACCCTTGGGAAAGTCATTATGGCCCCTAGGGCATTTTTAATATAGGAAGGTTCCCAAAACTGCACTCCCCGGTAGCAAATACTTAATATAGTATATGCAGGAAACAGTCTGAGTCTGTCCTAACAGCTGCTTCACATGATTACAGGGTTGTATTTGTATCATTATTAAGTGCCTGTTTGTGAACAAAGAGGTAAAGTCTTGCTTAATAAATGGAAGAGGTCTTTCCTTGCCCTTATAACAGCCCACAATAAAAGCACCAAAAATGAAAAGACAGACACCTTGTGCAATGGGTTCAGTTTTACAGTGGCTTTGAGAAAAGATAGTAAGGAGGAAAAATATCTGGCTTTGAAATAGTTACAATGAAAACTTGGGAGTGAAGAGAGCTCAAGAGACAAAACAACACTGAGAAAAGGATATTTACGTGAAAACACTGGCAAGGGAAGGCCTTGTTTCAAAGACCTATGCCAAATCTGCAAGAGAAGCCAAGTTTATTTGTCCAGAAAGTAAGTTCTGGTGTAGACACACTCAATAACCTTGCTCTCTTTTTGATAACCAAACAGTGGGACGGTTTGGAGAACACCAGCTGTGCCATGTTGACTAGATTTAAAACCAAACAGAATACTTCTCTGGTTGGAGGAAAGACTTGCTGTCTTTGCAGATATCAGCTGCAGTGCTTAAGGAAAGTTTTTTATGAAGGTAAAGAAATAGCAGTTAGTGCTGTTTGCCAAGCTAGACTTACTTGGGAAGTCAATAGACTAAATCTCTACTCTCTTTGTCTTACTTATATAGCTGAGTGAAATCACCTCTCAAAAGGGGTGTTTCAAGAATCCATAGTGTTTCCGGAATCTAGAGACCCTTTCTAAATCTACACATTCACACTGCAAAAACCCCAAATTGTTCCTGCTCTCCCATTGTGTAGATCAAAGCGAGGATAATGTTCCCAGGGACATATTGGCAGCTTACTGTTTTCCAGGTGTGTACTACATTCTTCCTTAGTCCCTTTGGGCTAGCTATGAGCTGGACAATTATACTTTAGAACAATACATGCACTGAGGATCAGTAGTCAGGCTCGGTAGTACTCATGCAAGCTTTACACAGATTGGTTTTGCACAATATGCACGTGTTTGGTAGGCTCCAGCTGGATCTAAACTCTCCCTTGCTCCCAAAGCAATGGAACAAAATCCTATTAAAGTGTTTTCCTAAGAGGTGAAAAGCAAAGAGACAACTGCACTTTCATTTTTCCTGCATATTTCTAATGTAAGATAGCTGCAGAATTTACATATGGAGGAGTGGCAGGAAAAGATATGACTCATAATTTAACCTCCTGGGAAAGGAAGGAGATTGTTATTCTTCAGGTTGTCACAAATGCAATACTGTATTTCATTTCCATCCTTCTTACCTGTATTGTATTGTACAGAATGAAAAAGGCAATATCAATAGTTGCAAAGAAATAAAAAGTATAGCAGTATAAATCTGACTGATCATATTCCAAATAATGTTTTGCATCTGATTGTATATGTTATTACTTTAGCTTGTGAAAAAAAAAAGAAAAAAAAAAGGAAAGAGAAATAAATCAAAGTAGGAAACAGAAAAGAGCCATGGGAAACAGATGAATGATGACATTCAAAGAATGGCATGAAAAGCTGAAGAAATGCTACACAAAGCCAGGAAATTGTCATTTTGCAGCAATGGCATTTATCTGTGATTTTCTCCAGTGCTGTTTCACCACATCCATCAATGAAGGACACACAGATGTCACCATGAGAAATTCACAATTTGAATCAAGTTCCACAGCAAGCAACGGAAAGACTTTGATTGACTCCAGAGTGCTTTGGATCAGGCTCTTTCCATAACCTGGCTCATTTTGGCTCAGAACCTGAAATCACTGTTTTTCTTTTTAATAGCACTTTCCACTTCTGTAGTGAATTACATCCACAGAGCTCAGTGAAAGTTCAGAATATTTCCTCTTATGAGTTCTATTAATACCAAGCAAGATAACAACCTTTCACTTTGAAATATAGGCCTTCAAACACAGGTTTTGTCTTGAAGCACAGGTCTTGAAATATAAGACTACAGAGTGTGGAACAAATAATGTATAGTTGGGGAGGAATACAAAGAAATTATCCCAGCATTCAGGATCAAGTTAGGAAACCTAAAGTCCTGATAGAATTAAATATTGTCAAGGACATCAAGAAAAATAGAGGGACTTATTACAAGGGCATGTAGGGATAAGACAAGGGATAATGGCTTTAAACTAAGGGTAGATTAAGATTAGATATTAACTATTTTATGATTCTATGATTCTTGTGAGGGTGATGAGACATTGGCACAGGTTGTCCAGAGAAGCTGCGGCTGCCTCATCCCTGGAAGTGTTCGAGGCCAGGTTGGATGGGACTTGGAGTAACCTAGTCTAGTGGGAGGTGTCCCTGCCCATGGTGGCGAGTTGGAGCTCTATGAGCTTTAAGGTCACTTTCAGGCCAAACCATTCTATTATTCTATGATTCCATGATTCTATGATTCCATGATACTAGATTCTTACTCTACTAATCTCACCATTCAGAATCAGTGGAAAATTGTAATTAGTTTTGAACAAGAAATTGTAACATGCTGACTTAGAACAATGCATTTCTTATGAAACAAATGTTCTAAACCACAGTAACCTAAGAGGTTATTCAGATTTTGAAATACGAAGTCAAAGATTATTCTTCAATTTCATATTTTACTTATGAAATGGGATTTTCTTCTTTTATATGTGACAGTCAACATCTAACCTTAATTGCCACCTGAAATACAGACAGTCATTGCCTGTAACACATCATAACATGATAGAAACATGACTGAAAAAATCACTTTGTGTGTTGCTTGGCATTTTTTTTCCAGGATACAGGGGATCTGTTCTGTAGTCACATAGTAACAAATAAAATACTTTTCTTTTCTCCCTCTATTGTTTTTTTTTTGTTTAAATCAGTATCTCTGTTTATGCTAAAATGATTTTTTTTTAATCCTTTAAGACAGGGCAGCACACTATGAAAACTAAAGGAAATCAAGTGAAAAATCTCCCTTGAGCCCCAAAAGTAGAATGAAAGTTGTCCTGCTATATGTTTAAAGGAATGGAAAAATTCTTGTGTAGAGCAATATGATAGTGGAATCTTCTGGGAAATATGTCCTGGATTATAAATAAGTAAAAAAAAAATATTTTTAATAGACAAGCAGTGACTTATAGACAATGAAGATAAAATATGTCTGCAGAAATATAGACAGCAATGAGCACACAAGACGTGTGTGCGTGTACACGTGTGTGGGTTGCCCTTCGCTCCCTGAGAAGGGACTTCCAAACCCCAAAAGGTGAGACCAATAAAACAAAACAATAATACTGCTATTTTAACAAGAAACAAGAAAAATGCAACTCCAGCTTGATGCATGAAAAGAGTTTTTATCTCTCCTTCCATCTTTCCATCCTGATATAGCCAAGCATCATGATAAGATTGTCAGTTCCAGTGCAACAGTATACTCCATTTTTTAAGCCCAAAACAGATTCCAATGAGGTTGTCTTGATTCATTAAAAATAGCCATGTGCTGAGATGGAAGAGGGCTTGTCCTAAAGCCTGCTAAAGTCAATAGGAGCTGACTTCAATTGCCATTGGATCTAGGCCACCTATGACAGAGGCACCATGAGGTCACAGTGTAGCAACTTTGTTCTAAAGGGGAAAACCTAAAATGTTCCAACCCTCATAAGTTCTTTACTTAGCTGGACACTTTGCATCATGAATTGAATTCACTGTCCTTCTAGTTGAGAGAATGTTACTCAGACCTCAAGTTAGAAAAGATTATGGTTGCAATGCTTAGGGCTGCCTGTAGAACAGTGACGGCTCTAGGGGAGCTCTAAAGCTTTCTCCATAAATTACAACAGTGCATCTCAACTCCCTTCTTCAGCTGCCACCACACATGGCCTGGACAGGTTCAGTAACTGCATGTCACCTTAGCTATGGTTGCAGGGACCATCTTAAGGGCTTACATCAGTAGTTCAGCATTCAGCCCTTCATAGCAGATTCTTTGTAAAAGTTTTTTTTTTCTTTCTTAGATTTGCAATAAAGAAGTAAACATCATAGATCACATATTGCTGATGTCCTGCCTTTGCACATTGGCCTTTAGCCATGCAAGGGGAGCTTGTGCTAGTCTGATGGATAGTTCCAGGCCGGTAAGTTGTTACTTTTGCTTCTGTCCCCCAGCCATGTTGTAAGTTATGTGTACTTCAAGGCTCCCCACAAGGGAATGTTTTCCTGAGCCCAAGGATGGGGTTTGTAATTATATTGTGCAGTAATGCCACTAAATATGGAGCAGTGCAAGGTGAAAGTTGCTCTCTAGTGATTCTCCCAGAAGGGCTGCTAAGATGTGTGGGAGATTGGTGACAAGTTCAGGGTGGAAGCAGGTGAAATATGTTAGTGGGGCCTTGCCTGAATTTAAGTCTGATTTTGACCCAGTCTGGACCAACATACAGCCTCACATACAAACCGTGTAAAACTTGTATCTTTTCCCTGAGCTTTCGCATGAAGGTTTGGTTAGTTTAAGTTAAGAGCCTCAAAACGTTCAAAATATTAACATGGTTAAATGTTCAAAATGTCAAATGGTGAATTTAAGAGCCTCAAAATACTCAGATGTTAGAAAAATCTATGAAGAACCACCACAAATGAAGCCACAACCAGAAAATGGGTCCCTGTTGCCTCTCTAAAAAAAGAAAAATAGTATGATGAGTTACTTTTTATTCTGCAACAGTTGCAAAATCTAAAGAAATAAAATAGAAAGGAAGAAAATGTTGTGGGCTAGATTTGCCTGTACAGAAGTCCAATATAATTAATGGTCTAGTCTTGTGGAACTGTATCTTAGATGGTTTGGTTGAAATAGCATCATCATAATCAGAAATGTCTTTAAAAAGTGTTTCTAACAGCATCAGGTTTTGAGAAATATTTAACAACTTATAAAAAGAAATGTAAAATCAAGACAGGTTTATTCCTGGGAAAAGCTAACATGAAACTTTGATATAATCAGAAATTTATGAATTCAATCAACATCTCCACAACAGACCTCTCTGTCTATCTTAGACTTATACATTTCCCAGCAGAATTATTTGCTCTCTGTTAGACTTGATAGATACAGTCCTCTGTGTGCTTGCAGTAGTCTGAGCTCTGGAATTTCTGATGAGTTCTGCTGCTAAGGATGCTTGTCAGTTCTTATCCTGGATTGAAGCTTATGTCAGGAAGTATTTTATACCAGTACTATTAAAAAGGTAGCTTGAATTAACTAATATTAGCCAAATAAGTAAAACAATTTTTTTTTCTGTACATGAAGTGAATCTTTCATGGACAGTAAAGTTTTTGTCCATTCTCACTGAATAAACAGTATTTTTAGTCTATTATCTCCCATCATTATTGTAATGTTACTCAATAAAACTAAATGCTTTATTTGTTCAGCAGGGTGACAGTGTATTTCCTTAACAACACAACATCATTGTGTGCTTTAGGAAACAGCTGCACAAGCCAGTAAAGTGATGACACATACTTGGAATTTTCTCCATCTCTCAACCACATTTTGATGAATATCCCATGAAATGAATAAAAGCTATCTGCTGTAAATGTCAGGCAGGTGCTATGCAGCTGCACACCAAACACGGAAAGACTATTTCATGAGAATCTATCTGCTGTATCTATCTCTTCATGTCTCCATCTCTGCACTGTGTCTACCCCTCTACATCTTTTCTGTCCATTCTGCATAAATCTCATCTCTAAATCTCTTTAGGTTTTATCATCCACTTGCTGCTATATAAACCCAGGTTTTATTTCTTTCTGTGTCTATGTTATTCCACCCCCTTTACTAAGGACAATAAATACAGCTATTTTTTTTACTTTTGGTGTTGATTGGAATGTCCTATTAAGGGATAATCAAGAATGTCAGCTCACCAGTAGGTACCATTCAATTAAAATACTCATCAAAGTGGGACTGACTTCTGAATTTTGACCATAACAGATTATACAGTTCTTGCAGCACAGAGAATTTTTAAGAGATGTTTTGCCTTCACATTGCACTGGATAAAGGCAAAGAGGCATTTTAATGCCACCTTGTCAAAGGTTTCCTCTCAAGGTGGGTATATTTGGTTCAGCTGGCTGACAGACAGCATGTGTTTTTCTTCAGTGAACTTTGATGCTATGTACAGCCATCTCCAGACTTTCAAAAGAACGGATAGGACTAGGAGAGTGTTGGTGTGTGCTGTCCCTGTGGCTCTGCTTGGCACATACTGGTGATCACATGGGGATGGGGGGCTCCCTGTCCACAAACTTACTGTTCTCTCCATTGTATATGGAATATGGATGGGGCTAACACTTTCTAAAATGTGCTTAAAATGAGATTCATCTACTCAAAATCTATTCACATGCCATGAACTTGTCTATTGCACCTGATATATCTATGTGGATATTTGTGCATTTTAATATAATAACTTATAATACCATATTGTATCATATAGAATCAAATAGTGTAGTAGAATAGAATAGAATACAGTATAGTGTGTTAAAATATAATCTAGTAGAATAGAATATACTAGCGCAGGACATGAACAGAATAGAATAGAACATGAAGATGAAGATGAAGATGAACATGAGTATGAATATAATATTTCAACTGGCAGGGACCTACTATGCTCATTTTTCCAACTGCCTATGCACCTGTTCTGTATATTCTAGTGCATAATACGTATGTTCATGTGTGTGTATGTCTGTGTGTAAAGCAGAGCCACCAATGTTACCTGTAAATCCGTAGTATCAGCTTGTATCCATGTGATTGCAAAACTGGGAAGACTGGCTAATACACCAACTTGTGCAGCAGTTCAGATGGCTCTTTACTGACTGGAGAAATGGTCCAGAAAGAATTTATAAGTTCAACAAAGTGAAATTCCAAGTTCTGCAGCTGAGAAAGAATGACCTCATGTGCCAGTACACACTGGGTGCCAACAAGCTGGAAAGCATCTTTGCAAAGAAAGCCCTGGGTGTTAGTTGACCATAAGCCAGCAACGTGCAGTCATGGCAAAAGTCAACTACATTATGGCCTGCATTAGGGCTACATTAACCAGTAAGTCAAGGGAAGTGATTCTTCCTCTCTATTCAGCCCCTAATAGCACAGCTGGAGTGCTTGGTTAAGTTCTGAGCTCTCCAGGACAAGAGACACATGTACATACTGGAACACTGGCCCACTGAAGGACCACAAAGATGATGAAATGGAGCATCCAATATCTGAGGAAAGGTTGATTCAGCCTGGAGAAGAGAAGACTTAGGGGGAATATTATAAATTTGTATAAATACATGTTCAGAAGATATAGCCAGACTTTTCAGTGGTACCTAGTGAGAGGAAAGAGGAAATGGTCACAAATAGAAATACTGAAAATTCTGTTTAAACACCAGAAAAATATTTTTTTTATGTGACTCTGAACACCAGAACAGGATGCTCAGAGAGGTTGTGATGTCTCCATTCTTGGTGATATTTAAAACCTGACAGCCCTGGGAAACCTGTTCTTGTTGATCTTGCTTTGAGCAGGGGGTAGGACTAGGTGACCTTCAGAGTGTCTTATGTCTTAAACAGTTCTGTGATTCTGTGAATGTGTGATTCTGTGGATGGGGGTGTCCAGAATGTCTTATTTGCACAGCATTTTGTCTTTATTCTCTGTTAGTCACATTAGAAGCCTGGAAGAAGAAATCTACCTCAAATGCACGCAGTAGGCTTCTAGAACTGCTGACATTGTCAATTCAGTGCCCAAGAGGTGCAGGCACATGGACTGTCTTCCCTGTTGCTCCACGCTGTCTCCAAAGTGCTCCACTACTACTTATCTTTCTCATCTTTTTGCGCAATGGATTTTATCCAAAGGTTATATTATGGAGATTGTATTATCCTCATGCTTTCCTTTCAATGTTACTGAGCTAATGCAAAAGTAATGCAAAAGTAATGCAAAATAATTGGTCTCCAATCCAGACTTCAAAGTGCACAAAATTTATTCAGCAGTCTAATTCATGATCATTACTATTATGATGATCCTATGAGTAAGAAAAATTCAAAGTCAATTTTAAGCTCTCTTACTTTGGTTTTACTGGCACTGATGATTTGCACTGAAAAATGTTGTCACAGAGAAAAATAGCTGAGGTCTATTTTTCTGTCTTTCCAAAGGAAGAAACAGCATTTAGGCGAACCAATGTTCAGTTCTAGTACATACCACTTGAAAAGCAAGCTATTCTTACATGAAACAAACAATAAATATATGGGAGATTTTATCTCTGACACTGTAAAAGTTGGATGAATATAATCATTGCCTGACTTAACCTAGACTAAGCCTCATGTATGTTCATATTACAGATACATGAGAATCTTTGTCCCCTGAATAGATTTCTGAAATCAATTTCTTTAAACTTCCAATGCACATAAAGAAATATGTATGGGTTTTGTTATTAGTTCCTGAGTGTTAGGTTTGCATTAGATAGAATTGATAATAAGGATAGGATTAAGATATGTTTTAAATAAGTAGAGTACTGCCCTGGGTTTAGCAGTAGCAGTTAATTTTTCTTGTTCTTAGTAGCTGGTGCAGCACTGTGTTTTGACTTTCAGGCTGGGAACAGAGCTGATAACACCAATGTTTTTAGTTGTTGCTAAGTAATGTTTACTCTGACCAAGGACTTCGTGAGTCTCATGCTCTGCCAGGGAGGAAGGGAGGCTGGGAGGAAGCAGAGAGAGGACACCTGACCCAAGCTAGCCAAAGAGGTATTCCATACCACAGCATGTCATGCCTGGGGAGGTAACTGGGAGTTACCCGGAAGGGCACGCTCTCTTCTGGGGTGGGCTTGTTTCGGCAGGTGGTATCGTATTCCCTTCCCTTGTTATTTCTCTTCTTCTTATTATTACTGGTGGTAGCAGCAGTGGTTTGTGTTATACCTTAGTTACTGTACTGCTCTTATCTCAACCCGTGGGAGTTATAGTCTTTTGATTATCCTCCCCATCCCTCCGGGAGTGGGGGGGGGGGAGGGGGAGGAAGGAAAGAATGGGGGAGTGGTGAGTGAGAGAGACTGTGTGGCTGTGTTTAAACCACAACAAAAACTAAGTTCTATAGTAATTAGAGCTGAAATAAATAATTTCTATTTATTTGTTATCATAAAGGATACTACCTCTGTTTATTTGCTTCTCACATAAAACAAAAAATCAGCCTCATTAAATCAAGGAAACAGCATGATTTCCTTTAGTCTGTATCACACAATTTGTAGGTAAATATTATGTTGTTCATTGAGTTTATGAGACAAAACTTACCAAACTAAGAGCTGAAATTAAATGTTTTCCTGTTATGTCTGGTTTTCCTTTTCTTTTTAACTCTGTTTATTTTGTATATATTGAAAACTGAGTGTAGAGGTCTACTTTTGTGCTCCCAATGAAAAGGGGTTTTGATTTACTTGCAAAGATTTCAAGCAGAAGTGCTTAGTAAAACTTTCAGTCATATTGAGTATTCTACCTGACAAATAGAGAAAAGGAGAAGTTATTTATGCCTTTTTCACTCCCCAAATGGACTAATTTCATACCATACTCCAGAATATGAGAATATCAACAACACAACTTGTCTTCCAAGTCTATGCTGGTTTCAAAGGCTTCAAGATACAGAATCATAGAATAATATGATACAGTCTAAACCAAGCATGTAAAAAAATAGCTCTGCAAATCCAGGCTTATGTATAGCTCTTTTTTCTTTGGAATATCTGCATGCTTTACAGTGAGTTTCATCTGCAAGTGATATGAGAGTTTCTCAAAGGAGCAATAGTTATGTCCATCACAGATTTTTGCACCCTTCCAGAGCAGATTGTAATCCCAATGTCATGACTATTCTATTCTCTACATTTATCTTTCTCAAAATGGATACCATTTCCAGTAACTGACAACAGCATTGAAGCAACCAAAAGAAATTAAAGTTGCTCTGAATCATTCAAAGGGAAGAATAGAATCCAGTAAAGAATATGGAATCAAAGAGAGTATGTATGAAACAGCTTAAAAGTGGTAATACAAACTACCTAAATTTAAGGCAAAATTCTACCTACCTACTCACTGTGTTTAATAACTGTTTGCCCCACCTGTCTACAGACTTTTAGGATTCTTATCAAAATTGTGAAACTAATCTGGTATTTCACTCTCATCACAGTCAGAAAACTCCATGACATTTTTTAGTGCTGCAATTTAAACCCACAGTACTGGTTCTATCCTTGGTGTGAGTGAGAAAGAAAATTAAAACCAGCTATCACCACACATTTCTTTCCCTTTTTCAGGGAGCTGCTGATTGCTGATATAGTTTAAAACTACTTTTAAGTCTTCCCTTCACTTTTTTATTCACTTTTTTATTTTATACCCCTTCTCCAGAAGTGCCCTGTTTCTCAGGAATACATGTACAGCTAAGCTCTGGCTAAAGTCACATTTTATTTGAAGTGGAAAAGATTCCATCGCATCTTCCATGCAGTACACCTGCTTATTATAACCAGTGTGATGTTATCACTTTTGTAATTTATTCCACTGTCACCTGAAGTTTAGTTTGTGATCCACTGTAGTTTCAAGAGCTTATTCTGTAACCAGTTTATTTACTGATGTATTTGTACTTCACCCTTTTTTATTTCTTACAGTGCCATGTTTTTCACACAGCCTTGCTGAATTGTGTCCCATTTATTGCATACCATTATTCAGTTTCTTAATGTCATTCTCAACATCAAGAATCTGTTTAATTTATCAAAGTAATTATGAATTCCCATCCCACTGTATACTGTATTTGCAATTCCAGATTGTATTTTACATTAATTTCTTTCTTAAGAGTGAAGTACTGAAGAGGTAACCAAAATTTAGCCTCCTGCTGTTAAGTTCATGTATTTGTTATTAAGGTGAATTTGAGGTAGAATTTGTAACTAAAATTATTCTTCATTACAAGATAAGAGAAATTAAGAGGCAAGGGAGAAAGAAACTTGTGAGGGAGTGGAAGGAGTATCTTCTCTTCTGGTTTGCAAGGCTGTTGAATACATTATTGGATCCCTTAAATTAGAAGGTTAAATCAGTCCCCAGGGCAGACACTTGTCCTTATACTCCCTTTGCTGTTCGTCTTTCTTGCGCCTGTAGACTAAAATTAAATTAGATGTATCCAGCTTTACATTCTCTGTGTCCTGCTGTATTTCTTTCCTGAAGATGCCCTTTCCTCCTTCTGTTATTACCCTGGAGACTTCCAACAGGTCTGTCTCCCACCAGATTCCACATCTCAGAGTGAACATGTGCATCCTGCATCATATAAGGCAAAATACACATATCTACAACTGATACAGTCATTTCCTTCTTGTCCCTCTTATGACCCTATTATAAATACCTCCTCCCCCCTACAGGAAACCCAAGTTCTCTAAGCTGCACCATCTGTATAGCTGTATATTTATCTTCAGGATGTGTCTGTCCTTGCTCAGGCTTTTACCCTCTCCGATGGGATTGATAAGAATACCAGCTGAGGTGCCGATTCTGTCATCATCACTTCAGGAGCCTTGCTGTTTCTTAAGGCTTTCTCTAGCTTGTTCCTAGAGTGGTAGTATTAGCTCCCAAGTGAATGAGCCACATGGAGAAGGTGTCAGATGGCTGAATGAGCCTTGGCAAACTTGTGCAACAGCTCTGGTTTGGGCAGAATCTCTCCATAAGCATTAGGTCATGAGCACAAATGGATGTTTCTGTTACTGAGAGAAGTGAGTCACCAACCACTACCACCTTTCATTTTCTTTTGTGAGCAGGGGTCATGAACTGCTTAGCTGTCAGAGCATGTGGTTTTTCTTCCTTCAGCACTGCAGTTGGTTTCCCACTCATCGCCAAGACAGTTTACTACTTTTTTTAAAGCTTGATAGATCGCCAGCTGAGGCTGAAGCTCCATCTGCCAGCAATAGTAGATCACAGCCAGCTTTCTCCCTGTGGAGAAATGTGTTCCTTTTTCTTCACTGGCTCTTCTGCAGACCTCAGCTTCTTTGTTCTTGGAGTCTCCACATCTAGTACATCTATGAAGTCTTTGTGTTCCCTCATGCTTCTCAGCTCACTCTCCCTTCCTGTAATTCTACTGTTTGATTTCTAGATTATACTTCCTGGCTCTCTGGATTCTGCTATAAACCACATTGACTGAAAATCCAGACTGTGACCCATGTAAAAGCATCTATGTTTGGGATCCTAATCTGGACATAACTCCTGTGAGGGCAGGTAGAGAAAGAGCTGGCTGCTGAGTCAGCTTTGGCAAGGAGAAATTACTCAGCCTCGTTACCCTATTTTCCATAGCTCTGTAAACTCCCTGAATCCTGGCTTATTTCAATTTCTTTATGAAGTATTCTCCTGTTGCCATCTGTTGCTGGTTAAGTGATCCCAACCTTTCTATGGGCAAGGGGGTTTCTAAGTCCTTGACTTAATACTTCAAAACTGAAACTGAATTTTAAATCACATTGCGATGCCCTATCAGCTGATGACCTGAAGAGGATTTCAGTCACATTTTACTAATCAGCATTTCTCAAGTGTTAGCTAACCCTCATGAAGGATGCCTCTGAGCCACCACAGTTAAGATCAGATTGGCAGTGTGGACTAAACATTTGTGCTTAAGCACAATGGGCTGCCCAGGTCCCCACTCACTTCTGGGATGGACTTTTCCATTGAACTCAGCAGCAGCTCCTCTGTGTATCTCCAGGGCTGCACCTAAACTCCCTGTCTGCCCCTCTGCAGCTTGTATGTTGGCATCTTTTATGAGGCAAATAAAGAAGACCAAAGTTAATAGGTTTTTTTGGCAGGGGATGTGGAGAGGAACATAAAGGAAAGAGGCAGTTGATTCTGACCTAGGCTATTGGGTTAGTGGTACTAGGATTTTTTATACTGATTTTGGTAGTCTTCAGAACAGGCTGATTGTTAGTCAACTACTATTACAATCATGTTCTAAATTAAAAGTCCTTTCAAAGAGACACCTGTGAGCCAGGTGTTACTTATTTCTTGATAGAAAAAAAAAATAAATTACACAGACTTATTCTAGAAAATCTGAGAGTTACTGCTAAAGAGCTCAGTATAAGGTTATGGTTACTATTATTTCAGTTGGAAACCCCGGCCAAGTACTTTGACAAGTTCTTAAAATCTCAAATCCATAAAAATCCACCCAGTTCTTTCATCCATCATCTGAATACTGCAGATGTGATGACAGAGGAAGGTATGGAGAGACTGCAAGGAAAAGTATGAAAGTGGCAAAGCTTATTTTTCCAGCTTGTTGTGTGGCTATTTCTCTACATGAAAACAGAGTTATATTTATGGTATAATAGATTTTCCAGAGCAAGATGCAGTACACAGTATCCTGTTTTATTCCTGCTGTCATATTTGAATTCTTGATAAACATTACTATATTTTCATCTGCTTAAGTCTGACAGAGGTTTTTAAGTGCTTTGGTTACCACAAAGCTATCAGTGGTCTCAGTATACATTTAGAAAAGGACCAGAATAACTGTTGCTAAATGTTATTCATCAGAGGCAGCAGGCAGAAAAAAAAACAATATTCTATTTTAATTCCATAAAAAATAGTTACCATTTTGTTATATTTTTAACTTTAAAGTATTGCTGCATCCTCAAGCTAATTTCTCTCATTCCTCCTTTTATCTGTTTGTACTCTAAAAGCAATTTCTGATACAATCTCCCTTTTCTTGTGCCTGTCTTACCAGATTCCTGATTTTCAAATCAGGAGAAGAAAGGGAACAGGATTTTTCCTGGATTTCCCCCAAACTGGTAAAACAGCAGCATTATTTCAGCTTTTAAAAGAAACTACTGTATCTATGTGTCTTGGTTCAGTGACTATTTTTTTTTCTCTTAAACTTATTCCAAATATTTAATGTGTTTTTAATTTAACATAATCTGTCCTTTTTCAGGTTCTCTGAAACTCTCCACAGTCCTAACAAAATGCTGGGTTTAGTACATATGCACTATCCTTTTTTGTAATTTTTCTCTTTTGTCCTCTCCTAGTTCACTTCGGTCACTTTGACCCTTAATTCTTAATTGGGACTAGAACACCTCCCGTATGAAGACAGGCTGAGAAAGTTGGGGCTGTTCAGCCTGGAGAAGAGAAGGCTGCGTGGAGACCTCATAGCAGCCTTCCACTATTTGAAGGGGACATACAGGGATGCTGGGGAGGGACTATTCATTAGGGACTGTAGTGATAGGACAAGGGGTAACGGGTTGAAACTTAAACAGCAGAGGTTTAGATTGGATATAAGGAAGAAATTCTTTACTGTTAGAGTGGTGAGGTACTGGAATGGGTTGCCCAGGGAGGTTGTGAATGTTCCATCCCTGGCAGTGTTCAAGGCCAGCTTGGATGAAGCCTTGAGTGATATGGTTTAGTGTGAGGTGTCCTTGCCCATGACAAGGGGGTTGGAACTGGATGATCTTAAGGACCTTTCCAACCCTAACTATTCTATGATTCTATGATTTCCTTTAGCAAGTCCTTTCCCCCCCCCCCCCCATTTCTTGTCATCTGGTTATACATATTTTTCACCTCCACCTTTCCTTGTTTTACTTTCTGTTCCTAAGTGATCAGGTCTGTTCCCCCACATTTCCAGGTCCAGTGAATCAAAACTGACCTTTCTGCTCGTTCAGCCTGGATTGAGTCTTATATAAATGGAAATTCCTCCTCCTTACCATTACCTTCACACAATGGGACTAAAGGGCTTTGTCCTCCTCCTCAATCAAACTCTGCTGCTTAATTTTTTAAGGACAGATCTAACACACTTACTAATCACATAGAATTGTGGTGGTTTGTTTAACTGGCCAGGAGGGGATAGAGAAGGCAAGTGCTAGTATGAGGCATCTGCTCCAGGAGGGTGTGTTTTATAAAGTTTGCCAGCATCTTGGCTCTCTTTGGGACTTGATAGAGGATTAGATACTTAGACTTTCCCAAACTCCAGTACTTCATCCTGTATAACATTTCATTTCAGTTCCCTCACCAATGATTTTCATAACCTTTCATTTCATTAGCTGCAGTGTCCTTTTTTTCAGCATTCTTTTTCTTTTCCTTCCATCTCCTGATCCCTTAGCTCCATAAAGCAGACTACCCTGTTGGGGAGCAATACCTGCCATTGCTATGTACAGCGGTGATCTGTAGCATCACCTCTGTACACAGAAGTAAACCAAGGCCAACATCTTGCCATAGCATTCAGATGATGTACAGGTGGTCTGCATGTGGCAGCTGGGGTTTTGGACCTGTTAGTCCACTGTATAGTTATATTTATTACTGAGAATTTATTGAAAGTGCTGTAGCTAAGTGTCATACATCCCTAAACTTGAAGGAGCAATACTACTTTCACTTTCTTACACTTCAGTCTTCTGCACACTTAAAATTGACTGGTGACTTTCATGAAGGTTATTAGACATATTTATGCAATGCTGTTTCAGTTGTCATGAGATAATGTCAATAGCTGAAGCAACATCTTTCCAGATGCTTTTGAAAGTAAAATGTGCAGTGTTTCAACATTCTTTCTTCTGGAATTTCACAAAAATCATAAAAATACGTAATCTACAGCTGATGCCAGCATGACTCTAGCTTAGAAATCATTTGAACCATGTATGAGGGATACAAATACAGGCCAGCTGCATTTTGCCATTGTTCTAAATGGAACCAAATTCTCAACCCATTTCGTTTTTAATTTTTTGTTAGACTGTAACATTCATCACAAAGTCAATCTTTAATATATTTAACATGCACTGACCTTCTGTTTCAAGGACAAGAGTGATTCAACTTTGAAGAGCACTCAGGACTGAATTTCTATCTGGTGGGTATGCTTTTATCCATTTTGGAATTTTGAATAATTGCAATAAAATACATTGTACATTTGATGACAGAATAACAGAAAAATGTATAAGGAAGCTGACATCTATTTATCTGAAAAATAAAATAAGTCAAGACAGAATTGTTAACAATTTTTTTTTCTTTGCCCGTAAGGCCAACAGCATCCTGGCCTGTACCAGCAATAGTGTGGCCAGCAGCCCAGGACAGTGATCATCTCCCTGTACTCAGCACTGGGGAAGCGGCACCTTGAATCCTGTGTTCAGTTCTGGGCCCCTCAGTACAAGAGTGATATTGAGGTGCTGGAGGGGGTCCAGAGAAGGGCAACAAAGCACAGGTCTTATGAGGAATGGCTGAGGGACCTGGGGTTGTTTAGTCTGGAGAAGAGAAAGCTCAGGAGGGACCTTATTGTTCTCTCCAACTACCTGAAAGGAGATTGTGGCAAGGTGAGAGATCATTCTCTTCTCTCAAGTAACAAGTGATAGAACAAGAGGAAATGGCCTCAGCTGGTGCTGGGGAGGTTTAGATTTGATATTTTGTATCTAAATGATTTTATGATTCTATTCTATGATTCTATCAAATACTGACATAAACAGTGAAAAGGGAGGGGAGTGCAATCTGAAGAGAAACCTGAAGAAAGGCAAAGTAACAGGCTTCAAATATGTAGAGAGCTGGTGCAGAGAGGAACAGGAAAATCTGTTTTCACGTCCAGTAAGGATATACTGAAAAAAAAAAGGGAATTGAAGAAAAAAAGGAGACATTCATGTGAGACATTGGGAAAGCTTACTAAAATAAAGTTAGTGAACCAGTGGAAGAGGTTACTTGGAGGTTAGGAGGCATACATATGGTATATAGCTGTAAATAAAAGGTATAGTCTGGGTATAATTAGAACTGCTGTATGATCTCATCATACAGCAGTAGGTTTTTGAGGTCCTTTCTCATCCTATTTTTCTATGGTACTATTTTTTTAAAGGAAACAGGACTTTGGTGTTTGGCCATGATTCACTCACTATTGGAATAATTTTGGAAAAACCCTGTGGTAAATTCTATCTTTAAATGTGATTTTTTTTCGTGATTTGTCTACATAGAAATGCACTATTATATTAACCATCTGTGTGTTCAGTTTGAGTTCCTCTCTTCATGGAGCTAGCTGGGCTCAAAAATAGAGGAGTAAAATATGAAGCTCCTGTCTCCTCTGAGGTGTCTAACTCATGTCATCTGCAGGACTGTTCACTGGCCATAAGGGGATGCACCCAGATGATATTCCAAGTTGGCACACTGAAGTGAGCCTTATCAGCAAGGCGTGTGCTACAAGAGACACACTGCAAAGGGAACGTGCAACATGTACAGACAGGGTGCCAATGGCATTAAAGAACACGCGGCGTTGTTCACAGATTTTGCAGGCAGTGTGGATTTTAGCAGCAGCGTGCTGCCACGCGTTATGCCCGGGTGCTGGGGTCTGGCTTGCTGGAGCCCACCCGGTGGGGAGCCTGGAAGCGCTGCTGCAAGTTGCAGTGCTGCCACAGGATGGAGCGATCTGCCCGAAGCTGCAAAACTTGGCTGATACATTTCACACTGTAATTTTAAAACAGAAATCTGAATACGGCAAAAACATAAGCTGTTTCTGGATGTGTCTCAACAAGACATGGCTTCTTGCAGAGAGCAGGTGGGAAAGAGGGAAGAATTCAGCATAAAAAACCCCAAAATATGCTGCAGCAATGGTACATGAGGGTAAGTTGTTGTAAAGCCTATTGAGCTGCTGAGTGCTTGTTATGCTCATCAATATTGCTGAACTGAGGTGTAACAAAAAGAAACCCTTTTGAGGGCTCTCTAAATTATTATATAATGCAGAGCAGCACCTAAATTCTATTTCTTAAACTCAGTATATTTCACTCTATTTTCAAAGTGGTGTCTACCCCTTTGCAAATAAAATGAATCTAGAACAAAACAATAGTAAGAAAAGGTCTTGTCCCAGCACAAAATATTTGAAGTAGAAAACAGAGCTGCACTGAAAAATCCTGTTTGTGAATTGCCTCGCTCAGGTCTCTTTAGACCGCAGCCTGTGCTCTCCACCATCCTATATGCTGTGAGAGTCAACATTATTTCAGATAGGTATTCCAACAGTTGCTGGGAGAAGCTATAGGGAATTCACCCTAGGGACAGGGTCCAAGCCAGAATGAGAGACAAACAGGACACGTTTAGTTGTTGTGTCCTCAGGAGGAGTGGGAAACTGCTCTTGACATGGAGGAAAACCTTTTATTTCAGGAAAAAACCTTGCAGAGACTGATAGTATGATCAGGTAAAAAGTTTTTGTAGGTATTTGGGAGGAAATCATCAAGAACCCTCTTGGGAGAGAAATGTAACACTTGTATTTTGTTTTTAAAAGACATGTTTAGATGTCAACTGACACTTTTTTTAAAAGGCTAACTTACACTTTCAGGTTATGAAGATGGTTTCTATGATAACAGAACATGATAATTTTAATTTTCTGAAAACCTCAAAGACTACTTTTAATTTATTTTTTTTTGCAGAATTATCTAGTTATTGTTATTTATCTCACCACTGATAATGAACATCTAACCAAATTCTTTTATTGAAAGATACTTTCTAACCAACTTTACTGTCAAATTTTATGACTTCCCTTTTTCTCATGATTTAGTATCAAATGCTTGAATCACAGAAATAGCTAGGTTGGAAAACACCTTTAAGATCATCAAGTCCAACGATTAGTCCAGGACTGCCAAGACAACCGCTGAACTGTGTCACTAAGGGCCTCATCTACACAGTTTTTGACACTTCAAGAGACAGTGATTCCATCCCTGCCCTGGGCAGCCTGTTCCAATGCCTAAGCACCCTGTCTGTGAAGAAATTTTTCCTAATATCCAATCTAAACCTCTCCTGGTGCAGCTTGAGGCCATTACCTCTTGTCCTGTTGCTTGTTACTTGGGAGAAGGGATCAATCCTCATCTCACTACAACTTCCTTTCGGGCAGTTGTAGTGAGCAATAAGGTCCTCCCTGAGCCTTCTCTTCTCCAGACTAAACAAACCAAGTTCCCTCAGCTGTTCCTTACAAAACTTATTCTTCAGACCCTTCACCAGCTTTGTTGCCCTTCTCTGGACCTGTCCCAGCACCTCAATGTCTTTCCTGTAGCAAGGGGACCAGAACTGAATACAGGATTCAAGTTGCGGCCTCACCAGTGCCAAGTCTAGGGGGATAATCTCTGTTCTTACCTTGCTGGCCACACTATTTCTGATTAAAAGAGTAAGTACCATCCAATGACAATAATATTCTATATGGAAAACAATATTTGCAAAGATTTTAAATAATGGGAATCCTTTTTATTAGCTTCATACTTTGTCAAAACATTTTTGTAAAGAGAAATGTATTAAACTCACCCCAGATTTTGACCATTAAATATTATCTGTTTGTGTGTCTGTGTATTAAATTCAGAAATGTCTGACTTCCAGGAGATGGTGCTGTAGCACTTCAGCTGCCTGCTGCCTTCCTACTGGAACGTATGTTCAGATTTCCAACTCTGGTACAGATTTTCAGTGTGATTCCTCAGAAATGCAGGATCCTCCTATGAAACCCTTGAATTTTTCTGAAGCCAGAAAAAAATAAAATCAAAAGGGAGCACAAAAAACTGTCTTTCTATTAATGTGAGGGTCAACAATGATGAGTAACAAGTAATGAGATGTGAGATCAAGTGCTTACTTTGGAGCTTTCTCAAACCAGGCTTGAATTCAGTTCTGCTGTTTTGGTTGAGCTGCTTCTGAAGGTTCAGGTCTGTATTTGAAGGTTTTGCCTGAGCTGATCACAGGTCAACAATTTAAAACCAGATTTTCATTCTTGTCTGTCTTTGCTACTTGAGTCTCGTCAGTTGTTAATTAAGAGTCAGCTCTGAAGGCGCGCTAATCTTCTCTCACCAGTGCCTGTTCCAACAGCTCTCATGGAGTGGAGCTGCTATTTACTTCACAAAAATAGAGGGGAAAAAAACCCCAACAAACCAACCAAAACATCAGAAAGATTGAAAAGTTGATTGGAATAACACTTTTTAAAGCTCTGACTTTGGCCTCTCTCTTCAGATCTGCCAATGACTCAAGCAGGCTGATGTGTATCGAATGGGGTGCAGAGGCCTTCAAGTGAGCTGGTGGGGAGGAAATGGGTTGAGGTGGGAGATTCATGTGGAGCTGAGGTTGGGAATGCCCAGCTTTTGCCTCCCCATCTCCAGGGGATAGCCTTGATTTATGGCCTTGCAAACCCAGGCATTACAGCCTGTGGTAGAGGTAGTTTGGGTCTGACAGCTAATTCTATAACTGTGGCATTGCAGGTGTGGAAAGTCTCTCTGTATTGGAAAGGCTCCGTATCTTTTCACAGCATGCTGCCCTAACTTTTGTCTTGTAAGTGTTGGGAATCCTGGACACAATCCAGTATCTACATTTCTGTTTGCTTTATGCAGATAATTTGGAGCTGTGTTTTGGGAGTTTTATTTTCTCTTTTCTTTTTTTTTTTTAAACATAATGTGTCTGAAATATTGTAACATAAATGAAATACTTACTTGCACAGGTCTGGAAATCAGTACTTCCAGATTGCACTACTGGCACTGACTACAGCTAAAAAGGAAGCAGTATTGTCCACACGAAATACTGGAAAGACATGAAAAATGAAAGGCCTTAAAAAATCACAGTTAAAAATCAAACATTTATTCATGCTTTTTATGGAAAAAATGGGGGAAAAAGGAAACCGTTCTCTGATAAATTTGCATGTTGAAAAGAAAAAAAGAAACTCTCCTCTTTTTTGTAGGAGGCTTTCAGTGTAATTTTTTTTAACCAAGTTTAGCAGTAACTTTGACAGACTCTGCTTGACCTTGAGCAAACCCTTCATCTGCTAGTTACCTAAGTGACTCCCACCTGTGTTAGAAAAGTGTCTATACAAAGATAATGAAACTTATCTCAAGTGTTTTTCTGCAGACATATTTAGTGGAAAGAGGATAGCTTTATCCCCTACAGCTACAATTTGAAATGTCTATCCTTCTGCTTCCTTTCGTGTCTCTTCTAATGCAGAAGTGCCTTGAATTTCATGTTTTTCCTCCTTTTGCAAAGGCAATACTTGGTAGAATGTGCAATCAGAAGGCATCAAAATGTTTTTCTGCAGTATAGCAATGAATGTTTTTCAAGTCATGTTTCTTTTCCTACAGACCATCCAGAACATTTATCAGAGGCTGTTTGGTAGCTGATTAAATGTGTGTATTAACCTCATGAATACTCACAGAAAGACATGTTCCCTGAGAAGAAATACCACCTAGTATTCTCATGCTTTCTAGCGTGTTTGTAAAAGCTGTAAAATGTCAATGAAAAAGCTGGGTGTGTGCATGTCAATGACTGTAGACAGCTATTTATGTAAGTATTTTATAGTGCGCAACTATCACTACTGTAAATCTCTTCCTAGTTGAAAGGAAGGGCAGTTCCATTTCAGAGATAACCACTGAACTCACAGACAAATAAAATAATGCAAGATATCTGCAAAAGTCTGGGGCAGAGAAAGGGCTTTGGCCAGGACTTCCCTCCATTTTGCTGGCTGACACTTGTGTGTTCTCATCTCAAAAGCAGGCAAAACTGTAGAACAAACTGTAAAATAATGAGTTAGGCATAGAAAGGTCAACTGAAAACTGAACAAAAAGAGACTTTAAGGTAGATCATATGTACTAGCTTGTTCACTTCTTTTGAGAAGATATCTGATTTTTGAGACAAAGAAAGTGCAGAAGATTTAACCTTCCTGGCCTTCTGTAAAGTCTCTGTTCCAATGGAAGTATGTGATACCAGAATACAGATATGAAACTTTTCATTAGACTAAAAAAATTGAATGAAGACAGTAATTTTAAGTGACTTATGTATGTGATAGTGAAAATCAGTTGTACTATTTGCCTGGAAATATATTAAATCTATTGTTCTTGAAAAACTGGGGCTTTTTAACGGGTTAAAAAGATATTTTCAGTGATACAAAAACATCTTACAAAGTTCCTTTTAAACCTTTTTTTTTTCTATGCATCATTTCTTCTTTGATAATACTTCAGGGTATATTTGTGACTGAAAGTCACATCATTCTGGGGTTTTCCTCACCTGACCTTGCATTTTTGTAATCTCATTGCAACATGGAGAACTATGGACATTGACATAATGGTACAAACTGTGTTTTTTACTTTAGCCAGTGGCATGGGTACAGGAGACATTTTGCTGTAATCATCATTAAGAAATTAAATTATGTATTTTTGTCACTGGGTGTACAGAATCCAAGCTTAATCAAAACCTTATGTAAATGCTTCCTTTTCATGAAGAAAAACATTTTCTTAGCCTCATCCTTTCCAAAATTTGGCCTGGGTGGCTACATTTTGGCTTGGGTTTTGGTGTCCTAGATAATGCAAGAACAATAAAACTGTATGTGCTGTAGCTGTTAAGTGCTCTAACCAGGAGAATAATCTTGTGGATTACAAAAATTGAAGGACAAAGGAGAAACTGTCATTGAATACGAGTTTGTGAAATTTATCATTTTTAGTTCAGCAGAGACAACGTGTTTTAGCGGAGCTACTGCCCATATTGAAATGCACAGGAGAGTAATTGTCATGGCCATAATAAGCTCTCTTCCCAGCATGGATACTGAATGGTAGAGAAAAGTGACAATTTAGCTTCTTTCTCATATAGCTATGTCAACACAAGTAAGTCTATCTCTTCCACCTGTCAGCAGAGGTAAATCTATCCCAAGCTATATTCATACATGGTGCTTAAGTAGTAAAGAACACTGATTCTTCACTGATTTTTCCACTTCAGTTCAGCTTCACTGAAAGCTCACTTGCCTCACCAGCAATAGGATGGAGAGAGAAGACTATTCCAATCTCCATTACATGGAGAAAAAAAATGAGTAGCTTTTCCAAAGCATACTTCTTTCTAATTATCCCTTTATATTGGTGTATTAAAGGAATTACCTTCTATTCTGTGAAGTTAGCCACTTAATTTCCAGGGCTGAAAATGATGTAGCAGTCTGCCTTGCTGCTAGGAACTGTGGTACCGCTAGTATCTGCTAGAAACTGCTGTACAACTCTATGTAGTATCTTTGTACTGCTCTGATCTGTACCATATACACACACTAGCTGGTCAGAGCTACTTTCAGTGTGCAATTCAGCTGGAGCTGAGGAAATTGAACACTTGGAAGGCTTGGCCTTGATTGCTTCTTTTGAAATAATGTCAGTATTAAACTTAGCAAACCAAGAAAATCTTGAAACTTTTTAAAGTTAAGTAAAACATCCACTCAGGACTGAATTCATGTACAAGTACTTCATTCCCCATTTTTCACAGTCAGCAGCATCTTCTCTGAAATGTTTAACTGAGCCAAGAAATGAAATGTTGAATATGACATCCTTGATGCTAACTAACACCACAGTTGACTTTATACAAAATAAGCAGCAACTTACTCAGAATCTGAGAACCGTGGCATACAATCCAAAAAATGTATTTCTCCAGTAATGACCCTTAGATGCCTCAATCTTTAGCTTCTTGAATGATAAATGATGATTTTTATTTTTTTTTTCTCACCCTCCTCTCTTCCAAAAGGAAATGTTGAAGCCGAATACACAAAAGACAGTCTGGTGTCCTGATATAGCCAAAGCCACTATTTGGTGCCTAAGGCAGATTTCAGAGTTCTAGGGAATGATTTTGTGTGGGTACGTGTTGATGGGACATGGAAATGGATAACAACTTATTCTTATGTTGCAGTCTGAAGTCTCTTTATATTGCTAATTTTGGTAAATGAGCTCTAGGTTGAAGGAGAATGTAGTGCATTATCCCAGGGAGATTACAGCAATGCCACAAGCACGAAAATACATGGATTCCATATATCACTCTACTGGTTCATTCTTCAACCTAGGAAAAAACTACAAACTACTTATCCAGTGACCATTTCTTTAACTTTATATAAACACTCCAGTGCTGAAGAGAGATTGTTCATAACGTTCACATTTTTGTGTTCACCCATCCCAGCAGTTAAAGAATGTGAAGTTATTCCTTCATTTCTCCTTTCTATTTTGGCCAGAAAAGCTACCCCGACTTGAGAAACATCTTGCTAAAGATTTGTCAAGACTGGAATGTTCTTGGGAAAATACTAATTTTCTACAAACAGACATTTCCGAGAATAAATACTTTGGTGAAATATTCTTGACTAGCTTGACTAAGAATCTGAGATGCTATATTGGTAACTCTTCTCATCTTTATTAAAAGTGAAGCTAGACCTGGACTCTTCATCTAGAAAAAGGCAACTGTAAGGGAACATGACAAGATGTATAAAACCATGGATTGTTTGATTGAATAATATATATATAATAAGGTATAAAAAATACATATAAGAAGGTAGATTAATTATTATCTCAGAATGGAAACACTAGAAAGCAGCCAATGGTAGGAACAGAGACTGTATATTTAAACTAAATCAACTGATATAGTTGGAAAATTGTCATGGTTGTGTCTGTGGACCATGGTAAGACAAATTACAATGAGGGGAAATAGTGAAATTAGCTGGCAATAGATTAAAAACAAGAAAGCAAACAAAAATATGAAAATAAAGCTTTGAATCAAAATAAAATAAAGTTGTATATTTCATTCAAAAAGATGCAGGACCTCTAGATTATCAGAAACTAGAAGTGCGAGACAGGGAAGAGAGCACTTTACATGTGACCTAGTCTTATTCTTTCCTATGTATCCATTGCTGCTCACTGTAAGAGTCAAGTTACTGAACTGAATGAACCTTTGATCTGACTCAATAAAAGAAGGGCCAAGATCATGTAGATAGACTTCCCTTGAGAGGAAAGGTGTTGATTTCCTATAGGAAAATAAAGAATAGGGTGGAGGTGTGTTTTTTCAATATAGTTTTTATAGCAACATCACTAATTTTAGCATATCAGTATGACTTTGCTGCTTAATATTAGAAATGATAGCAGCAGATGAAATGCCTCATGAAATCCTGCACTTCTGCAGTAGTGTAACTTACCATCCTCTGTACTGAAGTAAGGTTATAGAAGCTGCTATTCTTACTGCTATTCTTGCCTGTTTGGTATGGTACCCTTCCTCCCCACTGGTGATTAGGTCACAGAGAGAGAATAATAGCACTGCTGAAGCCTTGACTGCCATAAGATAATCAGTTCATTCAGGCTGTGAAATCTCTTGTCTTATGAGGAAAATCTCCTGGGTTAATCACCTGAGTTATACCAGTAAAGAGGCCTCCAATTACTTCTAGGATATCCTAGCAGGTTGTTTTAGTACCATGGCAATGCTATCTCTATGGTGACTTGCTCCCTCTGAAAACAGAAGTTTTAGCTTATGCTCCCCATTTAAGCAATAACCATCCCACTGTTTCACATTTACTGCTAGTGCTATGGATTAAAAACTTGTTCCATGCAGCCATGAAGGGTCGCCATTCACTCTGGATGTGTCAGAAACTGCTTCTATATGGACAATAGTTTTCATGGCGACTTTTTTTGTTTCTAAACAGAATGAAATAATTGAAGTGCATCAGTGATGGGGTTATATTTATTCTTTTTCACCTTGCTGTGAAATTTTGAAGCAAGTGCAATGTTCTGCTTTCTTGTTAAGTGTAAAACTTTTCATATGCCTTCAGGGGATGACTGAGCATGTGAACAGTTGCATTCTGAGATCTGCAGCACTCAGGTGTCCTGCTTTCATTTGCACAGAGGTTATGCTCACTGGCACTTTTGCCAAGGGCTATTGTTTTGCTTTTCCAAATGTACTCTGGGTAATTCTATAAACTGCATTCAAATACATGGATTGTGTGGTAAATAACTCTGGTGCATAAGGTCTAAACCCAAGAAAGGTCAGACAATAGGATATGAGGATGCATAAGCCTTTTTCATTACACACAGAAAACAACATCTGTTTTTCCTTATTTCAGTTTTACTTTAACAGATACTGGTCAGTTAATGGTTAGACAGTAATTTACTATTATTAAACAGGTGGGCCACTACAGCACAGAAAGGAATTTTTTTAAGTCAGTGGAAAATGATGCTGTACTACAAAAAACACAGTGCACACACTACTCAAGAGCTGTGGAAAAGTAGGTTCAGAAATGCTGAAACACTAATAAGCTACTCTGGAGACATTTGCCATTCAAATGCCTCTAAAATAGACTCAAGTCCAAAAGTACTTCACAGAAAGTGATGCTGAGGATCTAATAGAACACATTTTGGCCTTTAGAGCATTCCATCTGGCAGCACACAAAAATCTAGAGAAAAAGTCACAGCGTTTGAGCTAACTCTTCAAAAACCAAGCAAACAGAAGTATGTTGTGTTTGTGGACAGATGTATGTTGCTCTGCTTGAGAAGAGAGAGACCATGGAGCAGCAAACTCTGAATTTTTGATTATATTTCAGATTTCATTCCTATCTTGAGATTAGAAGTGGATGTTAGAAGTGTATTTTTTTGCCCAGCAATAGTTCATGCGAAAACAAAATCAAATTTCCCAGCTAGTAAGGAAAGGCTTTCTGTATCTATGTAGTTTACAAACACTACACAACTGCATTGAGTTACCAGTGGTACTTCAGAGATATCAAAGAACATGAATGCTTAAAAAAACAGACTCTTCCAGCTGTAGCTTCCTCTAAAACAAACTTGTTTTTTCTTTAACATGTTGTGAGGAGGACAGGTGGGAGAATGTAAGCACCTTATGAATTAGCTATCTTCTCTCTAGATATGGGTAGCCCAGGCTATGTTTTGCATGTTACTGCACTGGATAGACCTCACTGTGATAAAGGGTTAATGGAACGAGCAAGGTCATTGAATTCTGTGGGAGTAGGTAAAGATCAAGGAAGGACTTCACTCCAGGCTCCTCTAGGGTAGTGCATACTCTCACTTCCTGCACGATGACATGTTGGTACCTGAGAAGGTCATAGTTTGGACTTTTGTCCCAAATTCCCCTCAGTCTCAATGTATACAAGCCCCTGCTGTCAAGCATTGCTTAACTAATCAGTTTATATATGGCCATGATTAATTTCTTGTGGGATTACATTCATATAAGAGCTCTCCAAAAAAAAGGGACAAAGTCAATGAGGAGAATTGCTGAGTATGGAAGAGAAAATGTTTGCCCAGAAAAAAGAAAAATAAAAGCAAGCAACCAATCAGATTATATTATTAAACTCTGAGAGTTTCTCAGTCTAGATTTCATTATTTCCATTATCTTGGCTTTCTGTAAATACATTAGCCTTGTTACATAATTCAAACTCCTGTTGGCATTGATACAATCTTACAAGTTAGAGATGGAAGAAACCTATCAGATAATGCAGCTATCTCACTGCTGATGCAAGACAAGTCATTGAATTACTCATGCTCATTGAAGAAGAGAGACCTAAAGGGTTGAACCTGCCCTTTCAAGGGTAATTCATATCAAATAAAATCAGCAACTGTTAGTGTAGTATTTTAAAGATATGAGATTAGTGACTGATTTTCCAAAAGAAATTCATAATAAAACCATAAATAATACAGGTTGATATTGCATCTGCAGTAACAAACAAATAATATACAGCTGTAATTATAATTCTTATCAGCAATGAATAGTACTAAGCACAGTCAAATAATATCAAGTTTCTGGAAGGCATAGCAACACAGATAAAATGTTATATCTATCTTTATTCAAGATGTTTTAGAACTTTAACTCTTAGGCTCTTTTTTCTAGTCTTTGCCCAATGTGTGAAGTGCTGTTATTTTCCTACAGATTCACTCTAATTAGGCAGCAGATCAAACTAGATAGACAACTGTAGGTCTTGACTTTTGGAGACTATGCTCACTGATGAAAGCAAGCTGCATCTTTCTGGTTGCTGGGGTGCACCAAAGTGCACCTCTGAGAACTGAAATGTCCAGCTCAAACTGCTGCTTGAATTATGCACTGGGATTTTTCTGTCCTGTTCTTTGTTTTCACATGGAAACTTTAACACAGCATCTTACAGCATGATGCCTTAATGCAGTAGGATACAGCTGGGAGATACATTACTCAGGAACTTGAAAACACCCCAGTGTGTGTATCTGCAGTAACCAGTTTCCTTAAATGAGCAGTTTAAAACTGGAAGCAAAATACCAAAAGGACAATAATTTTAGAACAACAAGTCCTCTCCATGCCCTCCTTACCAAAAATCCCATCATCTTAAACTGTGGATTGGATAGGTCTATTTTGCGCACATACCATCAAAAGGGTAATTTCCAAACACCCTGCAAGAAATTCCTGCCTCCCCTCTGGAGAGGGTATCTCTATTTTGCTATTGATCCTTGGTTTTCCCTTACACCCAGGCCAGTAAAAATATGGTCCGTGGCTTTGGAGTC
Source organism: Melopsittacus undulatus (assembly GCF_012275295.1). NCBI lineage: Eukaryota > Metazoa > Chordata > Aves > Psittaciformes > Psittaculidae > Melopsittacus > Melopsittacus undulatus. The sequence goes on along the minus strand of NC_047529.1, from coordinate 30,010,071 downwards.
AGGATCTTGCATCCTCACAGGTTAAAAGATATATGTTGTCCCTTCACATTGTCTTGATATTTATTACAAACTCTATATTTTATCTCACACCATTCTTCATTCTTCTTATTTGTTTCTCTTATAGCTGCAGTCAGGATAAACTGGCATGTTTACACAATAATTATTGAATAGCCAGGTCACATGAAATATTCATAAGTCATTGCAAAACATCCCTATAAACCATCACACTGATGTTAAAACAAATGTATCCTGAAAAATAATTGCCAATTTTTATATTGCTGTCTCCCTCCATAGGCATATTTCCTTCTTTCCTTGCTCTACTGTATATGTTTCCCATTTAACAAGTTATGTAAAAAAAGTTCTAGCAATTCATCTGATAGCTGAGCTGCAGTTATTTATAATTATGGAATATTCTTGGGTGTTTGTTTTAAGTGAGCTGGAGAGCTGCTGGTTTTGTTTTTTTCTAGTAGGCGGCTCATTACTTCATAAATCTGTGACTGAATGGGAATTGTGGCTGGGGAGCAACTGTGCTGCTTCATGCATCATGACCAAGTGTGTGTGGGAGTCAGGAACAGCACCTCTCTGGACCAGCTGCTCCATCCATCTGCAGCTGGGTCTAGGTACATTGATCTACGGTCAAGGTCTGTACTGGGAGTATTTTTATCGCTGTTTTATAGCAGCTGGTGTGAATGGCAGTAGAAAAATGAACGATCAACTTCCTAACCATCAGGAACAAACTAAGAAAGAAAAATAAGCATAAAAATTAGCACTTTTTTGTTAGAATTGAAGACAGTCTTTGAAGTTCAGTTTCTCAGAAGAGCTACTGTAAGCCTACGTATTTATTGGTTTGTCACTCAGCTGAAAATTTGCTTTAACTAAACTCTGGCACAAAAATGTATTTGAGTAGCAGATGATGTTTGTAATTTCAGATGCTTTTAAGTAATTTTAAAACTGAAGAATATTTAAAAAGTATTACTTGAAGCTACTCTAGTTTTGCCACTGATGGAGAAAAAATAGGGTAAATGATGAAACTGAGTTATTTCTAAAATCCAGGTAAAGTGGGATTGTTTGTCAAATACTGAGTATATACTTTCAATCCATGTGGAATCCAGCCTATGTTAGCAGTAGCTAAAGCTGTATTAATGAAAAGGCCAAATTCAGCTTGCTGTACATTTAGTGGAGCGATTGATTTTTCTTTGTTACCCTAGTTTCATCAAAATACAAGGAGAAATATTTTTGTACAACTCTGGCTTTTTTTTTTTAATTTTAGGTTTAAATAATCATGAGGGATCTCAGCACATTTTAGATTATATCTGCAGCTTTCCTGGAGGAGGCTCTGTATGATGCGGTTCTGCAGCTCCTGCCAGAGGAAGTATTGTCATCACATATGAGTCTCCCTTGTAGTACATCCACAACAGCATAATGCAATATTACACAGAAAGCACGATTGCAGCTTTTTGTCAGAGATCTCTTAAAAAAAATAGCTGCTTTTATTTAGACTTTTGTTACAGAAAACAGAATGGACAAAGATGTGAAAGGCTGGTGCTTCCGCGGGTGGTGCCTGTGAAGAATATTCTTGGCTTCTTCTGTGTAGAATTCCCTTCCATTGAGGAAGGGAAGAAGCATTTTTATATGTTTCAGAGTCTACTTCCTCTTCAGAAAAGCTCATAAAAATTCCTCAGAAAAATAATTCTTGAATACAGCAACTTGGATTCCATTCTGAAGATCTATTTATCAAGAAGATAACACCTGCAAAGCAAAATCTCTTCAGTGTGTGGTGTTTTCCTTGAAATGGCATATGCTGGATAGAGTGTTTCAGAGCACTACTGCTGTGCTCAACCTCTCTTTCAGAAAAGAATTCCCTGCCCATGAACAATAGTCATGTAATTGCCAAGTCCTGATGTGTCCATTCTCAGTTGTGCATTGTGGCAAAGAGAAATTAAAATTCTCACAACACTGGCAATACCCACATTGCCACAGTGTGCTTCTTACCACACTGGATTTAGCACAGGTCATCTCATGGAATGACCTTAAAATATTGACAACATACGATTACTTCTGAGCCTCCCACATAGACATACTTACTCCCTTAATCACTCGTTTGCTCTGGTTTAGAGAAACAAAGACGTATTGGGTTGGCTGGTCAAGCATCAGAGACACTATTATTTTGTTCACATAAAAAATAAATTAAAAAGTCCCATTCACTTTTTGGACAGATTTTTTCCTGCATGTGACTCCGGAAACATAATGGACACAATTTGATCAGAAACAGGAGTAAAATGGAGATACCAAAGTATGAAATGTCTTGGGGAAGTCTCCCTGTCAGAATCTGAGTTCCTTGAACCTTTTTCAAGATTCTGGTTTATGTCTCTTTTCAGTTTATAAACTTAGCTGAAATTTTGATGCCTTTTAAGAGGATATATGTTTTTCTAACATTTATACAATTTGTGTCTGCCTATTTCTTCAGGAAAAGCTTCATTCAAAGTATAGCTTTTCTTCTCTCCTTCAGGAAAGAAAATCCACAATTGTTCAAATTGCCTTTATATAATTTAGAAATAAATTATTAGTTGCATTTCATACTATTTTGCATCAGTCTAATGAAACAATGCTGTAACCAAAATGGAATAGCATAAAGCATTCAGAAAAGCTTGTTAAAGGCTCACTGTGTTGATACTAAATATAGGGAATGAACATAGTACCTGGGAAAGATGGTTATTCTGGGAATATTCATGGGTTGTCTTTGAGAATTCATGCCAGACAGTGAACTGCTCTGGGCAGAGCTGAATCCTTCTGCACCAGCTGAGCTTCTTGCCCTCTCTGTTCAGAGTGTTTTAATCCCTGGATGACAGTGATGTGGCTACTAAAATTACCAAGAAGGTGCAGGGAAGCTGGGGGGAAAGTCATCCCTTAATCACAGCCCCTCTCAAAGGGGCTTATATCTCAACATTCAGAACAGTCATTTCAACATAAGAGAAGAGCATCCATGAAATATGAAAGAGTCTAATCTGAAAAAATCAGCTGCTCTTTCACGGACATGCACAGCTTAGAGCTAAAGAATTAGAAAATGCTACTGTATATTCGATGGGAAAACAGGTCTCTTTAGTGTTTTCCAGTCAGCAGTGACAGTCTGTCTTCCCTGAGCTTGGTGCAGAGGGTCAATTTGAATCCTCTGAAGTGCCAAGAGCTCCATCTGCTCTTCCATCTGAAATGGGAATATTTTTGCTCTTTTTTTTTTAATCTTGATTTGGTCTTTCGGTGTTTGTGTTAGAACACACAGCCCAGATGCCAATAATGAGGAAAATATATTAAGTGATAAGGGAGAAAACAGAGAAATTAAAATGAACGAGGTAGGAAAATTGTAAATGGAAAATGGAAGCTGATTGCAATATCCAGCCCAGGTGTGGCTGTGAATTAAAGTGCTTTCCTGAGAGATTCCAACAGATATATCCCATAATCCTACACATCTGGGAAAGTGTTGGTCAAGACAGTCCTGGAAGTTGTGCCAAAAACACCTTAAAGATATTCCATGCAAAGATCCAGCTTGCTATATACTCCAGCTGCTGTTTATTAGAGATGCTCATATTTTATGTATGCTAGCACACAGGAATTCTGTTACAGACAAAACTGTATATATAGATTTAGATCCATTGATTGTATATTCCACTTAGGCTTTATTGAAGCATTTTTCTGTATGTAACCACAGAGCTACAGTTTCTTAGTTGAAACAGAAACATATGTATATACCTACACAGACACATACATACAAAAGAATGCTTTAATTTTCCTTAAAACAAATTAAACAAATCAGTGTTTCTCTTAATGAAAAAAAAAAAATCGCAGGAATCTTTCATTTCTCTGTGAAAACATTCCATTGTTTTGTTTTCACAGACACCTTCAGCTTTTCCAAATCCAGTGAATTTGAAAAGTCACTATTCTGCTCTTGAGAAATTAACCATAATAATTTACTAATGCAGGAACCAGTCTTCAGTGCAGAAAAATTATCTGACTCTTTTTGCTCTGTACAAGAAGACCATGACCAAAAGACTTCAGAAAACATGCTCATATTAAACCAAGTTCTTTCAGGAAGGGGGAAGGAAGGATAGGAAGTGTTAGCCATGCAGCAACTGGTAAGTATCAGTTAGTACTTCAAAAATGTTACTACTCTCTCTCTCTTCCCTCCTTTTAATTTTCCTCTTTTTTTTCCCTTTTACTTTCCTTTTCCTTTTCTCCTTTTCCTTTTCCTTCTTTCCTTTTTCATTTCGTTTTCCTTTCCCTTTTGTTATTTTTCCTTTTCATTCCAATTTAGCAGGTGGCAAAAAGTCCTAGATGCTGGTGGTTTTAAGATAATCCATACTATGAAAATGATTCATTTATACCTTTGCACTATTAACAACTTTGCTTTCAACACCAGATGTCACTGCAGTGATAGAAAATCTTAAAATATTTGTAGAATTTGTGAACAAAGCAAATTTGTTACTGAATATAAGAAAATAATTCCAGAAATAGGGTGGCAATGCAAAAAAAAAAAAATACAAATTATGCAACTCCATAAAATAGAGTAGCTAGCACAAGCATATAACTTTGAAAGCAAAGATAGTAATAATATGGAGAAATATAACTTTAACAATAATATGCCATTGACAAGATACTCTGAAACTAAATTAACCTATTTCTATACTTAATAGTTGTCCATAGCATTACAAGGCTACTTTTAAACAGCATCATTTATCAAGTGATAGAAAGCTTAAACAGGTAAGTTTATCAGACTAAAAAATTACAATGCTTCACTGAAAGTGAACTTGCTGTGAAATAGAGCAATTCCACTGAATTTATCAGTGTTTTGGGGGTACAAATTAAATTCATCAGTAGATATCAAATATTTGATATATATTTGATATTCCAAATAGCTTTAGAAGCAACATTTCACTGCAGTGTTTCACAGAGATTACTTCAGCATGTCAGAGAGCCTTCAATGCATTTTAACAACACTAAACTGTTACACTTCGCAATGAATTTATTTGCTATTTTTACCACTTTCATGGTTTTTGGAAAAGGTTTAGAATCTTTAAAACCAGGAATAATATTCAGAAATATTTTTCACAGAATTTTATTTCTATTTTTAGACCAACACCATAAATAGCAACAAAAAGATTCAGAGAAAAAATGCTTGCCTTTGTTCTCTGTTCTGATAATTCTGATGCCTGAAGGGAAATAAGGGGATTATAAAATAATTTTGTCTAAAAGGCTTGCTAAAGGTACACTGCTGACTATTTAAAAATATGCTAAGTGTTTCAAGGTAACAAATAAGAAATGAAACATGATTACTAATAATGAAGCAGAAGGAAAAGATAAAAATACAGAAAAAAAGATATTAGAGGGAAGTAAAACATGACTGAAGGAGTAGAGCTGAGCCTGGAAAAGCAGGGAGGAAATGTGCTGTTTTAAATTTTGTCTTTTTTTTCTTACTACCTGAATCCATTGTGATTGGTTGTCATGGTTTAAATTAACTTTCTCCTAGAAGAGTTTGTTTTGTTCACCACAATAATGGGTAAGTGATCTCATTGACTTTAACTCAGCCCACAAGGTTTCTCATCCTATTTTGGCTCCCACCCTGCTAAGGAAGGGGATTGAGGGAGCAGCTGGGCAGGTCCTTAGCCAATGCTAATCCAATGCATATCTAAAGATGCATTAATATCAGTGGTGTACTGCTTTTGTTAAAGTGTTAACATGCTTTGATGTTTCCTTCCTCAAAACACTTTAAATCATACTTATAGACAGAAAACTGTCTTCAATAAAAGGATCTACCTTCATCAAATTTCCTTGGCATAATATGGTCATGGCACTGAAAGTGGCAATATGCTTAACATGTTTTGGTTAGCTGTTCATTTTTTTTTCATGAGAGGAAAACCTGAGGTTGTTTGCATCACAAGAAGTGCAATATATTAAAATGTTAACATCAGTTGAATGACATATCCATTAAAGCAACCTGAAAACTTTTGAAATCACTCTGCTAATTGTCCTGAAGGTCGTCCAATGAAACAGTTCAGGAAATATAAAGTGTCAGTTTATACCAGGGTCTTGAATAAAATCTCTTCAATCACATTCTTCACTCTTCTATTTTCACAGAAAGGCTGTAAAGTTGAATTCATCTTTGATTCTCCAGACGTGAAGCCCAGTGATTTTTTAATATCTTTCAGCACAAAAGAGGGACATCTTGTACTTCTATAAGGCAACAACTATAAAGTAAATTGATGGAAACAAATACATTTTTTGCATTTAAAAAATAAAAGGACTTCCAGCCATAGGTTGTTAAGAAGTCAGAGATGTGAATGGATTCCTAAAGATATGAGGTAAATTCATGAAGGAGTAATCTGGACATAGGAAATAAAAGGTCTGAAAAATAAACTCTGGTTTGAGAAGTTTTATATTCTGAAGATTATGCAAATATTCGTATACAGTTCAATCTACACCTTGGTGTCTTATCCTTGTACTTGTGCGTGAACAGCTCCTGATGGAAACAGAACTATTACACTGTACTTAGGCTCTTTCTTTATGTTCCAGTGTCATTAACTCTTGATCCACAGTAAACAGAAGTGTTTCTACCTACCAATGCACAGAATGCCTGGAGGTTTTATGAAACTGTAAAAGTAGATATAAGGTATGAGTCCATGAGAAAATGAGTGTCTTACCAAGTTGTCCTTAATAAGCTCAGTAACCCTAAATCTTATGGCATATACTTTTTAGCTGAGTTGATTTCATAGCTAGGTTATTTATCTTAAACCAGGATAAGCAATCATATTTTGCCTTATAAATCAGTCAGGGTAAGAATACACACTGCAACAGTTTGATGTCTCAGTTGGTAGGCCACAACTACTGAAGCTGGGAGTGAATGACTGCACTATAGCAGGTAAGGTGTTCCTTGGTTAGTTTATGTAGTATCCCTCTATCAAGATTTAGTCTAACCAGCATTTTTACTTTAAAATACAAGTAAGGCAGGACTCAGCGAAGTACTTAAGTGATCAGCTACACTTACCCTCTGGGGTTTGCTCTGTATCACTGATCTTCCAGATGTACAGCCCAGGTATGACAGGAACATAATGATGCTTTTATCTGGGCAGTCACCTAAAAAAAAACAGGACTTGCCAGAGGGCTGGAAAATCAATATCTCAAAACCTCTGGTGTTTCCCATAGGTGAGACCAAGACCTGATTTACTGTTTCTGCAGTCTTATTTTAGGGTCCAAACACACTCTTTAATGTGATATGCTTCTCAATTATGTCTTCCTAATTTTGAAGCAAGTTTTTCTGATAAATTACAGAAACATTTCTAACTCTTATATGTGTACTTTCTTCTATTAATATTTAGTCAGGCTGTAGTTAGACAGGAATGGAATTTCAGATGTTCGCAGAGATGGTAGCTAAATCAAGCTAACGTGTTCTCATTTAATGCTTTGAATATTTATGCAAGTTTGGAACAGATTTTTCACTTCAATGTTGTTTATAATAATAAGGGAAAATTATATATCTTCTTGACATGTCATATTCCTAAACCCACCTTCCTCCTCATGTCTGAAAATACTTGGAAATTTGGAAACCTTTGAGTAAAGAAATCTTGTCAAAAAATTATTTTCCCATAGAACTTTAAAAAAAAAAATAGTATTTCTGTGTCCAGGAAAAGTTCTGTGAGCTTAAGGTACCCGAGAAGCTCAAATTTTTCAACAAACATATATATACAACACTCATGTCAAGTAGGAAAATACTATAATCCACACTTCACAGATAATATATGAAGGTGAAAGGAGGTGGAAAGTCAACTTTTCAAAATAGTGTTGACCTAATGAATTTTCCTGACTTTGGAAAAACTATACAAACCAAATTTTGGACACATGCTCATTTCTAATGAAAATGTTTACAAATTAAGAAAAGATCTGCTTTGGAAAGCTTCCTAGTATCTCATCTGATATATTTTCTCAGAATGGATGTGAAGCCATATATTTTAGACTGGCAAAACTATGATTTTGCTGGCTGAATTTGTGCCCTCTTCCCTAAACTAAAGACATTATCTGGGCACATGCAAGGTTTTCCTAGAAAATGTTGTCTGTGCTAGCAGTCTGTCTTGCCATAGTTCTGACAATCACTTTGTCACAACACTTAACCAACTATGGCAAGCCAGAATTTATTGTACAGACCTGCCCTCTACGTCAATGTCTAGACCTGATACACCACAATATGGCCAGGGAAATGTCTGACTGAATTCCTGATCCAGAGTAATATCTGCAGTGGGCTAAGAGCGTACCAAATCGTGAACACTGCTGTGTACCCCTGTTGGAATATTGGCTTTGTGGATGCATTAATTTAAACACACGGAGTATCCATTAGGCTATATTCCAGGCAAATTTTTTTTTTTTTCTGGGAAAAGAGCTTGGCAAATCTTTGTAAGACCAAAAGTTACCTAGGCTTTCAGCATGGGTCAATAAATTGATCATAGAGTTATAGAATCATAGAATAGTTAGGGTTAGAAAGGACCTTAAGATCATCTAGGTCCAGCCCCCCTGCCATGGGCAGGGACACCTCACACTAAACCATGTCATCCAAGGCTTCATCCCGTCTGTCCTTGAACACTGCCAGGGATGGAGCATTCACAACCTCCCTGGACAACCCATTCCAGTGCATCACCACTCTCACAGTAAAGAATTTCTTCCTTATATCCAATCTAAACTTCCCCTGTTTAAGTTTCAACCCATTACCCCTTATCCTGTCCCTACAGTCCCTAATGAAGAGTCTCTGCCCAGCATCCCTGTAGGCCCCCTTCAGATACTGGAAGGCTGCTATGAGGTCTCCACGCAGCCTTCTCTTCTCCAGGCTGAACAGCCCCAACTTTCTCAGCCTGTCTTCATATGGGAGGTGCTCCAGTCCCCTGATCATCCTTGTGGCCCTCCTCTGAACTTGTTCCAACTGTTCCATGTCCTTTTTATGTTGAAGACACCAGAACTGCACACAGTACTCCAAGTGAGGTCTCCTGAGAGCAGAGTAGAGGGGCAGGATCACCGCCTTCAACCTGCTGGTCACACTCCTTTTGATACAGCCCAGGATATGGTTGGCTTTCTGGGCTGCAAGCACACACTGAAGCTGGCTCATGTTCATTTTCTCATTGACCAACACCCCCAAGTCCTTCTCCGCAGGGCTGCCATGAATTTCCTTTTTGCCCAGCCTGTAGCAGTGCCTGGGATTGCTCCAACCCAGGTGTAGGACTTTGCACTTGTCATGGTTAAAAAATAACTCACTCTGCTCAGAAACCTGACAGAACTCTGCCTTCACAAAGCCCCAGCAGGGTGTTTATTTGCCCTCCACAGAGGAGAGAGATGGTACCAGAGGAAAGAAGTCCTGCTTCCTCATTCTGTTCCATGCTTCTCACCATGTCGTCCTTACCAGTGCAGGAGGTCCATCCAGTATGAAATACTTCCTGCTGTGAAATTTAGGGTTATGTTTACCAAATTTTCCAAGGGGTGCTGAGAAGCAGGGGAAGGAAGGTAGGTTTTTGTTCTTGTTTTTCCAAGAAATCGGATATCTGGGGGGAAATATAGCTAAAAAGCTGGATATTCAGACTGCAGTCTCACGGGGTGGGGGTGGTGGGGGTCTCAAAACCTGGGTAATTCAACACGGTCTTCAGTTTGCTGACTGAGGAACAGCAAAATCAGCCTTGGAGAGGGAACAACATGATGAATGAGGGAATCCTGGGCATGGAACTTGCCATGGTAAAGCAAAAGCTGACAGCTCCTGAAAAACGTGACACATGGGGAAATACAACCGCAGTGGAGGCGAGGACAAACCCTCGTGTGGACCTGCCTTAAACATTCACCCATTCCCAGAGAAGATAAGGTCTTCCATATAGGAATCCATAATGGATAGATAAGTTTTAACAATAAATATATAATTTCATCATCTAGGTATTCTGTGTAAAGGTAGAGATTCAATTTAAAGCTCTTTAGGGCTTTCTTTTCTACCTGTATGTCTACCTGCAGAGCTGTCTAGAGAATGAAATAGCATGAGAATTTTGGCCAATGCAGAAATGTCTGAGAATGTTTGGTTAAGCCTCAATGATGAGATGTAGTTTTGAAATAACCCGAAAGTCATTTTCTATTTCAATGGCCAGGACTATTGCATGGCACTGCCTCATCACTGGAGAAAATATAACAGAAAAAAGCAGAAGTAGAAACATGCAATAAAATTTTTAGAAAAATCTGGTTGAGCACTATCAGAATCCGCTGGTTTGAAATCATGTCAGACTTAACACGAACCACTGGTATAATTTGTAACAATAGCTTTAACTTTTACAAGGTTTTATTGCTTCAGACTTTCTGAAAAATATCACTTCTGCAGAGGCAGTTAACTGTGTTGCATTTTTAAAGTATGCTATCTCTAAGATAATTTTTCCATCACTCCTTTAGACTTACGGCTCACCAGCCTAAAGAGCTAAAACGGACAAAGATTCTCTCTGGAAATCACAGTGCATGGCGCCAAGAAGCTTGCAGCACTTAGTCTTTTTTGGGTATGTTTACTGCAAGGTAAAAGTACACATTACTAAGGAAATACGCCCAGCTATTTAAAATGTTAATGTTATTGCTCGATGTCATTTAGTGAGATTTGTTTGTCATCATTCATTTAAATATTGGTGCTTTTGTTACCTATCTTATCCAACTTCAGGCATAAGAAAATAAGGCAGTTATGTAGGATAACAGACTGCAAAATACTGGGGGCCTGAAGCTTGTTTTCTTGGGAAAGCCATGTTAGTAACACCTCCAGAAGTTGCACCATTTCACACAATAATCTCTGCCAGCCACCCTAAGAATTTCAGAATTAATTCCCCTTCCTGATTCTTTCATACATTTTATCTTTCCCATAGCAGGATGGGGGTGGCTAAATCCCCTTTCACCCCTCTGGTAACAAATTTAATTCTTACTACCTTTCTAGATTTCTACCCTAAATATAAATGCCGTCTATTAGACCTCAGTTCAAATCGAGGTAACTGAGTCTGAAAGCCAATGTTCTTATCTATTTTGTTATCTTTTGCTTCATTCTGAGGACCACTACAAAAGCACATTGACAAACAGGTAAAAAAAAAACCCACAAAAGTAATGCTCATCTGCTGCATAGGAGTATTGAGACCTTCCACTCCAGGGAGAAATATCTCAGATATGAAAGGAAGTGATATGTGGACAGCAGTATTTCACACTCTGCTCATCTAAACTGTGCACAGAATCATGTTTTATAGGAGCAATAAAACAAATTGAATGGTGAAAGATGAGGCAAATGATCTGGTTAATGTATATTGTTTAGCTTTTTATAAATGCTGTAAATATCAAGAGACATTCCAACAGCCATAAAAGAAACATCCTATTTGATATATTTATTTGGTATATAGTATTCCCTGATTTTAGTACAGACAGAACATATTCTGTAGCTTATTATTATGTTTTCATACTTTTTAAGTGTCCAACATGCTAGCAAGTATCATATATGTAAAACTTTGGTACAGGAAACCTTTTCCCATTATTTGCACTGCAAACTCACTCCTAATACTGATGAAATGGAATGAAAGTGCATAAACTGGAGATAAGGTGTTCTCTATAATTTTTTGCTACAATTCTGTTATCTGCATACTGGTTGTTGTCTTCATCAGAAGTTTACTGATATTGAGGAGACAGTCTTCATCCATTTTACCTGAAGGGACAAAAACTGTCCCTGGTTCCCAAAGCTCAGGCAGATGAGTTTTCAATCTCCCTAGGAGCACAGTGCCTAGAGGCAGTGGCTGAGGAAGTTGTTATTTTTCCTATCACTCTTGCAATTCACCTTTGATCTGTCATCCCCATATTACCTACCATGCACATTTCTCACCTTCACATAGGTAGATTCCTTTGAAGCAGAGGCTCCCTTGGCTCCAAATACAGCTGCCATCCACCAGAACAAGAGGATTTCATTTTTGAAAAACTGGAGAAGCAACAGCCCATTGAATCTGAATATTAATTACTTCTGGAAGCTGTAACAGCATATACAATGAACATTAAATAAATCCAGATACCAAATGGGCTCTTATGTTTGTACAATGGACATTTCACAGAAATTAGCACTTCCATAACTCAGATGTTATTATTTAGCATTTCCTAAGTACCTGATGTTTCATAATAGAACTGGTCAGAAATTTTCTGCTGAAGCAAAGTTTGCTGAGAAATACCAGTTGGTTGAGTGCGAAGTATTTCATTCAAAACATCTTGGGTTTGATAAAGTTTTGCCGAATCCACGGCAAGATTCCAATAGGAACTGTTTCTGGCAGGCCTACCCCAGTCCTGGGAGCTCTGTAAGCTAAAGTAGGGCCAGCCTGAAAGCAAGAATCCCAAATGGGTCTGTGTCATGGCTAGGGATGCTGGAAAAATTCAGGGCCCCCCAGTAGAAATGAGCCTGGATATTCTCCAGACAGAGATGAGCCTGGATTTGTCCCAGATGGGAAACTCCCTAAAGCTACCAGAATTAGTTACAGGATGTAGAGAGCCTGTATAAGTTTGAAAAAGTTTGAAATTTAGAAAATTTCCTCAGGATTATAACAAAAATAAAGGTAAGATTCTTCCCTTACGGATGATCCTATTGATAGGTGTGTTATAAATAACTAGGAGGAGCAAAGATTTTAAGCTTACTGCTCAAATCTTTGTTAGTCTTTACTGAGTAGAGAACTGGGCTCTAAATGTTGTATAACTAAAACAGCATAGTTCAAAACATGGCCCATGGGTCAGATCTGGCAAAGAAATCACTTCCATCTGGCCCAGTCACTGATCCCTCGAGTGAAGGGGAAGCGGGTGTTCAGGCAGCTGATACAGCTCAATCAGCCAAAAACTTGTGACCCTGCATACAGACCTGTGCAGCTGTGAACCCTCTGGATCCTCCTGAGGAGTGGGTGTGAGTCTGGAGGCAGTGAGATCCCTGATGCACAGTGTGATCTCCATGGTTGCCTCTCTTGGACCATTCTGCTCTCTACCCATGGTAGGCCTTTTTATGGATGCTTTCAGCTCAGAGTGATGTGCTGTGGCTCACTTTCCTACCTAATACGTCTCCTGCCCAACAACTGAAAGCAAGATTCACTGGAAAACACCAAGGTTTACCATACTTTGAACTAAAACGACGAGTGTTAGATTGTACCCATGCAACATTGTTAGTTACTGAACTTGCTTATGAATGATTCCAGTGTTGCTTTAAAATGTTCAAATACCTTTCCAACCAGATGACTTAAAAGTTTGTAACCAAAACCTTAGCTGGACAAGTTTCGTATGGCTTTCAGATCATAACTACTATTATTGACAATGTTTGTCCCTATCTTATTGATTGCATTAAAAATCTCATGCAATAACACATTGGTTGGATACTACATAGATATTAGTGACAGCTACTCCTTTACCTCGCAGGCACAATTCCTTACTTCATCCCTGTGTTGTCACTGTGAAGGATGGAGCAAGCCAGCACGTACTTATCATTTAAAAAGTTCAACATTGTTTAGAACAGCTCAGTAATGTTGTTGGTGATGAAGGCAGTAGATAGGGATAAGTCCTTATGTAACCTTTTGTCCCCTGTAGGTCTTTTGGTGATGGGGTAAGAAGCTGCTCTGTGGAGCTTCAGGTCTTTATCCTCAATGAAGAGCAGCAATAAGTCTGAAGAAATTTCACCACCCTGTAGGAGTAGCTCTTCGAAGTTTTATTTCCTGAGTAAGAGATTGAGGATGGTGTCAGAATTTGTTGAAATTTTGGGAGAAGGCAGGAGGTGGCAGATGATCTAAGCAGAAACAAATACAATGGCCATTTGAAATGAACCAGGCTCAAAAAGACAAACTAGAAAAGGGACAGCTGAGTGTATGTGGAACTGAGACACATGGAGGGGTGGGATGGGGCCAATGTAGAGCTTAAGAAAGGGAATATTGAGGGGATATTTCTGAAGTAGAGAGTGGAACAACAGAAGAGCTGGTCATGAAGTTTTTTGGACTCTTGATCATGGAGTACAAGAGGGAATACTATTCCTAAACTCAGAGCTACTAATAGTCAGCAGGACCCTTCATCTTTGCTAGCATTTTTTTCCCATTGATCATAATGGTATCAAGAGTGGAAACATCCACTGAGTGTTCACTGAGATGCAGTGAGAGTATGTTTCTCTTCTTTTTAGAGAAACAGGAAACCACAAAGGATACCCTTTCAGCCACACCACTTGGTTAGACCCAGGACAGTGCAGCTGAGCCTCAGCAGACCTTTGAAGGAATTGTTCATGTATTAAGTTTACAAAATAGGAAATGTCAGCCATTTTCTTGATGGCATGTCCAGACTTGTCCACCTGCACAGAAACCGTGCATAATCTGGCTCCTACACATTCATTTTTATTTCTATGATTCCTTTGTGTCTTCTTTCTGGGTTTTGTTTTGCAACATTTTTTATTTATTTATTTTTTCCCCCTAGAACTGGTCAGTGCCAATACCAGTGTTTCTAGGAAGGGTTCCCTTGGTGAGAACTATTCAAAACAGCTATTGACCATCCCTCACGATTCCTTCAGGAATGCTGACCTGTGGTTTTTAACTGCCTCACAAAAATGTGATTGCTCAGTCCTTATTTTTCCACTACTCAAGGGCTGTAAGGCAAAATTTCCAAGGTAGGAAGAAAAGGAATTCCTTTTGTAACAAAATGTTTTGTACAATTAAATAGAAAGGATTTGGAAGTAATCACAAAGAACCGTTAACAGCTCTAAAAACTGATTAATATATATTAATTTTTCAATTGTTAATGGATTGGATGTTGACTATGTGTATTTCTGTTTAGTTAGGGAATATTTAGGTAAAGGAAGTGCACAATTCAATCATGGAATGGTTTCTGGCAGATCATGATCGCATGAATCCTTCTGACGCGAAACAATATGAAGTTAGGAGTGAGAGCTTTGCTATGTATAGAGCCCAGGATCACAGGGTAATTGAGTTTGGAAGGAACCTCAGAAAGTTTGTTGGTTTCTCTTCAAAACATTGCAGGTTTTTTTCTTCTTGGGCAAATACCTGAGCAGATTTGTCTGTATACAAAGTATCAAGCACAGCTAAAGGACGAGAATTTAGAGACACAAGCTGCTTACAATACATAGAAAAAAAAAAGAACTCTGAAGGTGGTCACATACTGGAACAGGAATTCAGAGAAACTGAGATATCTTTGACCTTAGAGGTACTCAAATACTGACTGGCTAACGTCCTGTTTGAGCATATAATTAAACTAGAGAGTGATGGAGGTTTCTTCCATCATGCTTAATTCACAATTTTGAGACTGCTTGAAGACAACTTCTTTTCTCCAACATGTTTACTTAATCGGTAATTAGTTAAAAAATGCATAAACAAAAATAACATAATGTGAAGAACGATGTTGTCAAATTGCAACACATCAGTGAGCAACACCTCATCAGGATTAGAAAATATGATTAAGAAGTGCTTACACTGACAAAGTGACAAGGAAAAAAGTAGTCAACATCTTTGGACTGCCATACTCTGTCATTCAAGAATGTGACCGATAATCCCTGTTAGCACCTGTTAGAAGTGTGTAGTCTTCACTGTAGTGGTGTAACTGTTTCCATAACAATTAAACAGACATAAAATCAGTGGAACCTCTAAATTATTTTGGAGATGAAACAGAAATGTGGAAAGAAAAAGTTGTAGTAGCACCATTAAACTATTTTGTTTTATCAATTCACAAAAGTGATAGTGAAAAGTATACCGCTAAGATTCTTCTTCCTGATAACAAAGAAGAGATTTCTTCAGAAAATGAGATGCCAAAAGGCAGAAATTAGAACAATCTGATAGTTTAAATTTTAGTGGGTTATCAAGAAATCTTCATGAATTTAAGAGTGTAGTTGCAACTGAACAACTGAACTACTGACACATCATAATCTCTCGTTACAGAAGATGCTATACTGAAGGGAGCATTTCCCTCCTCTATTAGGAGGGAGAAAGTGTTTTATCTCTGTTTTATTTCTGAAAGTGTTCAGGGTGAGCTGATGATTTATGTAGCATTCAGGGTTTTTTCAGTAAATGACCTGAAAAGGACCAGCTGAAAACGGCCCTTTTATCTCTGGTGAACTTTGTATATTTAGTATACTTAGTATATTTAGACAAAAAGCCTGCAAGACAGGGAGAAGAGGGAGAAGCCAGTTATATACTGTTATTTACTAATAATAAACTAGTTGATTCAGAGTAGTTAATTTTCCATTTTCAAAATAGTTAATTTTCCATTATTTGAAGGTTTTAAATCAAAATTGGTTACCTTTCTAATTTACGTAGCACAGATCAAACAGAAGATATGGGCCCAAGGCAGAAATTATTTCATTAAACTCGATGAGTTTCTCTGTCCAGCCAGTGCAGTTTGTTCCCCCAGCTTTACCACATCTGCTTGTCATACCTGCTTCCATCTCAGACAGCACCTCTGTCAACCTCAGCCAACCCTCTGTCTAGATGCCAGTCCCAGTCACCTTCCAAAAACCTTGGCTAGTCAGTTCAAAACTTCCACGCTTCAGTCTAGCCAGATTTCATGCTTGACATTTTTTCCCCAAAACTCTGTGTAATCCTATTTGGATTCAGATCAATAAGAACCACTGTCCGGGCCTAGCACAGATGACCACAGCCAGACAATGGGCTCAGGGAATAGAGTCCAATTTTTCATATTGTTAAATGGTTCACATGCTAACTGTTGTAGGATTAGCTCACAGAAAATATTTTGTCAGAGAGAGAACATACATGGTTTAGAACAGAACATGTTCCCAGGGTGAAAGACATAGACAAGGCCACTCTGTTTTGAGGGGAGGAGTGTTCAGCCATATGGATGCAATCCACATGAGGCCATTTATTCTCAGACAGAGCTTATTTCATTTACTATTACAGCAGTAGCTGAAGAGCACGGAAGAGGAGAAATTCCCTGCTCCTTGTTACTTCTACAGCCCTGGACCTGATCTGTCCCACCCTGTGTCAATCCAGAAACACAGCAGAAAGGAATACCTGGGATGATGCCTATTCTGTTCTTGAAGACGCTTAGTCAAAATTCTCAACAGAGAGGATGAGTGAAACGCAGATTTGCAAAGGTGGTGCCAGGATGTGGCGCAGTGAAACACATTTTCTCAGACATGTCATGAACTCTTACCCCTGCCCAAACACTGCTGTCTACAAGATGGGGATTTTATAAGCCAATGCTTTTTAGAAAAGCTCACCAAAACTCAACTAGTTCCTCTTTAATTCTGTCCAAAATTCTTCCTGAAAGAGTACAGAAGACATCTGTAATTGTTTATTTAACTAGCACAACATCCAATTTAGAAAACTTCATGCCCAAAGGTTAAACAACTTTAACCCAAAGTTTAAACAACTCAGAAAGGTTAAAAAATACTTGGTAAAAGGCAGTGCTATCAACCTTCTTCTGCTTTGCTGGTGTGTGCAGCTTTTGCTTTACCCGTTAAACTGTCTTTATCTCAACCCATGAATTTTCTCACTTTTGCCCTTCTGATTCTTTCCCCCATCCCACTGGGAGGGAGGGAGCAAGTGGCTGTGTGGGGCTTAGTTGCCAGCAGGGGTTAAAGCATGACAGTGTGAAACGACATGCCATCCTGCACTACCAGCACATAAATAATTCACATCCCCCTGCACATACCAAAGTAAATGCATTTATAACAATCAGGGCTTGCAAAGCATTATTGACCTCCATGCTTTCTGAGGTATTTTTTGTGGGTTTTTTTTTTTTTTTGGTGTGTTTCTTGTGTTTGTTTGGTTGGTTTTGGGTTTTTTTGTTTTGTTTTGTTTTTTTCTCAGTAGATGAAGTTGGTTTTCCTTTTATTCCTTTTATTTATATATATAGGGTGTATAAGATTCAGATAATACTGCAATGGCTGAGGCATCAACATAAGATAAATGGCTAATTGCGGAGCATTAATGTTGCTCTACAGCATTTTAAAGGGCGATCTGAGTTTCATTTCATTACATCTCTGTTGAGTACTGTAAATTCCCACAAGTTATGTCCCACAAGAAATGTCAGTGAGACAAATATTACCATGTATTGTCTCACAAAAGCTGTTGTTTATCTTGCAACTGAACGATGAGCTATAAAATACAAATCCAATGACAATTATTAAAAAACCCCACATTTTAATAAATCTCATTCACATCATTTGGGAAAATATCATTTATAAATAAGACAAGAAACTAAAAGAATTATTTTTTTTGTTTGTTTTTTATTAATTGCCTTTATAACAATTCCTTTGCTCCCTTTATACCTGGAATACATTAACAATTCTTGCATGTTCTCAAGTGTGCCCAAAAAATGTCTATTATAAACATGTTCAAGCAGAATGTAGAAGGCATTGCTTACTGTACCCAGTGATTAAAAACCGACACCATTTTTTATCTGTACTATACTCAAAAATTATTGAGATTTTCATTATAGAATTATCATGGTGATCTTATCCTTTCATTTTGCTTCTTTTTTAAATACACTAAGACCTCTGGGAAAGTCATTGAAACGAATTTTTAATCAGCTACCCCATACTAAACAATTCATCCTGAGAGGGGCAAATCTGGTCCCTTGTAAGCTTAAGCGAAGGTGCCGAACTTGCTGTTTAGCAGGGAAAACAGCATTAAGTACTGACCGCAGTTCTGCGAACTGTTTTGCTCTTTGCATACACCGCAAGGTATTGACAGTTCAGCTCATAACTTTTTTTTTTCTTTTAAACAGAGCACTCCATTTTCTCCAGCCTCTTCATTCATTATTCATGGCTAATGAAGTGTTTGCTCAAGCTGTGTCCTTCTCATCCTCCAGTCTCAACACAAATCCTCACTGTGGGACTCTTGGGCTTATCTCTACATGCACTAAGCCCTTTTACAGACAGCTTTGCCATAGGATGATTTCTGTCACTGCTTACCAAACCACTTTTGTGTCCCTCATCCATTTTGTTAAATAGAGGATGACTTGCACAAAACAAAATAAATACTCCATTTCAAGTATAAGCAGAGTAACAGATCAATGCAATAATTTATCTTAATAAGAACCAGATGGATGCACTTTTAATTGTGACTATTTGCCAGTGATGGAAAAGATTGTATTATGGAAAATGAAATATTGTAGCTTAATAATTTGGAAGACACAGAACTGAAATTTGACCCTGGATGTGACTGTGCCTGAGAAACTTCGTGGTATGTCTTGGATGTTTGTGGGACTTTGCACTGTCTCCTTGTGCCTGCATGATAGCCTGCTGATGTCAGAAACCTCTATTAATGGAAGCAACTGTACTGGCATTGTTTTGCAGACTTGAAGGCAGAACCAGCTGTTTGGCTTTAATCAGTCATAAAGTTTATTGAAGCCTATCTTTTTGACGTAAAAAAAAGGCTAAATCCTGGTGGAAAGGAGACAAAGTAACAGCTTTAGGTGTTCACAGGACGAGTTTTGCTATGACATGACTCTATACCATGACTAGTAGGTATTTGATATTCATTAGAAGGCTGAAATTGAATTGTCAGAGGACTCACAAAAAGGAGACAGGTTGTAAGCTATCTTCCTGTCCTGCAATTTCAGTAAGTTAAAGAGGCTGCATGATGTGCAGCTCAGGATGAGAATTAGGCTATGATTTTCAGTAACTCACATATCTTTGATAATAAATAAAACTTCCCTATTAAGTACATCTGGATAAACTAAAGGCAAATAGCTTGAACAAACAGAATTTTTCTGAATCCTTATAGATGATGACATAAGAAATGTAACTTTGAATACATTTGAACTCTGCAGACCAATTCATAATTACTGTGAAAACATTTCTGTATGTCATCTGAAGAGCAACTGTTCAGCACCAGTCTGCTACCTTTTGTGTGAACTCTCCACTCAGGTTTGCCATGTAGCAAATACACGCAGCAGTAACCATCACTCATGCATTTATAGAAGCAGTGGTAATTTTGCAGCAACTGTGGATCTTCTTAAGGGGAAAACACACTAACTTTTGAAAGTTCCAGTAAAGAAACAACACATAGAATTGTAAATTGTCTGATGTTTGTGTAACATAAAATACAATTAACTGGTGTCAATGTGGTGTTGATACTACATTTGGTGAGTAAAGCTTCTGGACTTGAACAGTTTAATTTTACATTTAATTTCTTGAGTTAAAGAGATAGTTGCACAAGTGAACAGTTTGCATTACATCTGAAGATGCATTACTTCACTGTGTTTATGCTGTTTGTGAATTTTGTAGAGCAATTTTAAGTACTTATCATAAGGTGGTTTTCTGTGTAAATTAGTAAAAACTGCTTGCAAAAATTCAGTCCGTTGTTGACTACAATTTCACATTTTCAGATATTTTTAAATGAAACTTTAAGCTCTGGTTTTGAACTGAGACATAGGTTCAATAAATAAAGTCTTTGAAAAATGCTTATTTTCACATGAAAGCCACATCAAGAGCTCTTATAATAACTAGGTAGCTGCTGTAGTGAAGAACTATGCCTCACAGAGAGAATGTGAATCTCTGCACCGAACTTGGATACCTAATCCATCCTTTACTCTTTCAGGCATGTTTTTTAATCCATTGATTTCAAGAGGAGATTCTTCAAGGTTACAGCAAAAGAATCTTAGGAACATCTTAACTTGGCAGAACAAAAAGTGGTTAAAATGAGCATCAACATTTTTTGTTTGTCCTTTGCCAGGCAAAGATTCTCAGACAAGCCCCCTAAATAGCTATTATTTAAAATACACTCTGCTTTTTGGGAGTCTCTACATAAGGATGAAAACAGAGGTCACTTTCTCACTTTACAGTCCCAATTCCAGACACAGTGTAAAGTACTCCAGAGCTTCATCTGTGGTGTCGATTTTGTTTTCAAAACAAAGTTTTATAAAAATCTTTATTAAATGTTGAACAAAATATACATATATATATATTTGAAGCTATTTCTTTATCAGTATTTTTGTGTTTTCACTTTAGGAGGTAGAAAAATCCTTTCCCTTTTCTAATTCTCTCATAAATAAGAAGCATTGTTCCCTGGAGTGATTTTGTCAGTAGAAAAAAATTACACAGGCAACCAGGAC
This sequence comes from Melopsittacus undulatus, assembly GCF_012275295.1. Taxonomy (NCBI): domain Eukaryota; kingdom Metazoa; phylum Chordata; class Aves; order Psittaciformes; family Psittaculidae; genus Melopsittacus; species Melopsittacus undulatus. The sequence continues at coordinate 29,988,975 of NC_047529.1, read as the reverse complement.
TCCAACACCCTCCAAGGAGCAGCCAGAATTTGTAACCTGACCATGGAGGTCTGGCTCTTCAACAGGTATACCAGTCTAGAACAGATTGACATTGTACTTTGGAAATTATCATCTTTGGACACTTCCAGTAACCATCTCTGAGATCCCTTCTGAAATATCACATTTACCATCACATAAACTCCTAATGTAGTTAAAGTTTCCACGACATAAATTGAGCCAGTGATAAAAGGAGCTAAGAGCAGTGGCAAACTATTAGCTTTTTATCAAGGTAACAACCACAGCCCTTCTCCCTTACCTCCTGGCTCAGGAGCTCAAGATCAGCTTTCAGAGGCCCCTGCCTCTGTTTCATTCCCTGTTATTCAGCTGATCCTTATCTACATTAGGAAAAGTCTGCAAAACTTTTTTCATATTTTTTATATCCATTGACAAATCACTCCAGAAGTGCACTATGTGCATGATGTTATAAATTTCTCATTACATATTTCTTTATAATTTAGTTGGTTAGAATTAACTAACCAAGGAACAAAGCCAATGAGATTTCAGTAGGGAAAACCAAATATCAGAAAACAGAGTCGGGACCAAAGGGAAAAGCAAAGATTGGGAACAGAAAAAACAATCAAATACCTCAGATGAATGTGCTTTTTTATACGTATATGTATAATATATGTGTTATTAAAACATATATAGTGAAATGAGAATTCCGTCATGATCAACTTGTTAATTAGGAATCCATGTCCCATCTGAAATAAGTAACAATTCATTGATCCCTACCTCCAACCAAGATTAAGCTTGAATACTGAACTCCATTGTTTTCAAGTCCAGTGAAGAATCATTGTCATTACTGCCATGGGAATCCACATTATGACATGTCAAGTTAAAATGAATAATACAGCATATGTCATCTGCCTTACGCTGAGGCTGCTGTCCCCACTGGATCAAGGTAGAGCAAGTATTCCCTTTCAGGGCTGAGTATTCAGTCCTACCAAGCTATCTGCTAAGGAATGGAAATTTCACTCAAGCCTATTAACTATACAGGCAGTAACACAGATGTTTGCACATTGAGCAGGCTATTACTTGAGGGAGCGAGGGTGCTGGCACTCTAGTCTTTAAATTCTTCACATAGAAGGAAACACCACCTGGAGCAGGAAATGATCCAGGGACAAGCAACCAACGAGAAAAGGGTGGGTGGAAAGGAAGCGGGAGGAGATCTATTGAAGGAAGAAATGTCTGTCATGTTCTTGCCAGCTGCTTTTTCTTTCTATTGAAATGCAGGTTTGTCTCTGTTCCTACTCATGCTTGGGGGGGGTGGGTATGTGTGTGCGCAGGATCTTCAATCTGCTGCATTTGCCCCACAGAAGGTGGGAGTCAGTGCATGAAGCTCAGCAGTTTCCAAAACCATATGGGAGGCTCGGGAGAAGACGTGAGAAAAGTACGTGGGGGCTCAACCTGAACAGGAGGTTGAGCAGTGGTATATCTATTGTAACACAGCAGCACGCATATCACGAGTCTTTATCCAACGTGCCAGAAGGCTTTTTCAGTCAGGATTACACCATCAAAGCATCTCAGTATCACTCAGTAGTGTTGATTTTGAAAAAAATTGTGAAAATAAAACATCTGCCAGAGCAGCACATATATTATTACAAAAAGAAAGAAAAAAACAACAACTTGTATTGCATGAAAATCTGGCCATGAAGTCAAAGTCTAATCCAAATCACTCAGGAGACCATCTTTGGATTTAGGCCATATCAGAGTTACTAGACAAAATGGATGCCATTAGTTTTCACTGTAGCAATAATAAGGTTTGTGGCTGCAACAGCCATGTTGCCTTTCAGGATTTTTTTCCTTCACCAAAGCCTTTTTTTAATTACAAAGCCTAAGTATCTGTTGTGCTCACGACCAAAAGCCATCTATTGTTTCCTGCCTTATACAGCTTGATGAAAGTTTCTGGGGTGGATCTAGCCATATGTTTAGAGTTTATATGGCAATAAAAAAGTCTGATTTCCATCATAATACCAAATGTAAATGAAGGCTGTGGAGGACTGCACAAAGGCTAGAGAAATAGCTTCAAGTCCAGGTCACTCTGTTCCCTGTTACAGAAGGATAAGCCTCCAAGTCTGCAGAGAACCCTCTGCCATCTGTGAAGCCTTTGCAGGGGAATCTAAGCAAGAACCATGCACTGAAACGGGGTTGGTCTGAAAGCACAACCCAGCCTGCAGCTTGACAAAAGAACTTCAAACCAACTCTAATGCCATAGATTTCCCACACTGTTTTTGTACATGGTGTGTAATGAGCATGATGGCATGCTGTACTGCTGATGCTGATTTTACCTCTTGTATTAAGCGCAGGCTTCATTTGAAAGGACAAATGCAAGACTCCACTGTAGATCATTCAGAAGGCGAATGATGATCATTTGAGAGATGAGTTTATTTTTAATTGCCGTTCCTGTATATTTTCTGCCATTTTAACCTTGTCAGTCAATAACTCTCTGTCTCTCATGCCTCTGTCTTACTTTCATTCTCAGATGCTAATCCACACAGCATCTACTACACTCCTTTTGATACTTGTTGTTTTACTAATGAGTAGGAAAACCAACCTGGATGAAGCTGAATGATTTCTTAAGGTTAACAGGTTATTTGCCCTTAGCCTGGACTTCGTCACTGTATGTCTACGTTTTCCCAGACATGACTTCTTTTTCTCCCAGAAGGGCTGTCCAGATATTCTTAGACTTTGAACATTCAGTGGTTCATGAACCTGCCAGTGAAACAATCACTGTAACACAACCCAATTGCTCACCTCCTGTATGTAGGCAAAGCCACTCTATAGGATGCGAGGAATTAGCCTGACACATCTGGGAAAGACTAGTGTCACCCTATTTTTTTTCAAAAGTTAAAGCAACTTGTTTTGGAATTTGCTGAAGTTCTGCACATATGAACATGATCTAGAGCTCATCAAAACAGGTCTGAATGGTTGAGTGATTTTCAGATCAAGCTGACAAATACATGGCAAGATATCACTGGATTTGATAATACAGGCATAAACTGAAACGATGAACTTTGCCTGCATACACACTTCAAAGATTATCACCAAAAGGAATTTCTTCTCAGTGAAGCAACATCTAGTTGACTCACGAGCAGGAATCTGGTGATCTGCTTTTTGTGATGAACAGCACCAGGTATATAGTCACGTGTTTCTGAGACCTGTGCTGCCTTTTAGGGGTGCTATAGCACCAGGGCATCTCAAGCGCCCTGCATTCTGCCATGTTGCCAAATCGTTACTGGTGTGGTCTGGTGATAGCCTGTGCTAGGAAATAAAATATGCAGGAATACTGTCTGCTTCAAGACCTGCCAGAAGTTTGTTGCTATACCATCTGGGCTGTTTTTATTTATCCAGCTGTGATTTCTTTGGGTTTTGCATTTTTAATTAACACAGTTTTGAAAGAGGGGCAACTTTTGTTTAACCTCTTCAGTGCTGCATCATGGAGGTGAGGCAAAACATAATTCAACCACAAAGGCTCTCAAATTCAAGGTACCATATCTTGAACTGCTTCCTGGAAGTTACTGTAGGTTGTTTTCCCACAGGCTATGCTCAATTCCAAAAAGGGGTAAGGGATTTTTTCCATTGAGAAGAAGGCATATATAAGTGGTGAGAGAAAAGGTGTAAAAAAACAGCTGTAAAAATCAAGATTCAGCCTTCTTATTATGAAGTTACTGCCTCCAGATCTTTCTGCCTATATCTATCCTTTTTTCCTCCCCTATCTTCTCAGCTTTAGAATCACATTATAAAGAGTTCAACCTCACAGGTAAGCACACAGCTGTGCCCACCAGATTTGCCTAATTGTTCACTACTGCTTTAAAAACACTCTGAACAGGTATTAGGCAATTACACCCATTTAGGCAGGTAACAGTGGACTAGTATATGTAAGTGACACCCTTGCTGTCATCAGTTACAGCAGATAAAGAGAGTGACCTTGGCAATCCTGGTGCATAAGGTTAATTTGATGAGAAGATGACTCTAAATAGGCTTAAAATTTAAACATAAAAGTCCCTGTATTAATAAAACCTAGTGCCTTGACCATTTTCATTGCAGGATTTTACACAGGTGTTGGCTGAATTTTTCCATTTTTTAAGTTATAGGCAGGAAATACAACTTTTTAAAATTATTTTTTTATGTTTTTCTGCACTGCAGTTTTTATGCTGGTCTCAAGTCTTTCTTTCAACAGACCAAAATGAGCACTGAGATTCAGTTTCCTGTGATACCTTACACAATCCCACCTGGTCTTCAACTGCCTGTCTAGAAGTCTTCTATACATCTTGTCTCCTAGTCCCATGTGGATTTCTCTGGCATCCTGGGCATATCAAATGGGGTTGCATTAGGTATGTTTAGGAAGAGAATTTTTCCTAAACAAGAGAAACACATAGCTTTGCTTCCCTTTTTAAGCCAGAGTACCCTCAGACAAGTGATGCATGCCAGGAACTAAAATTGCAGTTCATGGCTCAAATTTTCTACAAACATGTAATAATGTAATAATTAAATGTAATAATTAAAATAGCAAAACATTAACCCCTTACCCACACAAACAGACAAATTTAACAGAAATGTCATGTCCCATTAAGATTTTCATCCCCTTCAGTCTAGAAGATTAACCAAATAATATATCAAGCAAAACCAAGCTCTATGACTATGATGAGTTGGTCCTGCCTGGTCTTCCCCCTGGACTGCAGGGTAATTTCTGCTCTGGTCCTGGAGCACCTCCTGTCTTCTGCACTGACCTGGGTGTCTGCAGAGCTGTTGCTTTCACATATTGTCATTCCTTTCTTCTGGCTGCAATTGCTTTTATGCAGCAATGTTTTCCCATTCTTAAATCTGTTATCCTGGAGGTGTTACAAGCATTACCTGATGGGCTCGACCTTGGCCAGTAGCTGTCCACCTTAGAGCCAGCTGGCACTGGTTGTGTTAGACATGGGGAAAACTTCTAGCAGCTTCTCACAGAAGCCATCCCTGTAGCCCCCTCTACCAAAACCTTGCCACAGAAACCCAGTACAGTGGCAAACTGGAAATATAAACAACTTAAGGATAAAACATACATTAGTTAGCAATTACTCATTAAAATATAAATCCTTGTCTCTGTTGAACTTACTTCTTGCAGACCCTTTCTGGTTGGGTGAACTGTCTACAGAGTCCATCAGTTTCCAGAATGCAACCCTGGCAAAAGTTTTTGCCCAACTGAGTATATAATACAGGGAATTGCAGATCATAGTCATACACATGGCATCTGAAGAATTGGCACTCAAATGATGCTCAAAGCTGTGTCGTTTGGCCTTCAGCTTTCCAAACAGGCAATCCACCATTCTCCAAACACTGAAAGCATAACTGCATGTCCTTTTCACAGCCCCGTGTTTTCTGCTGTAAGTCATGCCAGGAGAAAAGTAAATGCTCACACTGATGATTATTTCACTTCTATACTGCCCAGCAATGCTCTCCAAAGCACCCTGCTGTCATCAGGAATAATGTTCATGAGCCAGCCCAAGGGAAAACTTTTGCCCAACAGAAGAAGAAAGTCATATCCATTGCAGTTAACACATCTGCAAACATGTTTGGAGAAAGGCCTGGGGAATACGGATGCAATCTGCCCATTTTAGGTACCAAATCGAAGCTTAAATTCCAGACACTTGCTGAAATAACTCTAAGATAAGATCTCGAGCTCCTTACGGAGAGAGATAAGGGCTTTTTAAGGTTTCAAAGAAGAAATCTTACTGGCATAAGTTTTAGATGGGAACTCACTCTAAATATTCCTTCAAAACTCAAATTAGGACTAATGACCAGAATTCCCATGCAAAGATTTAAGAAAACAAAAATGGAGTTTAAAAAGGTAAAGAACAACAAAATTCCCAGGTTACTAGTAGAATTATCTAAAATAAATAAAAAAATCAGCCATAAGTTGTAAAGAAGTGACATCTGACCCAGCCACTGAGAAGTATGAAAGAACACATTGAGGTCCTGCAGCAACATGACTTAAATTCTGTCTTTGTACATCCTTATTAAGAATGGAGTAAAATGTTTGGATTCTCAAGAAAGGAAATTGTTTCTACGCTCTCTTTTTTGGGGAGTGATGACCTGAGTCAGAAGGAACTATTTTATAGTATGTCTGAGGCTGTGCAGCCTTGAAAATGCTCAGTAGACACCAGCAGTAGAATAAAAAGTACTTTGGCAACATAGGAGAGCATTTTAGTTACCAACACTTCTTTCCTTTTGTTCATCATAACATTGTTTCGAATGTATGTTTAAATAATTTCATTGTTAACTGTGAATAACAAGGTTAGTCTGAGAAGCCACAAGTTTATTTGGATGCATAACTGCACAATCCAAAATTCTGGAATTAATTTTATCAGTGTTTCAAATTTTTCTGAAATGTTTTGCAGAAAATTCATTCTACCCCATGTAATAAGGCTTTTTTTTTCCTGCACTATCATTGCATTTCTTCAAAGCATTTCCAATAAGAACACTGCAAATTATGTCCCCTCAGCTAGTTCATCTGTTCAGTCAATAAGCAACATTTTATTGCTTTTATGAATTAAGCCCACTTTACATCCAATCATTTTGCAAACATCTGTAGCTGAATCAGTCTAGGGAGCTTTTGAAAAATCAATCGGTAGGGAACAGCTTTCACTTTTTTTTTAATTTTAATAAAGTATTTACACATGTTTGCTCCACATGAAATAGGAAAAGCACTGAGCTTGGTTGTTACATTTGAATATTGCAGTGAAGCTCACCTTGCATAGTAAAGTTTTTCTTATTTATAAAGGAGGCACACAATGATGGCATTAGACTGATAAACTACTGATAATCTATGTCCTACCTATGAGCAACTAAACCAGAGGTATTACAGCAGCTCAGTCTAGTAACAAATCATAATGTAATTTCTAAGGTGTGTAGCAAGGCCATAGTATTTCAACAGTCTTTCTTCTACTATCTTTTATTGATTAGGGACCTAGAAATAAAGGAAAAGGTTTTGGAATAACATAAAGAATTTAATATTAGCGAATATTGAGACTTTAATCTATTTCTTAATTTGAAAAAATGCTTATTCATAATATTCAAACATCGCCAAAAGATGTGAGAGTTAGTTTTGACAAGAATAAAATTGCTGTTTAAAATTAGAAATAATCTTCCCCCAGATTAATCCAAAGAATAGGATATTCACCTTGGATTTTTAAAAAACAAACAAACAACACTCTAATTCAACCTATGGATCTCATCTCATTTTCTACCTCTTAGATACCAGCTAAAACACTGTTAAAACAGAACTGAAATGAAATGGAGACTTTTTCACTTTGACAGGGCTCAGTTTCATCAGATTATAGAATGGGAAAATGGTCTAGAGTTTGGAAACTCTTCATATAGGAAAATACTGTTTCTTGCCCAGCTAACCTTGGAATCAAGAGGCTTAGTTCTAACGTCTTGTTTGATGATGCCTGAACCAAATTGATTTCAGTGTGTTATTCTCTAAAACAGAGATAATTTCCTTCATTCTACATCTTCTTATTTTCTCTAACTGAGCTTGAAATAGTTTGTGCTGGTTTGCTGTATTTTTTTTACAATGCAGTACAAATTAATAACAGTAAGTTGCACCCATCTGGTGTTTCCTCTGGTTGACATGGGAGCAAAGAGGGACATGTTTCTGTCTGAATAACCTTGGAAGAAAAGCATATCAATTATGGAGAACCAGAGCAAACTGTGAAAAACTGAAGCAAAGCCCTGGAGTGGTGACTTTTAAAAGCTTACCAGTTTTAGCAAAGTTAATTATATCCACCTAAAGTAAATATTTCAATGGCCAGCATACTTCTTTATACAAGTTATTGCTCAGTTAGTGAATCCAATAATGAAGATTATAATGAGATTGAAGGCATTTGGAATCAAGTTCTCAGTTGTCTGAAACAACTGACAAATCCTTGCATTTTTACTATCCAGTACATCTTCTTTGACAATCTGAAGGTGAGTCTTTTGATGTAATTGGTTTATGAATTTAGAATATTTGCATAGAAAATACTTAAATTTAAATTTTTAACCTTAGGAATGGGGAGGTCAAATATTTAATCTTGTGAATGTTACTTCTGATATCATGTTAAGAGAATTAATTGAAAACTTACATCCCATTCATACCTTGCAGAGATACCTTGTAGAGATACTTATACACATGTGAAATAAACTAGAAAGTTAATTATTCTGCCGGGTATTTTTGGCTGCCTTCATTCACAAGGTGCAAGTACGTGGTGGGTTTGTGTTTCCTAGCAGTGTAACTGTTCTAGGCCAGTCCTTGAAACCAGTTCCAGTGTTTTGGGAAAAAAAATAATTGTGGGAGCAACAAAAAGTCTCTCCTAAAATTGAAGCCTGCTTGGCACCAGCCAGCGTGGGCAGGGGTGGTTTGAAGTCACACTGTCATAGGGAAGCTACCAGGAATTGTGGTCTGGAGCTACCAGGAGGGAGTGACCATGCAGACTGCATCCAGTGGTCAGGGAAATTCCCCTGGTTTGTGGGACAGAGCCATAGCAGTTTCACCTCTCATCTCTCTTCACCATCTCGGCACTGCTACATGGGACCACCACCTGAAGAACTTTACCAGAGCTCCTTTCCTCCTGCCCTTTATATGCACTGGCTCTTTGGTTCCACACTGCAGGAAGGTCTAGTTAAAATAAAATAGCTTGACTTCATTCAGTCTTCTTTTCATTTTACTAATGTCTTTTTTCTTGCTTGACTGCTTTTGCTAGGTGCTTTTGCTTCTATTCTCTTAACTTACCTTTTTGCTCTGTGATCCGTGTGAATAACCTTTCTGCACAATTAACATGGGTACCCAATCTGTGTGAATACTTTTTGCATGTTAACTATTTTAAAATAGTTCTTTTAGGTGCTTAATATACATTGCTGGCATTTTATTTGGGAAGGTCATTTGAATATGTTCTCAGAACTGCTGAATTGTTTATTGATGTCATAATTAATTATGTTACTTCTGATGTTTGTTTTCCTGGGCTTTGTTTCATGACATTAACAAAAACAAACAACCACAAACAACACAAAAACAAACAAAAGCCTCAAATTAAAACAAGGTAAAGCAAATGAGTTGATTTATTTCATGCTTGGGGTTTTTTTACTTTTTTCAATTTGGTCAAAAAAAAAAAGAAGGAAATTGAGTGAAAGAAGTAACTAATTTATTTTTTCTTGAAAGGAAGTTTTATATTATTTTTTGGTGTTTATCAAGATCTGAAGATTATGTGGTATATTGACAACTGGTATATTGATAACTGGTATATTGACAGCTTCTATAAGCTTCTTGTGGGAGCTCCAAGACAAAGAATATGAGCTTTCTAAAACAAAATGTTTAGGGCCAAGTTCAGTAAACCTACACTATTTGCATAGCAAGGGTGCTGGAGGCCCTGCAAGCTTTAGCACCCACATTCAGGCAGCTCAGGGTACTTAGCTGAGAAAGCACATACAGTATCTTACAGGGCAAATAGTAGAGATGAATGATTTGGGGAGAATGGCTACAAAAATTACAGCACCTCTACCATGCCTTTGAAGATTTCTATCCCTAAATAGGGTAAACACAAACTGTTGATTTAGCATTCACCACAACTGAAGGAATAGCAAGCCTCAGTGAGGAGGCTGCAGGTAGCAAAGAAAGAAACCTCCTGAAGCATGTCAGCTGTTGATATAATAGAAGTATTTTATGTTGGCAGAAGATCTGTCTAGGAGGTTTCTGTACAGCTTTCTCCCATACTTTCCCTGAATTCTCATCCCACTTCTTTTCCTTTTTCATTTTCCAGCTTTTCCTCACCACCCTTCATTTATGCTTAATCTCATGGAGGTCTGTATTTTAAAAGAAACACTAAAGAAATCCAGCAAACTCAAACACCCAAAGTGAGAAATACCCTCATGTGCCCCCCTGAAACAGTTCTGCAGTATGAGATTCCTGCAAACAAAACCAGCTCGTAGGGCAAATTTTCTTTTGTAGCTTTGTGACCAGGAGCTTTGTAATGTTATTTTTGTTCTTTGGCCAGTAACTGTGTAAACCTAGTGCAAAATGCATTTTGCTCTGGGAGATTAAGTTTACTCCAGGAAATTAATATGAAAGCCAGCATCATCGAATTTAAAGGAGGTGCCTCCTGACACAGCCTGATGCTTCTTTAAAGCGTGTCTCACAAAGGCTAATATAGCCACTTGTTTATATTACACTATATTACAAAGGAAGTGTAGCTCACTTGAGTAACCACATACTGCTATCACTTGGCATTGCCTTCCAGGGTAACTTTCCTACAGATGTGGTATTCAGATCTTTGCCGCAGGGACTCCCAGCTTTCTGGTTATATCTGATCTCTGTGTCTAGTTTACGTGAGCTGAACTATTCGGGATGATTCTTGCCCTTAGTTCAGTATTAACAGTTGGGACATTGCTACTATAACTTAACAGCTTCTAGATCGGGCAGTTTACAGCGACAATGCCACCGAAGATAAGAGCCACTGCAAACTTCTAAATTTGTTTTATGTTGCCTTACAGATCAGCCTGCAGAAGTGCAAAGAGGCTCATGCTCACAGCTTCCTTAAACAGACTTTTCTTGACAGGTTTTGGTGTTTGCTGACCCAGGTTTAAGTAATACCTAGCGAATAAGTTTCAACCTTCTTTCAGCTGTACCTACTTCTCTCACAGCAATTCATTTTGCTCTCCCAGTTGTGTTTTAATAGCCTCTAGAACTTATACATTTAACCCAGTCAGTACTGGGATTCGGAATCTCACAGGCAACCTGTTAAAATGGAACCAAATCTTCATTAACATTTTCACAGTAAAGATCTGGGAATCTATGAAGTTGGTTTTCCCATTAAACTTATAGAATTAGAACCATAATTATTGTATATGCATTTCTACACAACTTTGGCCAGTAGAGTATGAAAATGTAATTTTTTATAACTAATAATCTTTATTAGGTGCTAGTTGCCACATTTGAAAACACTTTCAACCTACATAATTTCATTGTTTACAATATTAACTACAAAAGCAAACAGAATTGTTTATGACACCCCCTGGACAAAAATGAGAATGTAGATTTGCATTAATGCTCCAGTAAACAAATGATCATCAAGAAAAAATTAAAACACAGAGATGCTATCCATTCTTCTTCTGTATTCCCCCCCCCCAATTTTCTTCTCCTGTCATTACAAGTATCTCAGCTGCATTTTCAAATGTTTGATTATCATGTAAGCATACTCTATAAAATGGTACATAACAGCGTCATAACCCATATGTTCCCTACCATGATGGAACAAAAGCATTTCTTGTGTGTAGTTGTAGAAACTAAATAGGAACCATTCATTCAAATCTTCAACTTCCCCAAAATGAAACACAGAAAGTAGGTGTGAGCTACAATGTTCTATGCAATCCAATGCAAATGTATGCAAATTTCTTCATATTAGAATCATTGTCTAGTTGTCATCCTCACATGGGGCACATCAAAGCCATATGACCTGATTTTGCACCTGCTGTTTAATTAAATTTACAAGGCAGACACTCTCTCTACTCCCGGTGATATACAAATCCATTTTTACTACCGCAGCTTCTAATTTACAAGGTAGTCGACTGCTGTGTTTCACTGTCAATAGCTGCCCAACTGCTCTTTGTTAAAGTGAAGATTAAAAACTGAAAACTGGCCACCATTTCAGTCTACGAATTAAAAGAAATATTAAATGTGATTTCCCTCTTCACCTTTTTTTAAAAAAATGTGGCAAAAGGGAAACTACAGTAGGAACACTTCATACTATTGTAACAGTGTTGATTTTTTCATTTCCCTGCTGTGAAGAGGCCGAGACACAACACTTTTGTCAAGTTATCAATAGTTTTTTTCTGTTTTGCAGGAGCCATATGTTGAAATGTAGCAATGCACCAGTGCTAGTAGCAATGATATTAACAAAGCTGTCTTTTTTTCTTGGATGATCATGTAAAGTTTCCAGTATTTATGCTATTGGATTCACGTCTTGCTTGGAAATGATTCTGCTGATCTTAATTTGATTTTATTCTCCAAAACCCAAAACCTGTTACTCTTTACTCCTTCCAGTGTGCAGTCAGTAATGCTGCAATAAGTCAGTAAGTCAGAATGCTCAGTACTGTGAAACTATTCTCCCTTCTTCAGACCAACTCATAGTCAACTTCATTATTGCGAGAGTATTGTTAGTCATATTACATAGGTGCATGAAGGACACAAATTATGTTACCAAAACCCATTAATAAATCTTTATGTCACACAGAATAGAATTATAGAATAGAACATACAGAATCATAGAAGCGTAGAGAGGTTTAGGTTTGGAAGGGACCATTAAAAATCATGTGGTTCCACCCCTCCTTCTATGGCAGGGACACCTTCCACTAAACCAGGTTTCCCAAAGCCTTGTCCAACCTGACTCTGAACACTTCCAGGGTTGGAGCAACCATGGCTGACCTGTGCCAGTGTCTCACCACCCTCATTGTAAAGAATTTCTTCTTTATAACCAATCTAAAGCTACACTCTTCTATTAAAAAGTTGTCCTGTCTCTATAGGCCTTATAAGCCCCCTTTAAGTATTGAAAGCTGCAGTAAGGTCTCCATGGAGCCTTATCTTCTTTTGGCTAAGCAAGCATACTTGAATTTAATTATTAAAAACTATTAAAATTATATGTAACTGGGAGCAATTGCTAGCAACACATCAGAGAAGAGGGAGAAAAACATCACCCTGTGCTCACTTCCTTTTATAAACAGAACGAGGAAAGCAGTAACAGTAATAATACCATATTCACAAGCAATGAGACATTTTCAGCGAGTTACCTTTGACCAAAACAGTGAAATTAGCTCATTCTCACTTTGTTTATACTTAATTTAATTCCGTAGGTAGCTACAAGAATGGGAAGCTGAGAGAACAGGGGAACAGATTTTCAGATGACAAGGGGTTTTTATGAACTTCAAAAACAGAAACAGCTTTGGGGCTGCCTATGGGTGGCAGCACACGTTCACTCAACGACAGCTAGATCTGATAGAAAGTTAGAACTAGTCCATACAATTAAATTAAAGGTTCTTTATCCTCCCCCCAAAATCCCCAGTTTCCCAGCTTTTTTTCCATGTGCTACATGGGGCAAGTATCTAAGGTTCAGCAGTGCTTTCTGATGATTCAAAAGCTAAGAATCGCTGAGCTGAAGGCAAAAACTATAAAAATGGTGCCTAACACCCTGCCCATCTCAAAGCCTCCTGCCACAGCTATAATGTGGAACAACTCAGCCTAAATTCTCAGGCTGCTTCCCTCAGGCTTGCTGTTGCTGCTGTGCCTCACTGTGAATAATAGCAGCTAGTCTCAGAGTTATCAGAAGCAACCCAGGTGGTCTGAGGTCATCTCCGAGGTGGTGCTCTGCCCTGCATTTGCTGAAAGACATGGGGTCATAAGGAAATGCAGCATGGTCATGCAGGCAGATGAACCTTGAGCGGCTGTGAAGCAGATGGGATTTGGCTATGGTGCCTCTGGAGACTCCCTGAGAAGAACTGATTGTCAGAAGGTAACTATATCAGTCGTTAGCCCTGTATTTCTGAGAAGCTCTGGCCCTTATATGATTCTCTTCCAGGATTATTCCAGATACACTGTTTCTGAAGTTGCATGCCATGGTTTCCTTTCTCCTGCATTGGCTCTACATCAAATCTTTGAGTTGCTTTGGTAAAATTAATTCACATCAAATGTCACAATTACTTCTGGGTTTTTTCCCAAGATACTGGGGTACAAGTTGTGTATTCCAGCAGTTTTCCACTCCACAACTTTTCCTTGTTTCCCTCCAAGGGCACCTCTGTAAATGTGGGAGCTGTTTTTTGTCGGAAGGGAATCACTTCAGGTGTGGCACAAAAGGAGCTACCACAAATTCAACAGCATATAAAGCATTCAGCAAAGCAAGTTTTTCAAATAACCCCAGGAGAACAGGAAATAAAACCCCGAACAAAACCAAAACAGAAATTCAAAACATTTGATTCATATTTAAGCAAGTTTGGACACAACTAAAAGGCACTGAGGGAGCTGACAGCAGAATTTTGCCTAGTGTTCTCACACCATTTAAATGGTCATATGCAGTGATCCTTTGTCTACCTTATATATTTTATATTATACATTTCACACAAAGAGCAATAAGTAAGACTTAACTCTTAAATAAATATGACCCAGTTTCAGCATAGTCCACTTTAGGTTGCCATAATACCTTAATTTTCCTCTTGATTCATATTTTAATGAGGAAACTATTATTGCAGTATCTTCATTGTTTAATTAAAATTATAATTAGATATTAAAATGCTGGAGCACAAAAGTAAGTTCTTGCTGAAGGGTATCTTCAGGAAAACAAAGCTTATAAGGGTTGTTATGGCTTTGAGAAATTAGATGTGGTCACCAAATTGCATCTGATTTTTTTTTTTCAATAATAATTACCTCCCTGAGAACATACTGGGCTCCATAAAGAATTACTGTATTATATTTGGCAGTCTGTATAATGAAAAAGGTCATTCTTGATGATCAGTGTCAAACTTCAGGCCTTAAACTCTATAAATCAAGCAAATCAATGATTGAAAGCAATTACACTTAGCATTTGCATAGTTAAGGAAATATAAACTACAGAACTAATAAACCTTCAGGGTTCCCATTCTAATTCATTTCCTGCTCCACTACTGCATTAACAGCATTCAGTATTTCACTATTATATAATAACTACTATTTTAGAGGGGAATAGAGACTAAGGTATGAAGATGTAATCGGCTATTCCAGGATGAATATACAACACATTAGAAACAATAGATACAAAAATGCATGTGTAAGTGGAATTACTGATACAGATCAGAAAAAGTTCTCAGTTATATCTGGGAACCAGCAAGCAAGACAACAGAAAGAGCAACTTGCAAAATTTGGTCCAGAGGAGGGAGTACTAGATTCTAGTAAGGGAGCTGCTAAGACAGAATGTAAAAGAGGTGAGCGGGAGAGGAGGAATGCAGATCTGAGAGGGAGCTGGGTTGTGATTTACAGGTAGCCAAGCTCCATAGAAAGTGTTGTGCTTGTAATGGAATATTCCCTGCTGGGGGTAAGAGCATTAATCACAGCTCTTGTCACACTCCTGGAGCCTTCACTGTGTCCTGTGATCTGCCAAATCAGGAGATTGGTGGTGGCAGGCAGGGGAGAAGGAGCAGCGCACATGGGCCCTGAAGGGCAGATGCAGCTATGGCATGCATATACATGGCCATGGTCTGGTGGGATACCTATTCTGTGTCAGCAGCCACATCATGAATGGCTGGGTAGGAAGGCCCACCAGGCAGAGGGCAGTGAAAGTCTGTGAAGGGAGCTGTGGGCAGAGCAGAGAGTGGAAGTGGGGTTGGTTTGCTGCACTGGAAGGCGGATAGGTAGTCCTGAGGACAGGATGCAGTTGCCCAAAGAGAGCCATTTATTTCAGTTTAGGTTCCATGGAGTATCTGGTCCAGCCTCCAGGTTGTGCTTTGAAGATTACCCACATCTGTGTCACCTGTGCAGGTGCCTGTGAAACCCTGGTAGGCTCCAAGTGACACTAGATGCTTATATATATCTGATGTACTCCTCTAGTAGTGTTGAATAAATGCTCAGCTCAGCTGCCCAATCCTTATTCTCTCTGAAGTGTACAATGATACCTGCTGGGGTGATGGACCCAGGGCCTCCAGGAGTCTACTTCAGTCCCCACAACCATCACTGTAGCTACTCAAACTCTGATGACAAGTACCACAGCTACTCAGACTCTGGCAATAAGCACCACAGTTATTTTTATCCCCATAACAAGCACTACATCCACTCAACCCCTAGTGGCAAGTATGGTGGCTGTTCAAACTTCAACAACAAGCACTGCAGCTGCTTTAATTCCTGTGACCACCAATACTGTAAGTACTCAAACCCCAGCAACAAGAAAGACCATTACTCAGCTCCCCGTGATGGGTGATGTAACTGAAACAGAGAACCAACCCATGTCAGTATCAGTTGCCCCTATACACAAGAAGAAATAATGGAAACAAAACCCAGCTCATTTAGTGAAGGAAGAACATATAAAAATATGATAAACCAAACAGAAGCAGAATCAGTATATGGGCCCTCTGTCATTTTCCTTTTGTGTATGATATGCAAATTAAGAAATGACAGTCAGAAAGGCAGGCTTCTTTAATATCCTTCCCAAAAAGCTGATTTCATTTCAGCTCTGCTGTGCTGCTGGTGTCTGTACTTATTGTGTAATGAAATGTCTTATCCATGCAGCACCACAAATGTAAAAGTCCAGTAAATTGAGTCCACTATTTTTTCAGCTTTACATCAGCAGGGGGGAAGTTGCACACATTTAAACTGGTTAATAGGACAAAAGATAAGCTTTCCTATGCAGCAAACATAAGCAACAGGATTGACATAAAAGACAAATTTTAATTGCAAAAATATGCCAACAATGTCATATAAAGACATCACTACTGTTCCTATGTGGGTGTACTGAATAGTGAATATGTGTTGAATTTGTCAGATTGTTTCAGAGGAAAACAAACAAACAAACAAAAAGGTTAGAATTTCTGTACTGATCCTTTCAAAACAATTGGCTGATTTTTTTCTCCCTCATTTTTCAGATGTACTTAGATGGAATTTTAAAAAATTGTGTCTGTTCCTTACAAATACTTCCTTTTGTCCCTCTGAAACATGCAAACCACTTCATTTCAGATAGAACAAGCTATTTCATTTGAAGGAAGAGAACATTGAAAGGAAAAGGCTTGTAGTAGCAGGGAGAAAAAATACTGATGCTATAACCTGGACCAACATGTTTGCATTGTGTTTTTGTTTGATTACCCACACTGTCTTCTCATTAGCACTAGCAGCATCTGAGTAGCTGAACTACAATCTCTTCATCAGTCATGAAAATCACTGTGACTGGGTGAGTTGCAATCAGCATGCAAGTAGTTACAGTGTGACCAGGGCTGAGGAGAGAAAGAGGATAACCATATTCCTTCCTTGCAGTACTTTTGGTTAAAAGCCTGCAGGTGGACAACTGATGACACTGCTGATGGTGATTTTGTCTTGACCACTGCACACGGGGTCAAGTTAACCCATGTGGAAAAGATTGCTCCTGCCTTAAGAGCAGCTCAGCATGTGAGGAAGGACAGCCTTTCTGGTAAGGTAAGAGAGGAGAAGAGTAAAACAGAGAAAGGTTCTCATCCAGGAGAGAGGCTGAAACAAGAGCAAAGAGCAAAGGCAAAACTGAGTGACAGCAAAATTTGTCCAAAGGGACCACAAGGCACCACCCAAGAAGCTGCTGGACTGACTGTCCCTGAGAGGACACTGCCAGACAAGGAGTTCTTTACAGACTTCACTCTAGCTCATACAGAAAATTTTCAAAAAAATCCAATTTAATGTCTAGTAACAGCTTTGATTTTGAAAAGTAACCTGCCTGTGTCTGCGCTGGTGTGCGCCTAAAGTTCAGGAACAGGCAGTAACCTCCTAAAGTTCTGGTCAGCTTTGTGGTGCCCTCCTACAGTCAGGAGGGTCCTGACTTTTCACTAAATTTTTATATGAAAGGGAGGAGTACCAGGCACAGAAGAGGCTGGGATGCAAAGTTTTGTCAGTCATAATTAATTCTGAGTCAGCCTGCAAATTACTTGTTTTTTTCTTTTTCTAAACTTGGAACTATTTCAACAGGTTTTGGGGTTTTCTCCATTTAAAAATAGCAAGTTGGAGCAGAATGGATCAGGCCTGTTGAAACTTGATTTTTATTTGTTCAGCAGTGGAAAATGGTGGATCCACATGTAAGGCACAATGGTTATTGTGCTGAGTTTCTTGAGGTACAACACATTAGCAGGTGAAAAAGAATACCCTCTGAGAAGCAGGCATGGATGCTGAAATGAGGCTAGAAAAGCTCATGAGGCATCAATCCAGGCAAGAAACGTTACTGCATTACAGAAAGTCAAGGTAACATTAAGAGGGGCAGAAACAGGCTCAACTTTACATCATCACTCAAATTAGTAGTAAGAGAAAGGGTGCTTTTTTAAAAACCGTCAATATAGGTAACTCTCCATCTGCCGCCTCATAGTCTCTAGAAGGAAAAACAAATTGTTTGAGGATGAGATTGTTGCCTAACCAGTTATTTCTGGCAGTTTGGAAAATGCCTATGACATCAGATCTGAATCCTCCAGCTCTTTCTTACACAAATTAGATTACCTTATAAATATAGCTTATATAGTTTATTTGCTCTTACAATTTAATGGACTTTAGATTCACACTGCCCTTTCTTGGCTTTTATTAATGAAAGCAAAATAACTTGTGCTTTATCTTCCAAAATTCAGTTGTAGTAAACATTCAGAAGTTCATAGCCGTTGGAATTGTTTGGGTTGGAAGGGGCCTTAAAGATTATTTAGTTCCAACCCTCCTGCCATGGGCAGAGACACCTTCCACTTCACCAGATTGCTCAAAGCACTGTGCAACCTGGCCTTGAACACTTCCAGGGATGGGGCATCCACAGCTTCCCTAGGCAACCTGTTCCAGTGTCTCACCACCCTCACAGTAAAGAATTTCTTCCTAATATCTAATCTAAATCTCCCTTTTGTCAGTTTAAAGCCATTCCCCTTGTCCTGTCACTACATGCCCTTGTAAAAAGTCCCTCTCCAGCTTTCTTGCAGCCCTCCTTTAGGTACTGGAAGCTGCTCTAAGGTCTCCCTGGAGCCTTTTCTTCTCCATGCTGAACAAGTCAAACTCACTCAGCCTGTCTTCATACAGGAGGTGCTCCAGCCCTCTGATCATCTTTTGCACTAGCTCCAACAGGTCCACATCCTTTTTCTGTTGGTGGCCTCAGAGCTGCAAGCAGTACTTCAGGTGTGGTCTCACAAGAGAAGCTCAGAGGGGAAGAATCGTCTCCCTTGACTTGCTGGTCATGCTTATTTTGAAGCAGCCCAGGATATGGGTGGCTTTCTGTGTTGCAAACGCACATTGTATGCTCATATGCTGCTTGTCAGCTACCACTCCCAAGTTTTTCTCCTCAGGCCTGCTCTAAATCTATCCTCTGTTCTCTCTGTGAGTCAAAACACATAAATACATTCAAAGATGTGGTGGAAAATAGACTTTTTATACAGTGTCCAGTATGCTGTGAGTCTAACTTGGTTAGAAATGCCCTTGTGGAAATTTGAAACATCTCTGTATAGGTCTATCTGGGAAAATATGTGTGAAAATGACAAAACAAAGTTATTTTAATGTTATATTTAAGTTTACCTCATGCTGGGGGTTTTCACAGTGGTTTACAAGCAGCCTAACGCAAATGCAAAATGAAATTTCCCGTCTGCCGCAGTTCAATCTCTTAATTTTTTCACAGTTGAATATATTTGGTCTTTCATGCAAATAGATGTCTATTTTGACTATTTTGTACATTTGCCCTTGAAAATGAGCATGTTTGAGTTTCAATATGGTAATTTCTTTCTAAAGAAAATACACTGTAAGCAGATAATGGAACTGAATAATGTGCCTTTTCCATTTCTAACTTCTAGGATTCCATACATGTGCAAATTAGAGACCACTTGAGGAGAAACATTTGCAATATGTTAATCAATTTGATGGGTTAAACCACAAGAATTGTGGGGCATGTCTAGAAAAGTTAAATGGTCTCTCTAGCAGTGCAGGTTGCTAGAAAATTATTATTCCCACTAGTCCCATAAATAAATAATAATAATTCATATTGTTTCATGGGCTCAGTATTATATGATACCTGGCATCATACAATGCAGGCAAATAAAGACAGTCCCTGCCACACAGAATAATCATCCCCTGATTGTGTATTCGGAATCCAGTTTCTGTGGTGCTGTTATTGCCTGAAAGAGCTACAAGCCATTTTGAATAGCCACCTTCCCTCACTTTCACCAATTTTCCTGGTCATTTCCACTGTTAAGACTTGCCATGGTGAAGCTTTCAGCTGCTTCTACTACAAATGCACTAGTGTTTTCTTCTGCACCAGTTCCTAAATACCAGCTATCATTCTGGAGCTGGTCTACAAAGACACTGACCTCTTAACAAAATTCATTATTGTAAAATAAAATGAATGTTAAAGAAAAAAATAAAACAAATGTGATTTTCATATCATAAAAGTAAATGCAGTCGTGCTGGATGAGCACGTGGTTTTTGGACTCACCATTAAAGCCAAAGACTTTTGTGATATGAAACACAAGCGCCACAGAAGCAAGATGTGAGTTATTAGTGGAATTTGTTTCAAATACTGTTGCATGATCTAGCAAAGAGCATTGGACAAAATAAGCATAGCGAGGTTTTGTTCTTGAGCCAGGAACAGATAAAAAGCTGAAACCCATCACACACACCACAGGTGAGATAAAGGTGAAAAACTAAAGTTTTATGCCAGAGTATCTCTATTCCCTCTGAAGTACAGTTTTAAACTGCTCTGAAGTAATAAAATGAAACAAATCTTTATGTATACAAATTCTTAGAACATATTTAATCTAAATCTTCATACATAGTTTTCATTCTCTGTTTTCACATACCTGCAGTTGTCTCTTGTGAATTCCCTGTACAGCACCACGGTGAATTCACCTATTCATCTGCGGTGAAGTAACATGTCACAACATTGTACAGTCACTCTACTGAAAAAAATAAAAATTATTATCTTAGCAAAGAAATCTAGCGAGATTTGTCCCAAAGACACACATGGATTCTTAAATCTCAAGCAAGTCAGTGTTCCAAAACCCTAAAAGCCTGGGGCATTCTCTCCTGCCATTCACCAGGCAGTCTCTAAAAACTGTTTTTCTATATAGAGTAAATGAGTAGGCTTCTTTAAACAGCTTAAAAATAAGGGGAAGTAAAAGCATAGGTCCAATTAACAAACTGGAATTAAATTACAATTAACTGAAATTAAGTTCGAGGGGTTACAAGTTCAGATGTTATTTTATTGCAGATCATACACAGCATATTTAAAGTTTCACCTCAATATGATGTAAATCTGTTCTATTATAGGGATTCCATGTGGTAAAGGCAATAAACGTGATTACTAGGTAGTTCTGGGACTAAAATTCTCCTCATTTTAGGCTGCTGTAGGTAATTTCCTTCTCTTTCTTGCATATCAGCTTGCAGGAAAGTAAGGTGAATAAACATGGATGTACAGTAGTTCAACTGCAATTTCACATACAGCACAAATATAAAACTCTGCTTGAAATGAGTTTAAGTTCAGATTCTCAAAAATAATAAATGCAAAAATTCAAGTTCCCTGCACAATATAACTTAGACATCTTGTTGAATCATGATGATGATTTCCAGATACAAAGCACTTGTTTAACTTGATGAACCCTGCAAGTTTTCTTTTCTCCCTAGCATACATTCATTCCATCTCACTTCATGCCAGCAATGTAGTTGGAAACTTAAAAAGGGAAAAATTCACCTACAGGTGAATGAGAAATGTGAAAATTATTTTTTTCCAATATTAGAAACGGGTAAATTCAATTGGTTTGTGTGGACCTCCCAGCAGACCTCTGTCTTCCTACTTCTTTTTCTGCTATATTTGCCTCTGGTCTCTTTTGGTCCATCTGAGGATTAATTGCTGCTGTTACTGCAAAACAGCATTACCTGAAGCTGGGAACAATCTAACCATTAGCATGTTTTACTGTGAATACACTAACTTACATAATGTCAATGTTTAACCCCAACCAGCAACTAAGCCCCACACAGTTGCTCATTCATTCTTCCCTGGTGAGAGGAGGTGATTCTCTCCCTGGTGGGGACAATCAGAAGAGTGAGAAAACTTGTGGGTTGAGATAACGACAGTTTAATAGGTAAAGCAAAAGCTGTCCACTCCAGCAAAGCAAGACAAGGAGTTCATTCATCACTTTCCATCAGCAGGCAGGTGTGCAGCTATCTCCAGGAAAGCAGAGCTCCACCATAGGTAATGGTGACTTGGGAAGACAAATGACATCACTCCAAACATCTTCCCGCTCTTCTTTCTTCCCCCAGCTCTATATGCTAAGCATGACACCATAAGGTCTGGAATATCCCTGTGGTTGGTTGAGTTCAGCTGTCCTGGCTGTGTCCCCTCCCATTTTCCTGTACATTCCCAGCCTACCCACTGGTGGGATGGGGTGAGGAGCAGAAAAGGCCTTGACTTTAGGTAAGCCCTGCTCAGCAGTAACAAAAACATCCCTGTGTCATCAACACTGTTTTCAGCACAAAGTCCAAACATAGCCTGGCTATACAAAATGTAGCCCATACTAGCTACTATGAAGAAAATTAACTCTATCCTGGCCAAAACTAGCACACAAAGCAAGATAGCAAAACCAACAAAATTTTCTCATGGAAGGTGACTATGTCTTTTTAGGTATATGAGTCTTTGTGGAGAACAAGTGTTACTTCATATTGCTGTTTCAGGGTTTCTAAGAGATCTCTACTCAACATATTTAAGATCCTTAATGACCCACAGGGGAATGGAATCAAATATAATACTGTATGCATAAACCACAAAAAGTACTGATTAGAGAGAGAAAAAGAATGTTTGATCAGATTGAAAAATGTAGTATGAAACTGCAGAGATCTGAATTTTTTAAAGGGTTATTACCATATTGCTGTGCTCAGGAAAATGACTACACATCCGTATACATTTTAATTAAAGCATAAAGTTTTAAAACTAGATTCTGTTGAGTTCTTACTCAGCATACCCAGAGGGTTCCCCTCCCTGTTTGGTAAACATGTGATTTTAGTGGCCTGGAAATGTTTATTTTTTTAGAGAGTGCAAATGGCTATCCAATAAAAGTGACCTCAAATATGGAATGACTGTCCAGATTTATACAATATATATAGATGATTTGTACATTTATTTCAGAATGCCTATAAAACTAGTTGATTATTGATAGGCAAATTTAAAATTCTGCTGTGAAAATATGAAGCTGCTAGATGAAAAAGAAAGTAGTGATCAGAAGTGCTCAAATGGAGGATAATGTCTCTAAACTGGAAAGACACGGATTTGAAAGATGGATGTCACATCTTTGGGAGTTTTCAAGGCCAGGTTGGATAGGGTTTTGAGTAACCTGGTCTGGTGGAAAGTGTTCCTGCCCATGTCCAACTGGATGATCCTTAAGATCTCTTCCAACCTAACCCATTCTATGATTGTATGGGCTATTCTGGCAGTAACGTCATTTCAAAAGAATGACTGCTGAATCTTCTGGAGTAGGCAGCTAAATGAGCAGTGAAAATAGTCATGGGTAACATAGATGCTGATTTGTT
Organism: Melopsittacus undulatus; assembly: GCF_012275295.1. Classification (NCBI taxonomy): domain Eukaryota; kingdom Metazoa; phylum Chordata; class Aves; order Psittaciformes; family Psittaculidae; genus Melopsittacus; species Melopsittacus undulatus. The sequence goes on along the minus strand of NC_047529.1, from coordinate 29,965,703 downwards.
TCTGTAACTTTTCCTTTGGATCATGTTTGTTAGAGAATGAATACATCAGTCTCCTACAGCATTGTTCCCAAGATCGAGAAAATGGATAAAATCTCTTACTTCAAATTGTTTAATGTGAACAGTTCATTCAACCATACAATTATGTTTAGCAACATTTTAGATAAACTTATTCTCTGTTTTTAATTGTACTTAAATCTTCATTTTCCAATCTATCATATACCAAAAGGAAGAAGAAAGAAGACTGAGATGAGTTCCTTTTCAACAGTGTTTTGAAAATCAGTGTATGGAACAGCAATCTTGGAAAGAATTACTTTATTCCAAAGCAAAGCAGTTGCTGGCCTTGAAGGAAAGATACCCAAAACTGAATAATATCTTTATAATAATACCTTCTCTCTAGCACCTTACAGACCTGGAGAAGGACTGTGTGAACATTAACATAGTGTCTTAGTGATCTTAAGTTTCTTATTACTGAGAATTTTGTAGTGGTGTTGGCAGGCACAGAGACATGGAGGGCATCTGGCATCATCATGAGTGGACTGAGGATAAGGTAACTGCTCTAGAAACAGCAGATTTGTCAGCTTCTTTCTCTACTGCAGCCCGTACATGCACTAGGGACCCCATCCTCTGATCTTCTTTAGAATGCAGGCTCTCATATGTACTATTTTTTGTCTTTCTGCTTCCAAAGGGAGGTTTCTCCCAACCTTCAGAGCTTCTGGAGAAAATAAATAAATAAATAAATAAATAAATAAATAAATAAAGGGGGGACCAAACAAAGAGAGGAGAAAGTTCTTTCTTTTAATACTTGAGAGATGCAGCAGGAATAAGCAGAGATGCTCTGATTCAGGCCAGATCCTCACTTGGTGGATGCTGACCTGACTGTGCTGAAATGAGCCACATGCCAAACTGCATGGATTTACATCCCCATGCTCAGTAATTGAATCCCGAAGCCTGGAAGGAGCTGATCTGCAGCTGAGCTGGAAGCTGTCAAAGACTGAAATGATTTATTCATTATTTATTGCTTAAATAATAGCACAGCATTTCCACAGCACCATACATATTCAAAGTAGTGTCCAAACAGGAACTGTTTAATTAATTTTTACAATACCCCCTATGAAGTAGTTAAGTAAGTTAATGGGAGTTCACAGGCTCTCAGGATTGATTAAAGCAGGCAAGCAAGGAAGTGCTTACTCGGGGTGATGATGTGAATGGATAGATGAATGAAGTGGGAGGGAAGGATTTGGCTTTTACAGCTCTCAAGTTTACAAGACAGTCTTTAAGGAAGTGAATCAGCCATCATTAGTGTTCAAATTAAAGCTGTCCTTTAAGAATGACTCACATTATATTTGTATTTTTTGATTCCTGGTGAAAATATAATATTTATTTTTACACCAGAGTTAGTGCTATTATGTTTTAGTGTCATTCACATGGCCTTATGATCTAAAAGAATAATTTGTTTGTCACATGGGCAGCAGGCTGTGAGTGATGCTATTTCTTTGTCAGCTTTCATGCAAAATGGTAGCAAAGTTACTATCGCTTAACAGTGGTGATGGGGTTCTGAATGAACTGTGATATTTTAATCAGTGCCTATCATTAAAATTAAATAAAAAGTAAAAGTAAAAGTAAAATCCCCAAAAAAGGAAGAGAAATTTTGATAATAATTATATAAAATAAGCTTGAAATGAATGAAGGACAAGCAATGATCCAGAGTAAAAGAACAATTTCACTCCTTATCCTAGATTTTATAAAGTTACAGTTTATTAACTTAGGAAGACCTAAAGAACATAAGAAGGAACTATACAAAAGAGACAAATAATAGGGCTTCTGAAATGATCAAAATATTAATAAAAGTAAAGTCAGGTTAAATCATAATTTGACCTATTTTTGGCAGCAGTCACTTCCCACTCAACAGCCAAGAATTGTTTGACACTGGTTCTTTCTCTCCAGCTAGACTTAGTGTCACAGTCAGAACTGTAAGAGTTTACTATTATTCATGGATGTAGGGGAAAAAAGTGACCTGGTAAGATGCATTTAAAAAGAAGCCTGCTGAGAAATATTGCATTAGACTTTCTTCGAGAGCTCTTCAGCATCTGAAACCCATGATGGAAAAAAACATGGAGGGGAGACTGCAAGATCAGGTTATTTAAAGAATGATCTTTTCTCCTTCCAAACCTGACTCCACAGATGAGTGATCTGCTTAAGGAACTGCAAGATCTGGCTCTGCTTTTCTTCCCTAGTTTCCTTTTCAAGGAGAAATGTTTTAGTGCATAAGTTACTTAGTAACTCAGAGAACCTCTACAAATAAAAAGGACGGAAGGTTGTTTTTTTCTATTTGAAGAAACTACCTGAAGCATAGTGGGTTTTATCTTGTTTGAAACTTGTATGCACATTAAATTGCTGACACTCCATTCCATCTTTTATTTATTTTTATTCAATCGCTGCTATTTTATGTTGCTGTTTCTTTTTTTCTTACCTGAATCATACCATTCACAAAAGGCTATTATTAAGCATTTTTTGATAGTTTTTAGTTTCTGCTACCTTGGCAAAAAATATGTCAAATTATTTTCACCTCCTGCAGCTTAAAGCTGGTGGTTAACATTTTCTGAGGATTTATAGCACATAAAAAATATCCTCAAACTAAGGATTTGTTGATGCATTATGCAAATATTTCAATAAGGTTTTGGTAGATTTGTACCTAAATTTTGTGGAATGGGAGCTGAAGTGTAGCAGAGCCTTTCACAGAATCATAGAATAGTTAGGGTTGGAAAGGACCTCAAGATCATCTAGTTCCAACCCCCCTGCCATGGGCAAGGACACCTCACACTAAGCCATATCACCCAAGGCTTCATCCAGCCTGGTCTTGAACACTGCCAGGGATGGAGCATTCACAACCTCCCTGGGCAACCCATTCCAGTACCTCACCACCCTCACAGTAAAGAATTTCTTTCTTATATCCAATCTAAACCTTCCCTGTTTAAGTTTTAACCCATTACCCCTTATCCTGTCACTACAGTCCCTAATGAAGAGTCACTGCCCAGCATCTCTATAGGCCCCCTTCAGATACTGGAAGGCTGCTAGGAGGTCTCCACGCAGCCTTCTCTTCTCCAGGCTGAACAACCCCAACTTTCTCAGCCTGTCTTCGTATGAGAGGTGCTCCAGTCCCCTGATCATCCTCGTGGCCCTCCTCTGGACTTGTTCTAACAGTACCATGTCCTTTTTATGTTGAGGACACCAGAACTGCACACAATACTCCGAGTGAGGTCTCATGAGAGCAGAGGGGCAGGATCACTTCCTTCAACCTGCTGGTCACGCTCCTTTTGATGCAGGCCGGGATACGGTTGTCTTTCTGGGCTGTGAGTACACACTGGAGCCAGCTCATATTCATTTTCTCATTGACTAACACCCCCAAGTCCTTCTGTGCAGGGCTGCTCTGAATCTATTCTCTGCTTAACCTGTAGCTGTGCCTGGGATTGCTCCGACCCAGGTGTAGGACCTTGCACTTGTCATGGTTAAACTTCATGAGGTTGGCATCAGCCCACCTCATAAGTGTGTCAAGGTCCCTCTGGATGGCATTCCTTCCCTCCAGCGTATCAACAGAACCACACAGCTTCAAGTCATCAGCAAACTTGCTGAGGGTGCACTCAATCTCACTGTCCATGTCACTGACAAAGATGTTGAACAAGACTGGTCCCAACACCAACCCCTGAGGGACACCTCCTCTATCTAATTCTCTGTTATAATTGAATAATAATTCTCTGTTATATTGATTATTAAGGTATCACAAGGCAAAACTCAGTTGAAATAATACTACATAAATGGGTAACAAGTGGGACTTGATTTACACCCATTAAAAGCACTGCAAAAGGTGCAGGCTAACAGAAAAGTCAAATTCCTTTTCTTTCCCTGAGAGCTGAATTCTGAGCCCACGGAAGACTGGGTCATGTTCTCCATTTTGCCACGCAAAAGGACATGGGAAAAGTTTAACTCATTAGAAGTGGTTTCATTTAGAGGAAAGAGAGGTAAAATAAATAATCTCCATGCCATTTCTAAAGTGCCATAGGATAGGAAATGGATACACTGTAGACAAACTTATCTTCTCTCCAGTGCATATTCAGATCTGAGATGTGTTACATACAGTGTCCCCTGATTGCATTTTTCAATGAGAAAAATCCAATAGAAAAGATATTGATGTCTTGCACTTGAGAAATCTTGGAGGACAATACATCCCATCTCAGGTAAATTAGATTGACCTTATCTAACCCCTCACATTTTTCTCTCTGTACCAGTAGATAGATTATGACTGAAAACTAGGATATTCAGCTCATATGTAGACATTTACATGGTGGATATGTAGGACTTCATTCTTATAGTGGATACAGGACATGTAGTGGATTCTACACAGTGGATATACAGGACTTCATTCAATAACCTTCAGTCAATTAATTTGTAAATTAATTCCATGTAAGTGCCTAGTGTTGTCTGAGGTGCCCAATGTACCCAGCCTGTCTGGCACATGGCTGTCACAACACTTATGAGACAGAGACAGGGATCAGGTGGGATAGCCTAGCATATCTCAAGGGTTTATCCTTGGAAACCTATGTGGGAGCAGCTAAACTGAGACACAGTTTCATGTGATTTCATAGTCTGATGTTGTTCAGTAGTTTTCTGCAGTGACTGTAAACACATTACAGTGACTGTAAGCACATTACAGAAAGTTAGCAGTCAAAGCAGCACACACTCTTCAGAGTGAGATTCACTTGACGTGAATCTAAATACTATTGTCATTTTAGGCACCACAGGATACCTGCTCGGCCTGAATAAGAAGGGATCAAGTGTCCAAGTCCTGCATTGGATCTTCCAGATCCATTTTGGACACCCTTCAATCTTTGAAATGAGACTATAAACCTATATGAGACAACCAAATCTTCCCCAGTTACTGCAGAACTCTTGGTCTGCATTAGCTGTGCAAAATGTAAGAAAACAGACATCCTGACATTATGATAACACCTGCAATATGGACATAATGGAGAATTTTGTTGATAAAATTAATTTGGTCGAAGTGAAAACAATTACCAAAATTTCTCTGACAAAATACTTGGATTGTTAGATACATTCTTACCTGGATAAAGGGAAAAAAAAAAAACCAACACAGAAACTGGAAGAACCTAGCTTATGACTGCCAAAGAGAAAAGCTGGACTTCAAAGGCACAGAGAAACAGCCATTCTGTCTAACACTGCCCTGCTGTAAGGAGGTTTTCTTCTTAATTGCTTTCTTTTTCTTTCTTTATTTTTTTCTTAATCATCTATTGCTTCTACATATATTTGCTTTTCCACATTTAACATTCGCTCAATTAAAGCCAATCATTACCATGACTAGTTTAAGGAACATAAATTAAGAGGGACACAAACTACTTATTTGCAGCCACTATTTGCAAAAGATCATGAGTAACAGATATTGTGTAACATAAGTACACGAGCAGTTTCCTCTTACAGTTTAATGGACCTGACAAGTGCACTGTACTTTACAGGGCGATGGCAATTTGTTTACATACAGTTTGTAGAAATTCAGGGGCTTAAACTGAATTGAAGTAAAAAACAAAAAAAAAAGGTGTAAAAAGTAAAGCCAGGTGATATACTTGTAGCTTTCAAGTACCACAATACTATCAGAATTCCTGAGCAAATTTCATTGAACTTAAAGTGATTGCCTTTGTTTTAGAAAGATTGCCTTTGTCTGTTTTATACTCATTAGTTCAATTAAAGGTTTGTTGCCTGCACTAAAAAGAGCTCTGAGAAGTGCCACTGAGAAGTGATAAGGACATAACTGTAGAACTGGGCACAGTATGTTCCTTAGATGTTTCATTTCTGTTTCATTCAAATCAAAATTAAGAAAACACTCCTTGCAGATACACATGTATGCATGACACTTTCACACCCTTGGAGACTCATGTCCAGTGAATGATACTTAGTCTGAATAAAAAGCAGAAGACTTTTCTCTGCTTTATTTGGAGCAGAGTTCCTCATCCCAAATAACTTCAGATAAGGAAAAGCCTGATGTGGCAAAACTATGTTCCAGGTAGTACCCAGACAATCTGTTTGGGTGTACGAGGTAGTGTTACTGACAAAAGCTTTGTTATCTCCCAGTCTACTTCTCCTTAAAGCTACTATTCTTCTGCCAGCCTTTTCTAGACTTCAGGAGAGTGACATGTTTTCATGATATTTCATTTAGTTATAGTGCTAATAGATGAAATATGAAAATATAAATGCTGCTGCTCTTACTGGACACAGCACTGTGTTTTTTCAGTAGTAGCTGAAAAGGTGCCACATTTGTCTTTAGGCAGAAGCCACTGCACAACAGAGGGGGCACTCACCTGCCCTGTCCTAGTGATCTCATGTTTTTCTGGAGTATGTCTCATGTTCCTATGGTATTTGGTAGCATTTCAGCCTGTAGCATTAAAATGCTAACAGTGCTAGAGACAGAGAATAAAAAAGGGGTATGCCACAGTTTTCCCTAATTTTGTGTAGAATTCATTTGTCTGAGATACCTTTGAGCACTAATATATTGGACCAAAACTAAATTTCAGTGTATTGCTCTGGACCGCTATAGCACACTGTGATTTATAGCTTTACTGCCTCTAAAGCTTTTTTACATTGTGAATAGTGCAAGTGTTAGAGCATGGAGTATTTGCAAGTGAAACTGTTTATAAGCAAAAATGAACTGATCTAATTTTAGTTATCCAAAATACAATAAAAATAAGCATGATCTCACTGAAACGTAAAGCCAAAGAGCATCAGTTTCTGTCTATGGTGAAAATTTGTAGTTTATTCACCAAACAATACATGACCCAGTCACCATTAGAGGGAAACAAATCACCATTCTGTACTAGTGGCATAAATAGTTGGATGAGTATTGTTTTCTTAACACTGTAACACCCTTTTAGAAACTGAGATTATGAAATGTTTCTGCTCATAATGAATATTCTGAGGCTGAACAGTTTTTCCAGCTACACCCTAAGAATAATTTCAAGAAAACAGTAGCAAATATAATCTTATCCTAAAGTCCCCCCAGCTAGATCTGTATGATACACTCTTTTTCAGACACATTGCAATATGACAAACTTGCATTTGCAGAGCATTGTCATTTCAAATTAGTATTATCTTACTTTGGGATACATAGAGGGAAAAGGTAACTTTAGAGAGTCAGAAATTTATTTCATCAGTCAAAGCCTAAGTACAGATTTTTTGAAAGAAATATATCTCTTCAGTTTCTTTTTTTTTTTTTTCTGGTAAGACTTCGTCTTTTGTAAGCCTTATAGCTAGTAAAGCTGGGTAGTTTAGAAAACTTACTGGTTTATAACGGGTTATAACTGACACAATTTCCTTTAAAATGTATGACATATATAGACATAAGCAACCTCTCTGTCAAACCCTTAAGAGAAATGCAAGAGGTTCTTTTATTTTCAGCCTCAAAGAAGACACCGTTGTAGAGGCAATGACTTTATGTAGGCAATGTCTTCCCAATTCAAGATCTCCTGACAGAACCATATCAGTATATTAGCATTTGATCTAAAACTTTATTTAGTATTTACTTTGCATTTTTGTATTAATAGCCTAGCAAAAATTAATTTCCTTCCAGAAGCACATTACCAGACTTTTCTGTTCTGTTTTCTTTTCCTTGACCAGAAATAATGTCCATTAACACAACAGCATAAAAGTGTGCTTCAGATATTGTCTTGTAGCCAAAACATGGCATCATTCCTTTAGCAGACTGTGTCTTTTTCTTAAAAAGAGTTTTTGAAAGTTCTATCACTTCTAAAAACTGAAATTAAACAAAGGCTATATTCCTCATTGTGTGACATGTGATATACTCTGTAGTATTCCTGAATTCTGCCACAGTTAAAAATATTCAGGAAAAAAAATGTTGGTTGAAAAATATATCTGACTAATAGCAGAGAAAATCATGGGTTAAATACAGAATCACTACTTTGTGTGCCAAAAAAAAACCAAAGGAAGGATGTTTTACAGTTTTCTTCATCAGATTCTCATCTTCTGCTTACCAGCTGAGTGTGAAACTTTATAATCTGGATTTATTTGACCTGCCCTAAGTTTTGTCTCTAGATGTCTTAAGAGCACACATTGAAGGAATGAGTGTAGGGTATGAGAGTGATTCAGCCTAAATCTGAGATCTGTTTGGAGGGCTGCAAAGGAGACACCTCACAGATTGCAAGAAGGTTTGATTCTTCCCCTTGGTATTCTTTCAGACTCCATTTATTTTCAGCTCAGAGGATTTCCTGAACCAAATATGGTTTTTATATTTTTTTGAACCTTGATGGATTTTCTGCCATCTTTTGAATGCCTGTCCCATCTTCCCTGGATGCCAGGTAAAAATTCAACTGTCATAAGGTCTTTTGTCAGTAATTTCCCAAGGTCTGCTACCCATTACATGAAGAAAGAAACTTAAGAGCTTTTAATCGTTTAAGCCTACTTAGTCGTTCTTGCACAATAGAAATAAACAAAAATTGAGACACACAAGGTATTGTTTCCTGAGGTAGATTTTCCATAGAAGTAAGTGTGGCACTGAATGATTTCTTTTGCAATGGTCATATGTGAAACTAGCATGTTCCTCCTAGAAATCTCATATTTATATATATGTATATTTATATATATATGCATACTCTGAAAATTCTTTTTTAATTCTATTAAAAATATAGATATATTTACTGTGAGGGTGGTGATGAGGCACTGGAATGGGTTGCCCAGAGAGGTTGTGAATGCTCCATCCCTGGCAGTTTTCAAGACAGGGTTGGACAGAGCCTTGGGTGACATGGTTTATTGGGAGGTATTCCTGCCCATGGCAGGGGAGTTGGAACTAGATGAACTTAAGGTCCTTTCCAACCCTAACTATTCTATGATTCTATGATTATATGTCATTATAACATTACAGTCGGTTGTGCAAAATGAAATTTGTCTCTTTATCATATTAATAAAAATATGTGCACTTCAGAAACACTTTTTATTGTCCCACATCATTAGAAGTTCTGAGACGCCATTTGAAAAATAAGTGTGCATAGCAGTACTATTTTAATTATAAATATTCTTTTTCTTCCAAATTTCATTATTCTGCATTTCTCCTGCTCAAGGTGAGGAAGGATAAAATAACGTGAGGAAAGTAGCCTAGTGCATATTGAAGTGCTTCTGATGTTTGTTTACTACTTTAAAAGCGTGAAATTGTGAATGTGAGATATTAAAAAAAAACAACAGATATTTCACTTTTCAGAATAATGAAACGTTTCTGGTTTTGTCCCTGGTTACCTAGTGTCAAACCAAAGGAATTCAGTGAACTGCAATGGATTACTAGAGATTTACACCTATATAAATGATAGCTGTACCTGCTCCCTGCCTTCTTTGACCTTAGGAATCATGAGGGCTTATCTGTGTTGTTTGTGATAGCTGAAGTACATCTGTGTCAAGTGTCAGTCACAGATGACAAATGAACAAGTTTGTCAGTGGTCACAGTATTTGTTCATACCTGTCTCTTTTTGGCTCCATTTCCCCTGCTGAAGTCATTTGACATGGGTTTTGCATTTCTTGAGCTGAGCAACCCTTTACTTCCCTTGTAAAAACTCTTTGAAATCAGGCTGGGCTTGATAGAAGATATTTTGTACCTCTTCAGTACTGATGAGTAATTCTTTTGTGCTGTGCATCGTACTGAGGTCAAAACACAAGAATTTACATGTTTTCTGTATTCAGATATTTCTTCCATTGTTTTTGCAGGTTATTTTAGCAAGTCTGGTATCTGACTTAATATACCAAGTAGCGTTCTTCTCTTTATATTTAGTATCATCAGTGGGTATCATAAAACCAGTGGAAGCAAGTTCTACATTAATATTTAAAGCTTTTATGCAATTTATTTTTGTCTAGAGTGCAATGTCCAGAAATTGGTCTTGCACGTGCAGTTTCTGAGACAGCTTCTTCAAAGACACTCCTTTTAGTGATGAAATTATCAGTCCAGGATATTGCTTGGAAGTTTTTTTAGCTGCATTGCAGAATGGAATCAATCTCAGATATGACTAGTGTTTATGTAATATATTTTGAGAAAAGACCCAAAAAAAATTTGAAGCTAACCCTTGCAGTTCTGGATTTCTCAGAAGCCAGTATGTTGCTTCAGCTTGAAGAAATATAATATATGTTTACATTTAAAAGATCCCCTAGAAGATCTCTGTTCCAAGTCTATTCGAAAAACATTATCTGCCTACATTTCTGAGTTTTATTTTAAATCCAAAACTGAGACAGGTTATTCCCAGGGCTCACAGGTGTGTGCAGATTAACCTGGAATTCATTCAAAGAGCCCTAATTCAGTAAAAGCTAGTACTGTTTGGGGTAAACTGTTTAAAGATAATGTTCCTTTAGTGTGTTAAAGGAGCAAAAGTTCTGGCACTGAAAATTATTTAACATGAATCTAACAAACATTGAAGGTAGAGGGGAACTCACTTGCTTTACCTGAATTCTATATAGAAGATAAATGCTTTTCATTTCCAGTGATATAATTCAGAGACCCTTGAAGCTAATGGAATTTGTATCAGCTCCTATTTAAAAAAAAAAAAAGGAAAAAAGGAAAAATGTTTAGCATACCAAAGTATCAGTCTTGACTAACAAAACATAATATCACTTGTTCAATCTTGCATTCTATCCCCTTCAGATTTCTCTCTCCAACTCCTTATGCAGATGTGCAATTATCACTTGGGTACCTACAATTATATGTTTCATGGTATCTCTCATGTTCAAACGTGCAATTCTTCAGGTTGCAATTTAATCATGCAAACTTTGACTCAGCAAAGTCCTAAAGCCCTTGCATCTTTGCTTATTTGCTTAAATATAGTCTTAAGCACTTTTCTAATTCAGGACATCCTTTTGGCATATTTGCCTTATTGTATCTGCTGACATATTTAAATATCTGTAGTACAAACACAATCTGAGATAGATGTGGTGCTTATGTCGGGCAGGTCAGCTTATATTCAATGATTGTGCAGAGTTTAAATGTTTTGTTGGTGTAAAAACAATCTTTACTGTTCATTTTGGGTGAATAAAACTGTTTAAGTGCTACCACTGGTAAGTAAAGTCTTTCCAAGGAGGTCACATTGGAAGCAGGCCTGCTCAAGTCACACAGGGAATACTGTTAGAATGAGCAGTAATAGTCATTCACTATGACAAGTTTTAAGTCTAAGTTCATGTCCAGCTACGTACAAATGTAAGGAGTGTCACACAAAAATGGCAAGGGTGTTTAATTCCCATCAGCTGGCTAAAATGCAATGAAATTTGAGTCACTGCCTCATTTTGTTAAAAAATCCCCAAACAAACCAAAAATATCCCCCAAAAATCCCATTGCACTATTTCACTCACTATCTCATTTCTGGTTTGGACCTATTTTCAAAGATTAAAGATAAGGTTTATTATTTTTCCAGAAACTGGTGGTTGCCTAGAGGGTAGTGATCATAATCAGTCTCAGAAGACAATAATCCTACCTAGCAACACATACTTAAATTTCAAAAAAGTTAGTGACCAGTAGCCAAGGGAAATTAAATTGCCTAAAAACCTGCCTCCTGTTCATAACCTGCCTGAAATGAAAGTCTTTAAATAATTCTTTCCAAGATATGGACAAAGATGCTCCTATTAACCAGCAAAGGGAGATATAAGCTTTTACATTATTCAGACATTTTACAAAGGCAACCATGGGTGTCTGTATTGTTCCTATAATTGTTCTTTTAAAACAAGTAATAAATGTCTACCTAGCAAACACCCAGTATCTGGAACAGATGTTAATTATGTCTGCATGTTTTGAAACACAGAAGTCTTTGTTTAGAAACTTTTCTCAGAGTATCATACAGTAAAGGCAATTAAAAAATTCAAAATTAGGGGGAAAAACAAAGCACGAATGTCCTTTCCCTAAATTTATATAATACAATAATGTTTCTACATAAACAGAAACTCCTTTAACATTGTTCGAATCTGCATGCTTGTAATGCTTTAATAGGAGAAGGAAAACTCTAACTTCATACCCAGGCAGATGGATCTCTTCTAGCCTTGTAAAGCCATACATCTAAGAGAAGGACACTCTAACCAAACCTGTGACCTGAGGACTTTGGTGTCACTGTCCAAGCTCGCTAGGCCCTGGTAGATAAACCTCAGGTGTAAAGGGTCGGCCAGTTCTGCGCATGCTGTGCCTCACTTAAAAAAATTCACTGTGCAGGCCAGCAGAGTTTACTCACACTTGCAAAGCCCTGTAGCAACAGGGGAGGGATGTAACGGCAGGTGATATGGTGCACTGGAAGCTGCAGATACAACCCTGCATAAGGGCGATTCAGGACACTGGTCACTTGAGATTGACCCAGGAGTTGACAGTCTTGTTCAGAAACATCCTGAATGACCAAGCAGCCTTTTTTTCCAACCAGACTTGTCTATCCCACATTGCCCTTAGTCATCATGCTCGTAGTAAGCGTGGGTAAAGCCCTTCCCAAATCTTTGTTCGCGAAGCCAAGACATCAATGTTTCAAATAAAAGTGTTTAGTTGTCCTTTTCAAAAACAAATCAGCTAAACATATCGGGCCATAGTAAACCACTGGATCCCTTCTGATTAACGTAAGTTCAGAATTTCAACCATATTGCATCAGTCTGATTTTTTTTTTACAACTGTTAATTTCCGTTGTTCGAAGATTGTCTCCAATTTCAAATTATCCTTTCACAGTCACCCAGTTGTTTTTTCCTTTCTTTTTTGAAAAAAACATGATCCCACAGCTAATCCACATATAATTTTACAGACTGATAAATTAGTTCTTGTTAACACTTACAGACCAATATTTTGATGAAACTGTGCCAACATAAAGCAAGTACATATATGAGGGTTTGTGTTTTCTTTTTAAAAGGTTAGATCAGCAACCAAGATACAAACAACCTTCTGTAGGAAGTCCTGAATGACAGTCTGTATCTAGCAGTCAGCATGATCGAAATCCTACAGCAGGCATTGTTTTCCTTCATATCTCTGAATAGAGGAAGCTCAATGAAATTGAGTACAAATGTCATGACTTAGCTTTGACATAACGAGTTACAGGTTTCCTTTTGATCTAAAAGTAGGAACTCCTGGATTTAGCAATTACTGATCAGTAATGCTGACCCACTACATGCTTCTCAGACCTTAGAGGAAAGGTCAAATTGCTGACCATTACATAACATCTGTTTCTTGATAGAACTCTTCCATTGCTGTAGCTGGAGAGGGTCTATTTAAAAATAAATGGGCCTTTAGATCCTGATCAGACATATTGAAGTCTGCAAATTCCAAATGTAACCACATCTGCACACATTTCAACAGATTTCTGAAGACTTATTACAGATTTATATCAACATAAATAAAAAGAATTATCAGTCCATTGGCTCCTACTTTATTTTACCCCTTCAAATATTTTAAACTTGACGTAACAAATCTACATCCAACCCTTTGGAGGGAAAAAGAGATCTAATATGTGAACATCCTTACTTCTTTATATTATACACCAGATTCTCAACAGAGAGACTGAAATCAGAAGACCTTGGGCAATTAACATAACTAAGTATCTAGTTACCAGTCTTCACCTTCGAAGTGGTTTGGTTTTGGTTATGTTCCCTTTCTGAGAATGAGCTGAAATGGATTTTCTGTGTCTTGACAGGTCACAAGCAAACGACTTGTGTGTAAACACACCTGACTGTGTATTGATACAGAATAGGGGCTGTTTGCAACAGGGAAAGAGAGCAAGAAAAGGGAGGAAAATAATAAAATGCTGGCTTATCTTGTTCAGTGATTGATAGCTCTGCTTTTATAGGCACGGTGGGAACTGTCAGAGTGGCCTGAGCAAAACGCACCTGCTGGCTCTGCACTCCTTAAGCAGCCTCTCCTGCTGCCCTTCAGGCAAGCCAGGTGGCTGTGGATCTTTGCTGGTATCTTTGCTGGAACTCATCAACTCCTGCTTCAGGTGTGGGCCACTCTTGCAAACCTTCTCAAGGGGCATATATGATTAGCTCTGAGAAACTCTCCAAAACAACATCTGAGAAATTATGCCTGCCATAAGCATTTGGTGTTTAAAAAGAGAAAAGTGGGGAAAACAGCACAAAACAACAGCAAGCCCAAAACAAAACAAGCTGTTAGGGAAGAAATGTTTAGGAAAGCTTGGCTGTAATTGTGCAGGTGCAGAGGTTGGGTAGATGCCAGGTCATGCTGATGCCATAGGTTTTGCATTAACATTTGTCAGTATTGAGAAGTTTCTGAGGTTAAAAACAAAACAAAACAAAACAAAAAAGCCCAATGATTTTAACATCAGTCAGCTGGAAATTAATTTCAAAGTTGAGAGTAAAATTCTTTGTGTAGAGCATTGTCAATGAATCTCCACCACAGCAGAAAGGAACCTTGCAGGTTGTAGCCCCTCCTTTTTCGTTAGTGTGATGTCAGACAGGTTAACAGTATGACTTCTGAGTAGAAGTAAGCAGGTATTATATTCTGATATTATATATCAGGAGAGGACTTTCAAAGTACTTTTAGGAAGTCAGAGAGACATAAACCAAATTCTCCTGAAGACAAGGGAAAAACTCTTTCTAATTTTGTTGGAGTAAGACAGAGGTCCTGGGGAATTAAAAGTGAAAACTGAAGTCCCTACAACATGAACATCTGTGTCTTCATCTCTGCTCAGTGTCAAGCAGGCATCCAGAATCTTTTGGTTTGTTCATTCAGTGCAGCCAAAGAGGTACAGTTTCAGGAGAAACCACATCTGTAGGAAACAAATCCACCTGGAAAGGGTTGCACCAACAAGATGCTTAAACAACATGTACCTGAAAAAGAACACAGAGTAAGACAGACACACGTTCACATACGTGGGTGATTGATTTGTAGAATTATTGTTGATCTTGAAATGAAAAAACCTTCAGAGAAGTTTTTAAACAGAGAGCTCATAATTTTTAAACAGGGCATATGCAGAATGAGTAGCATATTTTCAGGTATTTATGTAACTTGACTTTAAGCCTGCTTTCCTCCCTAGCTGAGCAGGCTAAAGCTTTCAAAACATCTAATAGTCAGAGGTATTTAGCTTTTTCATTCCTTGATAAGAAATGAGCATTTTCTCTGGTTCAGAGCAAGTAGTCTTTATTTTAATATTTACTGAAAGAGAAAGGATATATATATGTAAATGTGATTTTTATTACTTATTTTCACAATTAGTAATTTTAAATAAAACCACACTTCAGAGAGTATGGTATCCACTACATCCAAATTTAAGATTTAGGGTTACAAGTTATATGTGGTGATAAAAACTTCCAGACACCCTGTGGTTCCTGCTTTTATTTATGGCAGCAGCAAACAAAGTTGTCTATAACTGTGCAGAACAGGATTCTTTGCAGGCCTTACCAAACAGAGTAAATAGCTGATTCATCAAACATGGCTTTCAGGATGGTGAAAAATATCTAATTTTGAAAATGCTTTTATATTTGCTGTATTGTGCAACCACTTCACTAGAGTTTAACATCATATTTACTTATGCAACCTGTCTTCTGGCCTTCCAGCAGGACACAATTTCTTTTGTCCTGTCCACATTGTGAAGAGTATGGGTTTGTTTTCTGCTCTGTTGAATACTCCCCTCTGGCTTTGAAGAGTAGCAGGAAAGGATTTCTCTTTCTAGCTAAACTTCCTAGTGTGGAGACAGAGAAAGCTTAATGTCTCAGAGAGCAACCTTGCTATTTTCCATACCCCTGCTATTTGCAGTGATGCTTGCACTGAATCCTTTACCTCACATGCTTAAGAGAGCAAGTGAAGTCCTGCTTAGAGATGTATCCCACAAGAAATACAGATACAACCTCTATAAAGCAGCAAAGTACCTGTAGACTAGGAGAAGGAGGTTGCTTCCTTGTGGTACAAGGAAACAGAGAGCATGTGTAGGATTCATCATATTTTGTACACGAGAAAGTTACAAGAGAAGACAAGGTTGAGTACCAAATTAAAGAGCAAATGAGACAGGATACCAAATCGAATATATATAAAGGTATGCAAAGATACTAAAAAGTAAGCATCCATATGGAGGTACACTAGAAATCAGAGCTCTCATTATAGTGGGAGAAAATTGATGAGACATTGATGGCACAATTCAACAGCTCACAGAAATGCTTCCACTGCAATTTGAAATGTATTAGTTTACATGGGGACTGGCAAATGGGAGACATAAGATCCAGCAGAGACATGCTCTTCTGAGGATGGCTGGAAGAGAGACAGGGTACTCGGCAGTAGGCACCCCTCTTTAGCCACTTGAATCTCATGATTAGTCACCTGAATCACTTCCCCATCTCCACTGACTATTTTGGGAGCTCAGATTCCTTGCACATCTTCAGACACTGACATAGAGACATTTATACTAATCCAATGCTGAATCCCACAAGTCTGTAGCTGACAGATCACAAGGCCAAGCCAGAACAGCCTCAGAGAGCCCGTGCAAAAGTCACCTTGAAAGACATATCTCAGGGCCCACTGTGTGTCCCCCATCACTGCTCAACAAAGTTCTCCTCAAGGTATTGGTCCAAGTCTGTAGTGGGTGGAAAAAGTGATAAAGTGCACAGAGTGAGTTGTTAACATGTCACTTATTATTCAATGGAACAGTCTTGGAAAAGACAAGTAAAGAATGATTTAGACTGCAGCTGGGCCAATCTGTCTTCTATTTGTTTTGGTAAAAGTGGAAACACACATCTCAGTTACTGAAATCCTTTATACCAGCATTCAGGGATGTGAATGACCTTGTATCTCTGCCTTTGCACTGGGCAGGCTGGGGCTCCCCAGGTCTGGGAGTGCCAGGGCTCTTCATGGAAAGGGCAGTGGAGAACTGCTTGGCAGCCAGGGCCAGTCTCACTGCCCCAGCCACCTCCCTGAAGATGACCCAAGACCAGGCTGGGATCTAGGCCTGGGGATGAGCTCAGCTCAGCAGGGCCCAATGCCAAGCAGGGCCAGGCTCTGGAGACTGAAGACTGGCTCTGTTGTGGCATCACTGAGGCAGGGACTGGTGGTCTTAGGGGCCTGAAATAAGGTCCTGGTACATAGACAGTGTGGGTGGAGTCTTGGGGGAGTGTTTTGAGCCACTGAAGGCTAATGGGACCTTCAGAGCCCTGAAAAACTCTCCTGAATCTTAAATATCCAAGTGACATTGGAACCATGCTCCCCATTAAGTCTTAAGTGCATTAGAATGAAGAAATGAATTAATACTTTTTTAACATAGGTTTTATTCAGAGAGAGACTTAGTCCACAGAATCCACCTAACTGTTATTATAAGCCTATATAAAAAGGCACAGTTTCTTGTGGGAGGCTCATGAGAACAAGACACAGCTTCTTTCTTCAGAAGGATGCTGGGGAGAGACTCTTCACTAGGGACTGTAGTGATAGGACAAGGGGTAACGGGTTCAAACTTAAACAAGGGAAGTTTAGATTGAATATAAGGAGAAAGTTCTTTACTGCAAGGGTGGTGAGGCACTGGAATGGGCTGGCCAAGGAAGCTGTGAATGCTCCGCCCCTGGTGGTGTTCAAGGCCAGGTTAGACAGAGCCTTGGGTGGCATGGTTTAGTTTGAGGTGTCCCTGCCCATGGCAGGGGGATTGGAACTTAGTGATCTTAAGGTCCTTTCCAACCCTAACTATTCTATGATTCTATGACGGATGTACCAATCTGGGAGACAGAGAAATCATGGACAGCATGCATCTTTATCTTTGTAGTTCAGTTACTTGTTTAATATTATTGTTCAGTTTGCACAATTAACCTTCAGTGTGTCCAACGAAGCTCACCATCTTTCCTGGAATGTGAAAAGTGAAGTGTAACTGATGGTATAGGGACCTCCAACAAGTTACATGATTTCGTTCATCAAAGTTATCAATTTACCTTTAGCCGTAAGTCATAATTACAAGATACAAAAGCTAATTGTGTGATCCTGATGGTTCCAACATTTTAATGAGGTCCTGCTAGGTCTGCATCTGATATGTAATTTGTTTACTTTTACTTCAATCTCACATGCAGTTATACAGATATTTATATTACCATCCAATACCATACCGATCTTTAAAAAGACATTGAAAACTCTTAGAAAACAAATCTGATGTTTACTGAGTATTGTATCAATTTCTTTCTAACAAAGAAACCCAACAAAAGAATAGTTTGAGTAGTTTATATCTCAATTTGATTTTCTCCACATTCAAAAGAACAATATGCATGCATCTTTTCAAGGCTTTCAAGTAATCAGGATAACGATGTCTTTTTGTGTAAATACCAGTTTGCAAACATACTCTACTTAAAGCCACTCTTTGAAAGGTGCCTTCAGACAATACTCATTTATTCTAACTGACCCCATTTTTCAACAGACTAGTCTTTGACTTCCAGCCATAGTCAGCACCAGAGGAGAATACCAAATATTTCACAAGGGCTTCTGACATCACCATCTTTCATGGAATATCTTCCTCTTACCTAGTAACTAATGGTCATCTTATATTATGAACCATAATCCTAGCCCTGATTAGTGAGAATTAAATAGAGAAATGCTGAAAGTATTCTTTAACAGATGTTCCCTGCTTTGAATGCACAAAACAGACACAAAAGCCCTCTTACTTTTCCAGAACTTTCTATATAACAACTTTCATCAATGCTAAATTTCATATTGGAGAGGATTTTTGACGTATTTTAGACATTCTGAAACTCTTTGAGAAATTTAAATACAGACAACACAGTTATAACTACATTTATTAATACTTTTCTTGGGAAAACAGCTATTTCTATCCAGCACCTCACATTCTGTGGCAGAAAAGAAATTGTGGTAAACACAGGCTGCTCTTGTTACTTGGAAAATCACATACCTCTTCCTGATCTCTTACAAGCTGTTAGCTACATCTGGCCATGATAACAAGCCCTTAAAAATCACAATGCCCTTTAACATCTAAATTGCCATTGCAACATTCCTACTAAATGCTCAGCATGACTGGTGATGTTTCAGAAGCATGCACACAGCTGGTGCCAAATAAAACAAAAAAGGAGTAATTTGTAAAGTTCATGTTCTAGTCCAAACAGTTGGATAAAATGTTCTACAAGGATTTAATCCTATGAAACAAATGGTTGCAATTAGTTTTGGAGGGGGGGATTATTTTTGAATGTTTCCATTTTATTTAGTGCTGTTTTAAATATCCCTTGATTTTTGCATTTAGCTGGACATGTTTCAAAAGCCATTTGTTATGACCCCCTGTTCTATGGCAATTCTTTTGTCTAATGCATTACTGGAATAGCACTGTCTAAAAGTGATGTAAACCAGATCAGTTCAGCCAGCAAACAAGGCTTCTGAGAGTCACTTTAGTGACCCGAAGAAAATTTGCAAAAGAGCAGTACATTCAGTATCTATTTAGAACCAAATGAATAGGGAAACCACGCCATTGTTTTCACAACTTTACTCTTTCTGTTCCCCTTTCCAAACTCCCCTCAATATGACTCCATTAACAGACCAATTGAACATGCAGTGTTTTTTGGGGTAGCAGGGTTGAATTGATAATATGTAAAACTTCAGAGTTCTTCTTCAAATTCAAACTGTAAAACTACTGTTCAGTTTATCCTCAGAGTATTTTGATGATGGGATGAGTCACTGCCCAGAGGGCCTGAGTTGACTCTTGTACCAAAGGAGAATCCCAGTGACCTCAGTTGGACTTGATGAGGGTACAGGTTACCCAGGCCATGTTCATGACCTCTATACAAATCAAAATATTTTGAATGAAGAATGTCTCTACTGAAGATTTGGCATTCTCATCCTTTTAGGTAAGGTTAGGATCTCACAAGAAAATATTCTCATATTTCTCTGTTCCCTTACAAAATGAAAAAAAAAATAAAGGATTAGAATTTTCACCTTTCCAAAACAAAAGAAAGAAATTAAATGAAAACAAACAAGAAGGAAGAAAATCCTTCCAGATATTTTTTTCAATGCATCATTCAGAAATTGAAAGGAACACACCATTATTAAAATACCTTCAGCAAGTTGTTAGGTAACACATCATTGACATAAGAGATTTCATAACAAGATTCATAATACTGGCAATGTGTGCTCGCAGCCCAGAAAGCCAACCATATCCTGGGCTGCATCAAAAGGATCATGACCAACAGGTCGGAGGAGGTGATCCTGCCCTACTGCTCTCATGATACCTCACTTGGAGTGTTGTGTGCAGTTCTGATGTCCTCAACAGAAAAAGGACATGGAACTGTTGGAACAAGTCCAGAGGAGGCCACGAGGATGATCAGAGGACTGGAGCACCTCCCGTATGAGGACAAGCTGAGAAAGTTGGAGCTGTTCAGCCTGGAGAAAAGAAGGCTGCGTGGAGACCTCATAGAGGCCTTCCAGCATCTGAAGGGAGCCTACAAGGATTCTGGAGAAGGACCCTTAACTAGGGACTGTAGTGACAGGACAAGGGGTAATGGGTTCAAACTTAAACAGGGGAAGTTTAGATTGGATATAAGGAAATTCTTTCCTGTTAGGATGGTGAGGTACTAGAATGGGTTGCCCAGGGAGGTAGTGAATGCTCCATCCCTGGCAGTGTTCAAGACCAGGTTGAATGAAGCCTTGGGTGATATGGTTTACTGTGAGGTGTCCCTGCCCATGGCAGGGGGGTTGGACCTAGATGATCTTGAGGTCCTTTCCAACCCTAACTATTCCATGATTCTATGATTCTATAATTTTACTTCAATAAACATTATGCAGAAACTGCAGACTATAGCAGATGAAAAAGAGGAACGTGTTTCTTTAAACACTATGGAAATCTGGGGAGGGGAGCAAATGTGAGCACAATCATTCAAAACTCAATAGTAATTATACTACCTTTTACTGGTTTGAAAAGTTTCTCTGAAAAAATAATCACATTCTGCTCTTCAAGGTAAGCAGAACTAATTAGAAAACTATAGGTATTTAAATAAAGCAAGGTAACCAAATCTTTTGCTTTTTAATTCACAGTGGTTTTTCAGGTTCCAAAGAAAAAGAACAAAGTGAAGTCTTTTGAAAAGAAAATTATTTTCTAATATTGAATCATTTTGATGAAGCAAAAAGGTCCATGAAAAATATTTGAAGAATACAGGGCTGTTTTCCTTTTTGAAATGTTCTTAAAACAGCTTCAGTTCTAATTAGCATTGTCACAACTTTTTTATTAATGGAAATCAGTTCCTGTGTTTCCAATGTGGTTCTTTACTGTTAGGGTGGTGAGGCACTGGAATGGGTTGCCCAGGGAAGTTGTGAATGCTCCATCCCTGGCAGTGCTCAAGGCCAGGTTGGACAGAGACGTGGGTGATATGGTTTAGTATGAGGTGTCCCTGCCCATGGCAGGGGGGTTGGAACTAGATGATCTTAAGGTCCTTTCCAACCCTAACTATTCTATGATTCTATGATCATCCATGAGTTGGAAATCAGGTTTGGTGAACTGAAGTTGACCTACATAATGAATACTACTACACCAGTGGAGTTACCCTTCAAGTAATTAATTGTTGTGAAAGGCAAACACATTAGTATAGCCCATATTTGTGGCTTTTTGTTCAGAGGAGCTCATGTTTTAAGGCACAGAAAACAGCAGGGTTAATTTGTAAGACTTCTCAGAGAGTACCTAGTTAATCTCAGCATATTTGTATAAAGCTTTCTCTATGCCTTGAAACAGATCAGTAAATAATAAATAATAATTAAAAAAAAGAAAATTGGCTAACTTTTTTAATGGTAGATAAATGTGTAAGATCTATGTGTTTAAGTCCCCACAATGAGTATTATTTAAAAAAGAGAAAACATCAGGCTGCATAAATGTCAGTGTAGAACTGAGATATATGACATTTGGATGAGATACACAGACTCAAATACATTTGTTTCAGGTTGTTCTTGAATTAGTTTGAGATATATTCACTTCAGTGTATAACATGTCCTTTTTTTAATGTGCACTTTTAGTGCAGGTGTGACTGAGCATTCCATAATTCAAGATAAAGCTGGTAACTTTTTAACCATGAGTTCCTGCTGAAAAGACAGATATGAATAATAGACTCTCATCTAAATGTCAGTTTTGAATACAGTGACCAGATTTCTGTTTCGTACTTAAATAATTTCTGGTTTGGGAAAAAAAAAGTCTTATCCAGAATGTCCAGCTCATCAAACTCTTTCCGCAACACAGTCAAGGGATATGAAAGCCTGCACTTTTCAGGAGCTGCCAAAGACCATGACTGCTACTCTGTTCCAGGTGCCCTGTAGTTCTGGGCAGTCAGGGGAAACTTAGCACCCAATTTAAAAGCAACAACTCAAGCAATGAAGTGGCACTAGCACAGTGTACAACCTTTTCAGACACATTTTCACCTACCTCTAGAAAAATTGCAAAATTACTGGAAGGTATTAAAAAAAAACAGGCCAGAGCACCTACATGCTTTTTGCATCAAAACTCTAAAATTCCCTTTCCCAGTTCCCTAGCAAGTGTATAGCCATACATGGAGATAACTCTCAACATTTTGTGTTTTAGGCTTTGTGGTACTGCATGGGCTGGACTACTGTGATCTAAGGAATGCCCATCAAGCCTTGGCCTTTGTGTAACAAGTTGAGTGGTGAAATGTCCCTTGACCATAGCTAAGGATGCAGGCACTGGTGGTAGCAGGGACTCCTGACAACTGGCTAAGGTGGGAAGCAAAACCAGGGAAAATCAGTCATCTCCTGACAGCCTCAGAACATTTCCTGCCTTCATCATAGCCCAAGTGGAACACTAGCATTGTTAATAATTTTGTTTCTAGTAATTACTGACTCAGGTTGTAGCAAGGATGGAAATTTACGAAGAACAAAAGCCAACCATCCAGTGACCCTAAATCACTCATTTCACTACAGGCTTAAACTGTGGTACGTCTTTAGTGGTAGTTAAGGACAAGAGAATTGTGAAGCCTACAGGAACAGTTAGCGTTATTTCTGGCTCTGCTTCTACACACCTTTTTTTTTCCCTTGCACCCACCATTTTTTAAATGAGAAATCTTGTAGACTACTTTGGATCTGTAAATGAGAAGGACTGTAAGAACAAGTAACTGCTTGTTAGACTCCCGAGCCCAACTGTGACTGCATGTAGTTTCTAGCCTATATTTTCAATCCTCTGGAGCAATTCCCCTTTAGATTGTTAACTGGTCTCATTTGTGACAGCTCAGGTATTCCCAAATTAGCAGAGTGGGGAAGAAATCTCATTTCTAGCAAGCTAGACAGGTGTTGTTGAAACATCCTCCTGATCGTCAGCAAACAGAGGGTATAATGTTAGGTTAAAGTTTGTACTGCTGCCAGGTCTTGTTGCAGAAATATTTACCGGCCAGGATTCCCCTAGCTACTACTGTGACATTTGAAGGAGGGTGTATCTAGTAGTCAGTAACTGCCTATACAGAACTCCATCCAGAAAAGGATAGCCTGTGCTTCCCTATTGCTTTACATAAGCTGGCCTTTCCTGAGTTATTTTGTTGTATTTGAATAGGAAGGAAAACAAGGGCTCAGAGAAATTCTATTTTCTCAGAAATTAAAAGCAATTGGAAAATAAAATTAAAAGGTTGATGGTTTTATTTAAGTGAAAGTCAGTTTGCATTAACTGGTCCAATTTAAACTCCAGCATGGTTGCATCTTACATTTAGAAGCTTTTCCGTACTGAGATCTTTAATGGTGTTCACATCAGCATCTTGTGTGTTCTGCTCCCTTCTCTTCATCCTTCCTCATTAAATCTGTGTAATTTTTCACTCTCTCATCAACGTAAGTTTTGTTTTTTATGTAATAGGAAAGGCAGATTTTTATTTAATAGGATTCCTAATGATATCTGTAGGAAAAGCAGATACCTGTATGGGTGAGATAGTGGTAGGCTGACCTTAAGTGAATTGTTGTAGTTAATTTTTTTCCCTAAACTTGAAATCTTTCTAAGGTCACTGAAGTGGGAAATGTCACATCTATCACTCTGGTTAGTTTCAACAAGTTTTCCAGAAGAAGGGTCCTATACTGATGAACATTCACTAAGTAAAGAATGCTTGTTTGCAAAAGCCACAGCTCTGTGGAATGATTTGTTTATGTGAATACATGGCCATGACTGATAACTATACTGTTTGTGGCCAAATCCTTGCGATTAGTTAAGCTACACTGAAGTGCAGCTGGTATACAAAATTCCCCAGGAAATATATATGGATACCTGTTTAGTGACATCAGTTACCTAGCTCCTTCATCTCCTGGAAAACAGCGCATGTCTCCTGCCACCCAGTGCTTTGGATTCTACTTGCAAAGGTATTTTGAAGCAAGAAACCTGGAAGATAATCAGTGCTTCTCTGTCTTAAATGACATGTAACAAGGAAACACTGAATGTGGCCACTTAGACATGGCTGGCTGAAGGATTATCTCCCAGCCTTGGTTCACCTGAGTACAACATATAGGATCCAAAAGAAGCCTGGTTTGTTTTGTTTTGTTTTTCTTTTTGTCACAACAGTTGCTTGCCTTTGTTTTTTTATCACTGTGTTTTTTAAACAAGGGCTCATTCTGCTGTGCCACAGTGGCATTGAAAAGGCATTCTATAAAAAAAAAAAAAAGATCCATTTGCCATTTGCAGTTTTTCTTTGTAAAATCTGATGATACCCTAGAGCTCTTATACTCCTCTAAGATATTTTCTAACCTCATTATCTTCTAGTTTAGATCAGTGTTCTGGCCAACTGTCAGATGGCTTTGAATGCTGCTGCTAATGAACTGTAAAGTGTTCAGGGAATAAAATGTTGGCTTCACATTTAGTATAAAGTTTTGGAGACTTTATCTATGGGATAAGAAATGGTGTTGTACTTCTTTTTTTGTCTTTACAGGTGTTAGCACTTAGACACATTATCCATAACACACCTGAGACAGTGGAGTCCATCCAAGGATATGTATCAGTCAAAGGAGGAAGAAAAGATCATAATTCACAACACATAAGCATGTTTTCTGAATTCAGTTCAGTTAAGGCTACGGCTTCATTTATAATACTTTATAGTGCGCCCAGCTGAGAAAGATTCCCTTGAAATTTCGTCTTTCACCATTCCTAGGAAAAATGCAACCTGGGCATAATTCAGCTTGCTTGTGAAGCTCCATTAGTATTAATATTCTTACAGTGGCATAGCTGAAGTGATAATTAGTTCCACTTAGGTTCTATTGGAGTAATTTATAAAATCATAAAATCACAGAATGGTTTGAATTGGAAAGGACTGTAAAGATCACCTGCTTCCAGCCCCTCTGCCATGGGCAGGGATGCCTCACACTAGATCAGGTTTCTCAAAGTCCCATTCACAGTGGTCAAGTTTTCTTTGGTATTTTATTGCAGTGTAAGACTAGAGTGATGCCAAAACATTCAAATGATGTTCTAAAGCACTTCTGAAGTTTTCTGTAACTTAACTTCAGTGATGTGAAAAGAACATCACAAGATAGGCCCCTTCAAAACTCAATAGAAAACATTAATCTACTTGGACTCACATTTGTGTGCCATATGCTAATATATTGCATGTTGAGAGACATCTTCATGGGAGTAGGATTCAAAGAACTAACATTCAGATTGACAACATGTAACTAGCTATAGAGTACCTGATCCCAAGCAGCACAGAATTTCATTGAATCCATTGCAACATACACAGATGCACACAACACGTGTTACTTTCCAACTAGTTAGACAGCTAACAGTTGCAATGAGAATGTTTTGAGTAGACATGATATGTCTCATATGTCAAATAAATATGTAATAGAGTGCTGTCAAATGGGAAGATATATACTCCTATCATGTGCTGAGGATACACCAATAAGTAATGGACTTAAATTTCAGCAAATGGGTTTTAAATTATCCATTAGGAAGAAGATTTTGCTATATGGATAATTAAACATTGGAAAAGTTTATTCAGGAAAACAACGGAATTCCCCTTTCTACCAGCTTTAAAGAGAAAAAAGTGACTGCTATTGCTGAACACAGGACACAGGGCTAGCTAAACATCTGTCAAATATGGTTAATATGTATTCATCCCGTCTTTGACGAGGGCAGTGGGCTGCATGGCCTTATGGGATTTAGTGATAAGCAGCAATTTTTTGTTAATAGAATCATAGAATAGTTAGGATTGGAAAGGACCTCAAGACCATCTAGTTCCAACCCCCCTGCCATGGGCAGGGACACCTCACAGTAAACCATATCACCCAAGGCTTCATCCAACCTGGCCTTGAACACTGTCAGGGATGGAGCATTCACTACCTCCCTGGGCAACCCATTCCAGTACCTCACCACTCTAACAGTAAAGAATTTTCTCCTTATATCCAGTCTAAACCTCTGCTGTTTCAACCCATTACCCCTTGTCCTATCACTACAGTCCCTAATGAATAGTCACTGCCCAGCATCCCTATAGGCCCCCTTCAGATACTGGAAGGATGCTAGGAGGTCTCCACGCAGCCTTCTCTTCTCCAGGCTGAACAGCCCCAACTTCCTCAGCCTGTCTTCATATGGGAGGTGCTCCAGCCCCTGATCATCCTCGTGGCCCTCACTCTGGACTTGTTCTAACAGACCATGTCCTTTTTATGTTGAGGACACCAGAACTGAACACAATACTCCAAATGAGGTCTCATGAGAGCAGAGGGGTAGGATCACCTCCTTCGACCTGCTGGTCACGCTCCTTTTGATGCAGCCCAGGATATGGTTGGCTTTCTGGGCTGTGAGTACACACCACTGGATCATGTTCATTTTCTCATTGACTAACACCCCCAAGTCCTTCTTCGCAGGACTAGCATGAATAGCTTTTGCTAAATATAAAACCATGTATGCTTATCATAAAAACCCACTACTACATATTTAAAATCCTTAGATCATCTTGATAAAACAGAAGATCTTGGTAGGGAGTGTAGTTTACACGACATATCCAGAAAGAAATTCCTCTTTCACTTCTTCAAGAAGTGGTATATTGCTTTAATGTTTTGTACTGATTTATAACTTTCAGGAAGAGTGTTCTGAGCACAAAATATGCATGAGGTACTTAAGTCCAGCATTCTTCCTACTCTGTGTGATGGCTTACAAATATGCTAATGTGATATAAAATATACCAGGCTATATAAATTCAAAGATAATTTCTAGGCCATATATGGAGCATGAAAATGACTGATCTTGTTCAAATCCACTAACTTTTAATAAATTTATGAGTGCTATACCTCTAAATCTGTTAATTCAGACCATTTTAGATATCTGCTTTAGAATTTCATCCTAGATGTGTCCATTTCTCTCTGATAACGGTAAGAGGAATTTAGATGACTGGACAGGGGTAGATGTTTATACTGCGGAATACTGAAGTTAGATCAGATAAATCTTGGACTCCATTACTGTCCTACGATTGATTTAATATTATTAACCATGTCCTGGTTTGAGCAGTAGCAGTCATTTTTCTCTCCTTCTTGGTAGCTGGTGCACTGCTGTGTTTTGACTTTCAGGCTCAGAACGGTTTCTGATAGCAAGCATGTTTTGAGTTACTGCTCAAATGTTTGGTTTGTCCAAGGCCTTTTCTGAGCTCATGCTCTGCCAGGGAGGGGAGGAGCCAGGAGGAAGGAGAGACAGGACATCTGACCCAGGCTAGCCAAAGAGGTATTCCATACCATAGCACGTCATACCCAGGATGTAACCAGGAGAGACCCGGAAGGGCTGGAGCTCTGGGGGGATGGAGGAGGTATTGGTCAGTGCTTGGTCGGGCAGGGTGGGGTGAGTTATGGGTCAGTGGCTGGTGAGATATTGTATTATCTTCACTTGTTATTTGCTTTATCATTATTGTTTGTAGTAGTAGTAGAAGGAGTGAAATGTTTTATACCTTAGCTATTAAACTGTGCTTATCTCAACCTGTGGGGGCTACATTCTTTGGATTCTCCTTTCTAGCTCTCTGGGAGTTGGGGGAGCGAGGGGGGGAGTGAGTGAACGAGCTGTGTGTGGACTTGGTTTAAACCACGACAAACCATCTCATTATCGGTCTAACACATGTCCTAGGGAAATGGAAAAATTTTACAGCAGTTGTCTAACAGTGAGGATAGCATCTCAGAAACTTTAAGAGTGGGTCAACCTAAATCACATTACCTAGCATTTTCTTAGGTCAGGAGCACTTATACAGGCAATTATCACAGCTCAGCTGATACACAGTAACTTTTTAAGCCACAATAATAATATAGTTCTTCCAAGCCCTAAGACCTTTATTTTGGAGTTTGGTGTAGACTTATTTGGATATTGGTCTGAGCAGCTTGTACGGTAGTACACAATTGCATCCATAAGTATAATTATGCATAAAACTTCTTTATCTTATTAAAACATACTAAGTAACTTTGGTAGAAATAATTCAGGACCTGAAAGTCTGTTCTATACATGCTGCTATCACTGTATTAACTTTCATGGCCAACATCTTTTATAAATTCTTGGGCTTTTGTCTCATAATTTCCATGCCATACATTGTTTATGCATGAGTGTGCTTATTTAAACAATGTCTGTTCTATAATCTTTTAGCATTACATGTCTCTAGGCTCAAGAGTAGACTACCTTGTACTTGCATTGAGATAAACAAGGTAAAAGATGTAAAAAATCAGAGTTTAGTCAATCTAGTTACAGATCCTGAACTTGGCCAATATCTGTCATAGTAATCTGGGGGAAAGGTGAGGGCTTTGTTTGGTTCTTTGCTCGGTTAGTTTTGGGTCTTTTCTAATTTCTTGAAGAAGGCAAATTCCTTTGAGCAGAAGCTTCCCCACACCCATTTCCCCTTTTTAAACTCTTAGGGGTATTTTGGTTCTTTCTTTTTTTTTTTATTTTGGCTTTCTTTTTTAATCTCACCACTTCTAACACACACACAGTGAGAGAAATCAAACACAAATATGTAAAAATACATTAAAATTTTAACTGAAGTTAGAACTTAATGGGATGTATAATGTAGAATATTATATTGCACCTCAGCATGACACAATTTGAGTCAAAGTTGTTCCCTTTTGGAGTTTTGTTGCACATTTCATTTTCTTTTTTTCTTTTTCATGAAGACAACCAGTTCTTTATGGACATGTTATTTTTTTAAGTTTTATATATTGCTTCTGCACACTTGCCTGTTTACTAGACGATAACAAGGAAGAGAGAAGAGGGACCAATAATGGAAAATAACTGTGGAGGGGAGGATTATTAAATACTCTTGAACCTCCAGAGGCAACATATTTCTATCTCTACCTCTGGCACCAACAGTAGTTGGCATGAGAACAACTGTCTCGCTTACTCTTCTTTAGTACAAGGAGACAAAGTTACTGGTAAGATTTGTACTACCCAATCAAATTTTTAAAAAAGGGATTGTTTCACTAATTGTCATATCTGTACTGCACAGACTTCTTCCTTATGTGCTTTTCAAATTAGAGACGGAAAGCATATTAAACTGATTAATAGCTGTGTGAATTCAAGACCAAGCTAGTTGAAAACAATGCCTTGAACTTGTACATCTAAAAATATGGGAAACTGAATAATACTGGTAAATGAAGAACATATTTGTACTCAGTTAGGAATTAGTATAAAACATTAAAAGAAATTGTTATCAAACCTGCTTATATTTATTAACATCTTCAAATGTAAAGTTGCACCTTCATGTTGTTGTCTTATGTAAGCCTTTTGACCTAACTAGGATCTTGGACTATCATAGACAATAGGACCTCTAAAGAAATGTTTGTGCATAATATGAGCAAAATCCCAGAAGTGTGATAACAACCAAGAGTGGGAAATTTAAGAACATGAGAATGAGGCCATGAAGTAAGAAGATAGTATTTTGACTTAGCAGGAATCATTACTGCCCCCATGAACTTGAGGAATTAAGGCTCCCAGAATACAGTGACAGTACAGATGTCATCTGTTCTGTTTCTAGGTTGAATCACATGTAAATTTTCATACACCAGACATACTTTGGGGTATTGTAATAATAGCAATATATGCTCTAAGCTGTTCATAGCTTTGTGTGAAGATGAAAATAAGAGAAATATTATGTTTACAACACGGAAGACTTGACTTGAGCTCAGGAGATTTTTCCTTTTCTATAGATTCGGTGTTTGACTTACATTATCTTCGTACAAATACCTGTGTGTTAGCATGATTATCTGTATAGCAACCCATACTGTTCCAATAGTCTACTAACTTCATAGAATTAACTGCATGTGTAAAATTTTTCATGGTTAGCACTGTAATTTCTTTTTGTGCCTCACTTACTGTAGAATATTATATTTTCTAATGTAATAAAAGGACTGATCCTTGTCTTCTTTTTTGAGGTTGTACCCCATGTTGAGTCAATCTAACTGAACATCTTTATAGAGCTGCAAGAGTGATGTTGTGTGACAGGATGAACACTCATATCCATGTATTCTTTGGCTATGATGCAGCACAGCAACTTCTCCAGCTTTGAAAGTTAGGGAAAAATGTGCTGGAGTTACGAGAATGTGAGATGCCACAGCTATAAGCAGGGCTATGGCTCATTTGGAGCAGCTCAAAACCAGACTTTTGCAGGCCCTCCTTGCTTCAGTGAGCTACTGAAGAAAGAATGAACCAGATATAAACTTGCTTTTTCTCCTTGCAGGCAGTGCTACCACTCTTAGGCCTTATGGATGGTATTCATCTTGCCTAGCTTTAGAGCTGACAGCACAGATGTCTACAAGTACTCAATGTAGCCTCTTTTTATAATTCATAGAGGGCACCTTGGGGTGCAATTGATCTAATTTTAAAGTAGGTATCTAAATTAGGCCAGAAAAATCATGTCTCAGAAGTATAATATCAACCATTTACTGGATTTGAATTTGATCTATCATATCCATGCTCAGTAAGACATACAATAATTTGTGCATGTATAAGTATCTTCATTGCCTGTGTCATCCTGAGGAAGGGTCTTAAAAAGATTTGCAGTCATAAGAAAGAAGAACAGATGGTATAACAGCTTCATCTGGCAATGGCTAACATATATATATGAGGCCTACTCAGGACTGATGCCTTTCTCCTTTAAGTAATGGAAAAGTTTCTTAACAGGACAGCTGGCAGAACTGCTGCACCCACTTCCATTCTTCTAGACACTATAGCCTGAATCTGAAACAGAACAGAGAAGCTTAGTTTCCTGACATGATCAATTGTTTTGCTCACAAAATTAAATACAGACAAGGTGAAAACAAGCACAGTAGTACCAAAAAAAAAAAATCAGTGTTCTTTTTGCTTATTACAGTAAATTTTAAGGTTCAGTATACCCATGAAGCAGGAATAAATCAGAAGTTGAGTTGCTAGTGGTAGAGAGAGAAGATGGGCAGGCATACTCCTGTAGCACAGAAAGTGTAAATCTTGTGGCATCTGAAGTTATTCTATTGTAGATGCCTAAGGTAAACCCAGTAAAGCTATTTGAGTGAAGACACTAGTAGATAGACTTAGGAAGTATTGAATCAATTGTATAAATCTTGGTACTTACCATGGTACATAGATAACACTGGTGCCAGAGCTGAAGATTTCCATGTGTGCAGACCATAGGATGTTCTGCGACTTCATATTAAAATCATCTCAATATTGGCATGCAGATAGTAAGTGGGCTGTAATATGAGTGCCCCTATATTCCTCAAAAGAAGCTGCTTCAAGCTGGGATCTAAGTTCTTAAAAGGTGGAAAAAGGGCAGCGGAGGGCTAGAAATATGCTTTCATATTCCAGGATATTGCCATTACCTTTTTGACAGAGAGGAAGCTGTGGGAGCTAAAAATGGTGAAAGATGCTCTAGGGAAGGAGCAGAAACTATAGAATCCATTGAACAGATACAGACAGGTACATTTAGAAGAAGACAAGGATATGGTGGAAACTTAGATTTTAGAAGGTCTCAGTCGTTATTCTAATGGAAGAAAAAAAACCCAAACCAACCAAACGAAAACCCAAGCAAACAACAAAAAAACAAAACACAACCACAAAATAGGAACAAAAATTTGGGGGGAGAGAGGGTGGAGGAGGGAAGTAGGGGCGAAAGAGAGGGGAGAAAGCAAAACCCAAACAAAGTGAAGAATTTGCAGAAGAGACTGAGATGGCAAGGTCTTCCATGAAACTGTCAGGCCTTGAAGACCTAGATCATCTCAAATATCAATTGAAAATGAAAGTTAGGGACACAGAAATTAAAGAATTTTCAACCTACATTAAAAATCACACACAAAAAAAACCCCAAACCCTAAACTGTTTAAAGGACATTTCTGTATCTTTAAAGACTGCAATGATTTTGGCTGGGATAGAGTTAATTTTCTTCACAATAGATAGTGTGTTGCTCTGGTTTGGATTTGTGCTGGAAACAGTATTGATAACACAGGGGTGTTTTAGTTACTGCTGAACAGTGCTTACATTTTCTGCCCCTCGCCCCACCAACAAGTGGGCTGGAGGTGCACAAGGAGCTGGGAGGGGACACAGCCAGGACAGCTGACTCCCAGTTATCCAAGGCATATTCCATACCACATGGTGTCATGCTCAGCATATAGAACTAGGGAAAGAAGAAGGAAGGGGGGAAATTCAGAGTGATGGCATTTGTCTTCCCAAGTCACTGTTATGCATGTTGGAGCCCTTCTTTCCTGGAGATGACTGAACACCTGCCTGATGATAGCAAGTGGTGAGTTAATTCCTTGCTTTACTCTCCTTGTGCATGTTCCTTTTGCTTTACCAATTGAACTGTCTCAACCCAAAAGTTTTCTCACTTTACTCTTCTGGTTCTCTCCCCCATCCCACCAGGGGAGTCAGAAAGCAGCTATGCAGGCTTACTTGATGTCTGGAGTTAAACACAGCAAACCACAGCCCCACTTTCTGGGTCACTGGGCCCGGGCTAATTGAAAGACCAAAGAAATTCAAACTCTTCTGCAGAGGTTTGCTCAGCCATCGAACTTTTGCAACCACAAGGCTGATTGACATGCTCAACATTCTTTCCTTTCCTTTGTACTAGCTAAGGCAGACAATACCATAGCCCTCCTGTGGACAATAAAGACTGGAGGAAGCTATTCTGTATCTGAACTAATTTTTGTAGAGCCAACACGATTCCTTCTCTCCATTTGCGCTGTTCATCTAACTTCACTTCGGCTTTCTCAAGGCTGCACAGCTCAACAAAGCATTCTAAACTACTCTGCAAATGGAAGTATTCCACCACTGTGGCTTTCTAGATGTGGGTTAATTTGCTTCTGAGACCATCACAAAT
This sequence comes from Melopsittacus undulatus, assembly GCF_012275295.1. Taxonomy (NCBI): domain Eukaryota; kingdom Metazoa; phylum Chordata; class Aves; order Psittaciformes; family Psittaculidae; genus Melopsittacus; species Melopsittacus undulatus. The sequence continues at coordinate 29,932,472 of NC_047529.1, read as the reverse complement.
ACTCTTTCCCATTCAGCTTCCCTGAACGTAAAATATTTATAATCTTTGCGTGCATACCTTAGGGAGAAATACTGCCAAGTTTTGCAACCAAGCCATTAGGCCATATATTTGAAGTGTATGGTACTTCACACTGAACCAAATGGTAAGTGGTCTGAATGATCAGAGAGATGAGACAGAAGGTACAATGATATATTTGAGCTCCAGGGATCAGCTGTCTGACAGTGACAAGGCAAAGAATTGGAAACAAGTTTCCCTGTGGGTCCTGGCATTTTCTGGACATAAAGGTGACACATATTCAGCCGAGGCTTGGGAGTGTGGATTTATATAATGCAGACAAACACATCTGCTGCATGTGTAGTCCTCCAGCTTTGAATTAAACATTGAGGGGGGGGTTAGAGGGGTGAAGTGTCAGATTTGTTGTTCCCAGGTTGTTCTTTTAATTAAAGATTATTTTGTCACTGGAGACTAGGGAGAGTTAGAACAGCTCCCAGACTTGCCCTAAAACCTAATTTCACCCAGGTAGTCTGTATGTGAGTTGGAAAAAAACCCAACATATAAAGAATGTCAACGAAAGTAAAAGATGAAATAAACTTTTCTCTTTCCCAGGTCCATGCCAGCCAAATGAAGAAACTGACAAAAAGTAAAATAAAAATAAAATAAAGTTTCCAGAGCAAAGTGTATAGCTCAGTAAGAAAATGAACACTTTATGTTTATCTTTGTCCTATCATGAGAACAAAGAAAGTTCACCTTCTGTGTGCCCCATCTCATGGGACTGTATACTTGTATGTGGCTCCAAGTTTTGAGACAGATCTGCCTAAAATCTCTTACATTTTCATTAGAATGCGAATAGACATCTTTAACTTTCAAGTACAGAAAAATAAAAATGAATAGGCAGAATGCAATGTTAAAAACCAGGGGTTTAATTCAACCTCTCTGTCCCTTCCCTGCCCACTCTGTCTGCTGGGAATGTCCTCACTATTGGGTCTATTGAATAAAACATTAATTGAGTAACAGAAAACTCAGTAATTCCCTTCTGGTCCTTAGAAAGTCATGTCTTTGTGCCAAGGCTCAGCTCCTTGCATCCTTCTTCTCTCAGTAGCTTCTCCATCTGGACTGCAAGCTCCTAGTTTCATCTATGACTCTCCCTCCCTTTACTGCTTGTCCAAGTAGAAAGCCCACAGCCAGCAGGCCCAGTAACTCCACAGGGAAAGGGCAATCCAACCTCCTTCTACAACTCATTCTCTCTTTGAACCAAAAAAATGTATCCCTAAGAGCAAACCTATAAAACAGATCAAGTAGGTTTGTCAAAACTGGCCCCAGTAGTATTTAATCTGCAATTATTTCCTGTTGTGTCCTCAATCAACAGCAATAATGGACATGAATATGAAGAAAACTGCACTAGAACATCTCCATAATTTATACAAGCTGAAACACACTTATTGCTAGCCCTTCTCTATTTATTGAATGCATGAAGCCAAATGTCCTCAGGCTTCAGGAAAGTTTGCATTGTAGCTGAACTTTATGGCTTATATCCAGCTCTGATTAGCAGCCAGACTTTCTGTGTTGGCCCCTCACAGATGATGTGTTGCAAAAGCGTCATTGAGATATTGCTTCTTCCTCACTTTCTCCAAGTATTTTTGGTTCAGTCTTTATATGTCATCACAGCTGGCCACTTTCCTTATAGTTTTGGAGGCAGATATACCTTGGAGGCAGATGTATATTCAGATTGCTTGGCAGCAGAGGATGTACTGCTGGAGCCAGGAGAACAAGATTACAGGGTGAGATAAACATATGTTTTTATCTCTCAAAGACTGGCTTCTGTAGTATCTTAACTGTGAAACTCAGGAACCTCCAAAGGGCCTTGGAGCTATGAATTTATAAGAAAGGGAGCCTTATTATTTTTTTGTTTATTTTTTTTCAAGTTAAAACATCAGATACTTTCTACCTTTTTTAACACTTATTATAAATCAAAGAGAAATGTGAAACTTGTTTCTATAGCTCAGCACAAAAGCCATCAATAGTAGGGAAAGTGGTTACTAGTCCTGGAAGTAAGTAGCAACAGTGTAGGGAGGTCCCAGAAAGCATGTAGGAATAGTATAGGCTTTATTTCACAGACCTCCAGAGTGACTTTGGAAAAGTCACACATTGACATTAGTGCTCTGCTGAGGTCAACATGTGATTTCCCATTAATTACAATGAGAAAAATGAAGCTTTAATTTTTCAATGGTTGTGTTTCTCTGCATAAAACAGAAGAGAATAATTTAACTTCATGAACAAGATTGCATATGCCATGTTTTACAATGCTTAATGTGGGAGCAACTATATCTATATAAATTATTCACAAGGGGTTCTTTGTATCTATTTCATAACATAAACATATATACCCTTTTGCCTTTGTAGTCAAGTGATAAACTAGCTTTTTCTTTACGTAGCTTCCTTCTACAATACCAAAAGGACTATATATAAGGGTTGCTCAGCATGTTTAGGCAATGTATGCATTTTGACCCAAATAATCTTTAGCCTTTCTTGACATTTTTTTATTTTTTCTTTTTTGTAAAAGATTTGCTTTCACACCTATTTGGGATCAAATGAGCTTTAGAAATCTCAAAGGCTTAAAAAAAGAAAAAAGAAACTTAAAAGGTTTTTTTTATACTTCAGAATGCTCCAATATTGGTTAAATGGCTGTGGCTGTATTACTGATACTGAAGTAAGAGATAATGTTATGACAGGGCTTTGAGCAAACTGGTATAGTGGGAGGTTTCCCTGCCCATGGCAGGGGGTTGGAACTGGATGATCTTTAAAGTCCCTTCCAACCCAAATCATTCTATGATTCTATGATAAAATCAAAGCAGGAAAAGCCAGCTCAATGTGAATATAAAATACTTACATTCAATCTGCAGGTAAATAAAGCAGTAAAGAGTTAGGATGCTTTTAGGCTTTTAGTACATCAATGTACTTAATGACTTTTAGCATTAATCATATAATTGCTTTGATTTACTTCCATTGAACTATTATACTTTGCTAATGACCGAACTTACTGTTTTGCAGGAATTTATGGAAGTAAAACATTTTGTAAATATTCTCCTCTCCTTAGCACAGGAACAAAAGAGAGGGTCAGACAAAATGACAATGTACACAGTGGAGAAGCAAATTACAGCCATTTCAGAAAGTTGTAGTTCTTATAAATATCAGTATATACTTCATTTAAAGCTTACAAAGCTGTTAATGATCTGGTACAGCAAATATAATATAGAAAAAAAAGTAGATTCTGACTCTCTTGGTTTTGGTTTTATGTAACACACATTACTTGAATAGCTGAGTGGGTATAATTCCAAATGGGAAATATTCAAGTAGTGCACCATTCAACAATTGATTATTTAATTGCAAGCTGGTAGGTACATTTTTTAAAAAAATTGTGCTGAGAAAATTTACCTTCAAAGTTAGGAAATTGTGAATGACATATCAGTTTCTATATATTTACTTCCTGCACTTGCAAGAAAATGAAGTGTACACATTTTTATCTTATAATATTGGCCAATGTTTGCTTTGCAATGAGAAGTGCTGTAAGAGAACCAGTTAAAGTGCATATGAAAGGTGTTGTGCCGGGTGTTTAGAAATTCTTATGTTAAAAAACAGATCTACTTTTATCTAGGTTGTGCAGTCTTTACAGCAACCTGATCAGTGTTTGCCACAAATAACTTCATATCCCAGGATTTATAAAAAACATAGAAACCTACAGAAACATTACTCTGTGATTTGGTTCTTAAAGCAATAGACTGTGCCTTAAGGCTCTGCAGAATAAAGGATTTAAAATATAGGTTCAGCCTCAAGCATTATTGTCCTTGATAGAACAGCAGGAGGTAAGAACTGCAGGCAAAATTAACATAGCCTGAAGCCAACCCAGCTGCAAGAGGAAAGGGAAGCAGGAGCCAGCCAACCCGACAGAATCATAAGCCAGCAGCAGGACAGCAGTATGAAATGCTGAACCCAGCCAAAATTGGAACCACTTTGTTATCAGCAATTAGGATTTGGGGTTATAGTAAGGCATTGTTTGATTTGTGAAGATGACACAACTGTGATACATGCATTAGGCTCACTAGGATCTGAACACTGCAAAGAATTACCAGAAGAGTCACTTCCCATGAACATGCAATGAGGAAATGAATAGACTTGCAAATAACAACAATAACAACAAAAAGCTGTGTTATAAGAGCATGATTAAGTTACAAGTTCAAGCAATCCAAGTTTGGACAGAAAGCATTCAGAAGTGTGGCCAGCCTTTTTCTAATCCCTTTTGTGCATATGTTGTGAGATGACCATTAATTGCACACTCATTATTTTCTGGATAAGAACCCTTCCTCATTGAAGTGCACAAAATGGATGACGTTCACAGAGCAAATGTTCAGAATTGTCTAGTTTTGCCAAGAAATGTTTTTCCTGATCTCATTGCTCTGTTCTTCAAGATAACCTAATTGGTTTGGCAAAGCTTTAAAAAAAAAAAAAAAGGCAAATGAATACAAACAACAAACCAAAATGCAGCAGCAGGTACCCACCTTGAAAAAGTATCATTGAACCACTTCAAGTTTTTGAAACTTATTAGTAATTTTTTAAAGTTTCTTATAATGGACAGTAACAATAAGTCGTAGCAATAGGCAGACACATCTAACACAAATTATCTGCAAACTTTGAAACTTCTCTTGTTTTTATGGGCTATATACTGTTAAATTCAAAGACTGTATATAACTCTTAATCTAATTTAATATTCTTTTCTGTAAGGATAATATTTGCACCAGATTCTAGAATTATAATCACTTCACAAGGATATGTGTGTCATCCACTGAAGTGTGTCTGATTCACATGAGTTATAAAACCTAGAATGTGGCCTACCACTAAAGGCACAGATCTTTTCTCAGGAGATTGGTTCCCCTCTTTGAGTCTATGATGTCTCAATCTAACTGAGACATCTTAAATGCAACATCTGTCCTTCACATCCATTAATCAGTACTGTTAAACATAAAAAATATTCTCCTGGCTCTTTTTTCTGCCTGTCTGGCAGAAATTTAGCTGGATGTATAGAAAGAGCCCTGTAACAGCTAAGTAACATGGTGCTAAACATCACTGAACTCGTCTAGCAATCCTTTTAGTCACTTACACTGTCTTCAAAACCAGTATTTTTTTTAATCTATTCTTCATTATCCCATCTTTATTTTCCCACATGGAGGAACAGAAAATTAAAAAAAAAAAGCCCCAAAAAACCAAACAGATGGAATGTGAAAATGGTTTCTGATAAAAGTACCATTTCTGCTTGTGCTAATGTGGGACACCAGGGAGTGTGGGAATAATGTGAGGATTTCTAACTCCTTCTTCTGGTGGAACTCTAATAGGATAAAAATTATAAAATTTCATCTGATTTTATTAAGAGATATTACAGTTCATAATTGCTACAAATAGCTGAGGTTTTACTTAACTATATTGGTATCCATTAATTTTCCCATAGAAGACATTGGTGATAATTGTGAATTCCATATATTATCACAAAATGGCAGTATAGACAGTTAAATGTCAATTGACTAGTTACCAATAGTAGGTAGAATACGGCTTTAGTAAATTTTCTGAGAATGCATCTCTTGAAGAAATATTGTATCTGTTGATTTTTTTGGCTGTTGTATTCTTTCTTCTCTTTCACTTACCATCTGTTTCTCTGCTGCCTTGTTTATGGCCACGAGTCTTGTTTTCATCCAGTCCACAACATTTTACTGTATTAACTGTGACCAAAGCACAGAGCTCATAGATGTGTTTTTATACTGCAGTTAAAATGCCTAATTTAATTCTTCCAAACATATATATCACCCAAACGGACATTTCTGAGACTTTTCTGAGCAATAGTTTTGTCTTAAATTTCACTATCTTCCTTTATTTTTTGGTGTGAGCAGAAAGTGACACACCGTGCCTCATCTATCTACCGTGAGATTCCAATTGTTTTACCCATAATACTGCTACACTTGGAAATTTAACTTCTGGATGTTCAAATATCAAATAAGATCTAGACACAATGTAAACATTCCATATTTCTATGAATTTCTAGCAATGATGGATTGTATTGGTGTTATATGAAATGTGTGAAGTTAATAAAATACCCTAGGGCCTTATTTCATCCAAATCTGTTTTTTGAGTACATATTGATCTGAGGTATATTTATTTTTACTTATGAAGCATTCTTCAGGTACCTTGATTATAATGCAGAAATTATGAGCCGTGTTGCTAAATATCTTTTTTTCTTTTTTTAATTTTCTCAGTTATGCTAACAATAAAGAAAGCTTTGGATCATTATCAGGAAACTTTATAGCCTTAAATTATATTTTTTTAATCACGTTTCTTGCTGTGGAAAAAAAACTCACTGTGGAAATAACGTAAGAAAATATTGTGTGCATATTCCTACTTGAAACAAAGTGACAGATTCAGGTATTTGGGATGAATAAATATTTTGCTTATATAAATTTTAAAATAATGTTTTGGGGAAATGTACAAATACTTCTTTGAATTTTTCTGAAATGGGGTATCATGTCAAACCAAAGTGTCAAAACAAATATGGAATGTTGAAGCTGTAAATTTTATCATTAGTGATACGTTTTTGTATCACTGTGTTTTGTTACACAGTTTGGAGCAAAGCAGTGTGTGATCTGAAGTGAATGGTGCACCTGAAGATGGGAAGCAGCATCAAAAACACATACCCAGAAAAGCCATCATATTTCAGAGGATCCATTCATTTTTGGAGCTTAGAATTTGCACACAACCTTTTTGCGTACTCAGGAGGAAGACAACAGACAGGAATCAAAATGTTCCTTGCCATTAAGAATAGACAGGAGGCTCCCTAGAGAAAAGAACATGACTCCAGATTTCCACTAAGGGACACTTTTCTCAACACCGTTAGAGCGCATTGTTATTAGTCCCACAGGGAGAGGATTAGCTCATCTACCATTTGTCATCTTGTCTATGCTGCTCATTTAGACCTCTTGTTTAAGCAGTGGAGAAAAATAAATGGAAGAATTCCTTTCCTGTGTGACTGTCTCCCTAGTGACAGTGGAGAGGTGACCTGGCCAAGTGGTTTAGTCTAGGCATTTAATTTTTTGGGGAAAAAGCAAAACAAGGTGATAGCAATTCCCAGCAATTTAAAGAAAACTGTCTGTAACCTTATACCTGAAATTCTTCTTTTTCCACACTTGTAAATGTGAAATTTCATGTCTCCCATACACAAATGAGCTTGTTTTATTATCTCTGAATTATCACCCATTTTACTTACAGGCCACCATTTTGCTGTAGAAGTGGAGAAAAATACAAGTGAACACAAGCTAAAGATAATAGAATAGGATAGATCATAGAACAGTTAGGGTTGGAAAGGACTCTAAGATCAACAAGTTCCAATCCCCCCTGCCATGGGCAGGGCCACCTCACACTAAACCATGTCACCCAAGGCTCTGTCTAACCTGGCCTTGGACACTGCCGGTGGTGGAGCATTCACAGCTTCCTTGGGCAACCCATTCCAGTGCCTCACCACCATCACAGTGAAGAATTTCTTCCTTATATCCAATCTAAACTTCCCCTGTTTAAGTTTTAACCCGTTACCCCTTATTCTATCACTACAGTCCCTAATGAAGAGTCCCTCCCCAGCATCCCTATAGGCTCCCTTCTAATACTGGAAGGCTGCTATGAGGTCTCTACGCAGCCTTCTCTTCTCCAGTCTGAACAGCCCCAACTTTCTCAGCCTGTCTTCATATGCTCCAGTCCCCTGATCATCTTCATGGCCCTCTTCTGGACTTGTACCAACAGTTCCATGTCCTTTTTATGTTGAGGATATCAGAACTATACACAATACTCCAAAGGAGTACTGTGTAAAAGAAGTTTGGAAAACTATACAGCTAGGTGTACTTGCAACTGGAACCCCTCAGCAGTCAAAACTAGAAAGAATTTTTGCTAGAAATCTGATACTCTGTCATGAAGACCTAAGCACATATGCCCATCTTTAAGAAAATGAGCTGTTCTGGTTTCAGCAGAACTAGTAAGCCTTTGTTTCCATTGGACCCTTGCTCTGGAAACCTCTGTACCCTCCACTGCAGGAGCAGCCAAGTCTTCCTGTGGAGTCATTCCAAGTCTTGCTGTGACAAACCCAGGGGGTCCAGGAGAGGAAGCACAGTGGAGCAGTGTACCGAGCTACATGCAGAGGCATCAATCAGCCAATTCATGCACCCAGGAGTGTGGTGACAACTGTGTTTTATTTGTCTTTCCCTTAGTGGGAAGAAGCAATCTCTTCATTTTCTTTTCTACTCAGATGGGGACTTTCACAGGGTTCTATGATTTTAGTTACCTCTAAGATTTCTGTGCTTTTTCCAAGCATGCTTCAGAATAGCTGTGACTTAGCATTAGACACTGATAGTTGATGCTGTCCTCAAAAGCTATCATCACAATTATGATGTGGTGCCAATAACAGAAAATGAAACTGGTTGACAGTGAATATAGACAATAAAGCTATGGAACACTGAGGTACAATTACTAGTTTCCTTCTATGAACTGTTCAGGACAATGAAAATGTAGATCCTTCTCAAAGCTGGGTGGCACAAATACTGCCTCCAGTCATGCGATGATGCAGGTCTGCTCTCTGTCTAACCAAATCTGATCCCTAATGTCACATATAAACATTATGGCTAAATCTATTAGGTATATTTGCCCTAATAATAATTCAATCAGTATTAATGGAAATGAACATATATGTTTTTATTTTTGATTAATCAACAAAATAAAAAACATTCCAGAAAATCATAAATTTTCTCTGACAGAAAACAAAATGCGACAGCTCCCCATTCCTCCTCCCATTTTTTGTTAATAAAACAAATATCTGGGAGACCGGATAATCAAATTGCCAATTTTCTGATGAACATAAAATTATGAGATCTCCGTTCAGCTCTGATCCATATTAGTTTACCGGCAACTTAAATAAATATATCGAAAAGTATTTCTATTTATGAAGACTATAATAGTACTTTTAAAATATATATTCTCATCTTCTTATGTCAGTAAAAATTATTTCTAGAAAGATGATGCATTGATTTGTCCTGTTTTTCATTTAACTTTCTGCCAACCTTGTTTTATAAAGGAAAAAATCTTCTCTGTCATTTGTTTTTGCCACTATGCATTAGGAATTTGGAGACTGATGGCATTTTCAGAGCCATGATTAGAAACTTTGTTACCCCCAGCACTTACAACACCTTTGCATGTCATGGCTTGCCAACACAGCCCAGGTGATGTTTTAGAGAACTCTGGAACTCTTGGCAGCACTACAGTAGCACATCAAGTATCTGTGGCTGGCCATCAATGGATAAGCAGTTTTCTTTATTAACTTGTCTGAGCATGAAAAACTATTATGAAATACCACAAAATAGCTTTGTGAAACACAAGGTGCTCTCTGCTGATGTTTCATTTAATTCCAAATATTTTAAGTCATTGGTTTTGCCAGAACAATTCTGCTCTCTAGAAATTATTTGCATAATGACAGGCTTTTAAAACTGGAAGCCTATTTTAGTATTTGAAGATACTTCCTATCCTCCCCACAATAAAGAGTTTATTTAAATAAAAAAACCAACAACCCAGCATTCTTTCTGTTTCCAGTCCTTGTACTAGTTCCCATTTAGGGAAGAACTTCATTTATCAAACTTCCTTTGAAGACTGGGTAAGATATAGCCAAGATGTTAGATCATACTATTGACTTCATACAATGACATGCCATAAAAACATACTCAGATTGAAAAGTAATCAAAGTCACACAAGTGTTTTCACCTGTTTCTATTTGTTGAATTTTACAACATGGAAAAGTTGGATACTATTAAAGAGTGTGCTATGTTTCACATGTAAACCCAGGCTTCGCAACTTAGAGCAATGGAATTGAATTAAACTAACTTTTTGGGAAAAAAACTATTTTGTTGAAGGTGTACTCCTTTAAATTAGTGGTTGCGATCTAGGGATAATTAAAAGAGACATGCTTTCCTGGCAGAAATGGTCTTCCCAAATACACAGATTTGACAGATCATTCAATTAAACATTAATCAATCAATTATAATGCTTTATATACAAACATAAGAAGTTTTTCAAGTACTACATCAATCAATCAATCCATCCCAGCATTCTAAAACAAGTCCATAAATTAGTAAAGTATTGTGATTTCCCTAGGTGAAAGGAACACAATGACCATTCCTGCCAACCACTCTTCCCCTTGGCTGGGATGAATATGACTTTCTGCATTAAAAAAGCCAACCTATGTAAAGGCAATTTGGCTGTCCAAACTCACCCTTGAAAACCAGAAAATAGGTATTTTCAATGCACCGGGTTGTCAGTACATCTGTCAGCTCCAATGATATGCCCATCTTAAAAATACTGTAGACAGAGGGTGTGTCCCTCAGTGCCCAGTACATTTTGCTCCAGGACCTTATATGAGTTAGGACTGTGATACACTCCTCCACAAAGAGAAATAACTGACAGCTTTACTTAGGTTTTGTAGAATTTGTTGCTTGGCAATGTTACAAAAAACAATGAACAAAATAGGTTAGCTTCCTAAAATGAGTTTAGTCTTTTACAGTGTAAAGGGTTGACAATATTAGGTCTGTAAAAATAGGCTGTAAAAATAAACTTCTGTATGACCTGCTATAGGCATTTCAAAAACAGAAAGAACACGGCAGGTTCTAAAAGCTGATTAAGCACTGTCTCCAGGACAAGTGAATGGCTGCATTAAAACTTTTACATCCTCTTTTGAAATATCAGTACTAGGGAATTTTTGTTGAAAAAGCTAAACTGATTAGCGTTATGATTAAGTGTTTTCAACTTCTTTTGAAAGATTATTTTTTTTAATGATTTTGTGGTTTTCTACTGCTGTGACAACTTCACACTCCATTCAGCAACAGTGGTCTGCTAGCCCGACATAAAAAAATAAATGAATTTACTAAACAATAAATCAGATCTGTTGATTATCTGTATTTTCCTACTCTCAAACATCTGGTGTTCTCAACTCTTCAAAATATCACATCCAACTGGGAAGGTAGTTTAAAAGAAAAAAAAAAAGGCAAAATCCTGGCCCTGTAAAAATTGATGATAAAGTAATGGAACTCCACTGCCCTCAGTAGTGTTTCTTATTAGGTATTTAGCAAACCACTGATTACACCCAATTCTTACTTAAGCCATCTGGGAGCCAAATCAGGCCACATATCTTCTTCGTTTGCATTTTCCTCATTTAATATGAGTATTTAATGTAAAAACATAAATAATTTTTTCTTACCTTTTCTTAATGATTCTCAGTTAGTATATGATTATACTCATTCTTACTTAATGATACCGAGCATGTGTTGTGGAAAAATTATGTTGCCACATTTCTATCCTTTCTTTCAATAAAACTTTATTTTTATAAAAAAATAACTTTTAATTAATATTTTCCCAGCATTTTAGAATACTTATTCTAGATACTTTCCAAAAAGCTTTTCATTCTAAACCCTACAAATCTATTCTTCATTGTTATAAACATTAAACAACTTTGCCTAGCTACCAGCTGCTACTCAGCACAGCTGTCAATATGGCCAACAGCCTTATTCAACATCATTAAATAAAAGAGCACTTTTTCTCTGCTACAAGCTACCACCTTTCACCCAAGATGATGCAGAAAATGGACACGGAATACCATTTATGGTATTAATACTATCCAGTGTTTACAGCTAATGGATTTATGTTACTGCTTCATTTTACAAGGCCTCTTTTTGTCTTTTAATTTATCCTCAGGTCTGCTGCTTTATTTTTGTTCCATCATTTTCATAAAAGCCATTATCTTTCCATTAGCAAACCTGTTGAATAACTCTTCATATGCTTTTGATCTGTCCAGCAGCCGTTTGCATTCTTTGCAGTGAGTTTTTCAATAACACTCAAGGATTTTATAATATGAGTTTGCTAAGAGCTACTTCACACACTGTGGTACATTTAATTAATGTAGGATGGAAGAAAGATTTGCAACCATGTTGCTGCTCTTTGCTGCCATAACAACTCCTGGCCTCCTCCTCTTTTATGCAAATCAGGTCACAGACATTTATGTCAATGAAAATGCTGTACAACTTTTTTACATAATAGTGGACTTAAATGTATTTCTCAAAACCTGCATGAAAATTTTTGTGCTTTATTTTTGCATTTGGTGGTTTATCTGAAAAATTGTCTCTACAAATACTGGATATTTTTAATATTATTCTGACTACATAATGTGGAATGTAACTTTTTTCTTGAGGTACTTTTACTTTATACCTCTTTGCTTGACCACAACATTGCTTAGTCATATCCAACAATGGTTCAGAAGAGAATCCTTAGGCATCAACTTGTACATTAAAATATACCTACCAGTATTGCCTTAGCACTGGAGTGACCCCTGGTAATGAGACACGCTGGTGAAAAAGTCTTTCTGTCTTTCTTTTCCATCACTCATCTCAGATGTCCAAACGCCTTCTTTTCCTTGGTAGTCTGAAGAGAGATCATGCTATGACTCTGTGCCCTGCAGAGAGATTTAATGACACAGATGAATGAATCAGAGGATACCTTATGCTTCTCCTTCATGCCTTCATTCCAAGAGAGGACAATGTTCGGTGGGATTGTATTGTCTTTAGAAACTGTTTTTAGAAAACCTAAGTTTTTCTTTCCAGTATGAGCAGAAAGCACATCTTTAATAACACAGCTTACGATACATCCTAATTTCAGAAAGCCGGGAGATACCCTTAGGGAGTTCAAGCTGCTGAACTAGTTCTTTAGGCTATTTCTTTAACAGAAACAGATCCCAGATATCCACTGGATTTCCTGGAGAACAGCTAGAAATCACTTCTCTGACCAGCAAATTATTATTCTCCATTAGTCTTTTCATGATTCTTTTATCTGCAAAACAATGACAAATATAGCACTTTTGTTCTCAGAGGGAACAGTATCATGCCATACTCTATCTGAAGCAGTCTTGTAGAGGTAATAGAAGAAAAAGAAAGGGAAGTTTTAATGATGTGTGTTGATTGTTAGATAATCAGGGACTACAATGTATGGAGGAAATCCAAATTCACTTGCAGAAGAGCAAGAAGGCAACTGATCCACGTGTGGGACTTCAGTAGAACATTTAGGATTGCAATAGACTGTCATTAGAAAGCAAAACACTGGCAGATATGACCTTCAGGCTGCTATCAAGTTTGATTTTCACAACTGGTATACAACTGCTACACTTGTCCTTTCAGACCATTTGCTGTACTACTGATTTATTCAGAATACTGAGTAAATTTCAAGATGCTTTGCTGAGAAGTAGCATGATATTACTCCTCTTTCATAGTTTTGTCTTTTTTTTTATTTTGTGATACAGAATTTAAATGTACTGTATGCTAACTTTTGATATTATGTCTATTTCATATATGGTTGTCTAAATATTTTGGGTGCATCTGCAGCTCTGTTTTCTCACGTAGGGATGTAAAAGAAAAAACTTTCCAGTGAGCTTTCCTGCCTCAGGGATGATTGCTTTTCTGAGATAAAGGTGAGAAAATTTGTTTATCAGCTAAGTGGACAGCAACCTTCCTATCATTTCATTTTGCTATTAGCTCAATTTACCAAAGCAGTTAAGTGTTGTGATCTGACACATGTGGGAGCTGCTGACAGAAAACTTTCTTTCCTTTTTTTTTTTTTATTTTCAGAAAGCATTTACTGCTAAATAAATAAATCCCAGGATCAGGTCAAGAACGGAAGTGTTCAGAATTACTTCATTATCTTGCAGCCTTTTTCTGTCATTTCCTCTATTCTGAAAACAAAGCAAAATCAGTCACTCCATCTGTCTTGTCTTTTCAGTGCATTCACACCCAGTAAGGCCTTTTTAAAGACCTACATATTCTGGGCATATTCACATTGAAGTATCTAGAATGTTGTTCTTTTTTTTTTCCTTCTACAAAAATCTGTGTGCTATCACATCTTAATCCATTCTCTCCGTGGTCCACAGGATCTGCACCAAAACCCTTCTTTGGAGTGTGTGAATGAAATTCTGAAATTCCAGCTATACAATTTTCCATTTTTTCTGTTGTTCCAAAGCAAGTGTCTCCTTGATAACTGTGGGAGATTTTAGGATCTCCCTATGGCATTGTATATTTATTTGTTGCAAAATGGATGGAGCAAAGTAAGAAAAAGCTCTCTATGTAATTTTTTTTTTCTATAGCACTTGATATTTTTATGAATGAGGTTCAACATGAGATACAGTAACGTATAGGGTTTGTTTTGTTTTTTTTTACTGAAATATTTATTTTTAGCATTTAAAAAGTGAGTTGCTTTTCAACAGCATGGTATTGTTTCTACTACTAAAATTTTGAGAGATAGGGTGTATTAACAAGCAATAGGCATGAGTAGAATGAAAACCTGCTGTGGTCATTTAAAAATCATTCCATGGTACAACAGCTTAATTCCAATCAACAGTAAAAAATGTACTACTCTGTCCTTTTAACACCAGGTAAAGGCAGGTTTTGACTGCCCGCTGTCTTGGTTTAAACCCAGCCAGGAACTCAGGACCACACAGCCACTCGTGCACTTCCCCCCTACTTCCCCCCACTCCCAGAGGGATAGGGAGGAGAATCAAAAGAATGTAACACCCACAGGTTGAGATAAGAGCAGTCCAGTAACTAAGGTATAACACAAACCACTGCCGCTACCACCAATAATAATTATGATAAGGGAAATAACAAAGGAAGAGAATACACAAGCACCAGCTACTAAGGAGAATAATGCCTGCCACTGCTGAACACAGGACAGTATCCACCCCTTATTCCATACCATTCACGTCATGCTCAGATCTCACATTTTTCAATATACCATCACTCTTGTCTCATATATATATACACACACACACAAAGAGAGAGAGAGAGCTAAACCCAGGATACCTGTGAAACAACAGACATCCTTCTTTCACTCCCCCTTCTTTCAAATATTTTTTGTTTGCTTCAGGTATTAGACTGTTGGCTCAATCCTGCATGCTGTATGCTTTCTGAAGGTAGTTTGGTCTCACAGTTCTGCACTGAATGGCGGATTAAGTAGTGGATTGAAATGTTTACTGGTGTCTACCCTAAGACGTTTTCTGAACTTTATTGATGATTCAATGATGTAAGGGTGGTGAGGCACTGGAATGTGTTGCCCAAGGAAGTTGTGAATGCTCCATCCCTGGCAGTGTTCAAGGCCAGGTTAGACAGAGCCTTGAGTGGCATGGTTTAATGGGAGGTGTTCCTGCCCATGGTAGGGGGGTTGGAACTTGATCATCTTAAGGTCCTTTTCAACCCTAACTATTCTATGATTCTGTGATTCTATGATTCACATTAAATATTACTTTGATAACTATTTAATGTGTTCATCTCTGGGGTTACTAAATCTTTTAGTGGCTGTGTTTATCATACTGGAATAGCCATGAAAATGTTCTATATCTTTCTCCAGAAGTGACTTTGGCTCATCCAGAAGGAATAAAAGAAAGCATTCATATTCAGATATCCATGCAAGATTCCTTCTTACCATTTTACCACAATTCTCATAGTTCTTACAAAAAAAATTTAAAAAATCTTATCTTCATAGTGATTTCATGTCCTCAATGCAGCATTCTCAGTCTTTTACACAAATAATTGAAAGTTAAATAAAAACACAAATGAAGGTCTTGGAATGAATTTTTGCCTTGTTCAGAAATGAAAATATGTCAAGTTTGTATATTACATGGAACAACTGAAAATTAAATTTACATTTCTATGTGCATTTGAAATATAAAAAAAAACCCTCAACCACCTAGATATTTGAATGAAAGTGAAGAATTTCACATGTCAGAGAACATGGACATTTGCTTTTAGTCTTAGACATACTGTGCATCTGAAAGCCCATTTCAAGACTGCACTCTAAAGAAGGCAGCTCAGGACTGACATTACCAAGTCCATACAATCAGGTAGTAGGAAGAAATGAGCAGAGCTCTTGCGATGCTATGCAAGAATCAGAACTGAGTGAGTCAGTGTTAGCCTTGGTAGAGAAGGTGAAGTTTGCTACTTATAGAAAGCTGCACTATTTCTTTTTTTCCAAAGTATTTTGCTGCCTTTGTTTTGATGTTCCATTGTAATTTTTCAGAAAGACAGTGAAATGCAGTTGTTTAATATGCTTAGTTAAGGAAGGAGACCTCATTTTGCATGTAGTACTAAATATATGATGGGCTTAGAGATCTAGTGACTAGGTAGCTGTAGGTAAATCAGGTAAAGGAGCTACAAACAGGTAGTGTTGAGTGAAGAACTCTGGTATGAATTCAGAACAGGGTTTATATCAGGGACACCTGTAGGTTTCCATTCAATAGCTGGAAATAAGTAATCATGTAAAAGTTAATGAAAGGTAGTGAGCGGGTTAATAGAGCAAAAGCAAAAAGAAAGTATTCAGCCAGACACTGTGACACAGTTATAAGTTACTTTAGTGGACTGAAGGTACAATTTCATAGTATAGCTCATCATGTAGTAAGCAGTATCCAGAACAGGGAGCTTCATCTTTGTGCTCCACTGACTTCCTTTGTATTTACTCTTGTATTCGTTCATTCTCATTGAAAAGTGTTTCAGGTATCATTACTAGCAGAAAAATAACATTAGAGATGACTTCTCTCTTGGTGTATTTTCTTTAAATACCTCATCTTGGGATCAGAAAAGTGACAAAAATGGCATCAATGAGGATGAAGCCTTGGGTGATATGGTTTAGTGCGAGGTGTCCCTGCCCATGGCAGGGGGGTTGGAACTAAATGATCTTGAGGTCCTTTCCAATCCTAACTATTCTATGATTCTATGAAGGAACCTACATCCAGTTGCTGCTGGTAGACATTGGTTGTCTAAGCAGCGATGAGATACAATTTCTGCTTAGTTGCATTAACAAAACCACATTATAATTTTTGGTATATTTTATGTAATCCCCAGTATAGAGCATCATTCTTGAGTCAAGATTCATTAATACACTTAGAAACAGGAAGTGCTGGGTTTTATTCTTCTTGGTTTCTGGTGAGCATAAAGGGTATGCAGAAAGCATAAAGCATAAAGAAAGATGGTTATAATCTGAGATGGTACTTTAAAAGTATTTAATGTTGTCAGATTCCTCTAAAATCCAGATTATTCAGTTACTGCTATTCAACTCACTGCAGGACACAGGAAAAAGTAAAGGGAAGATGATAACATTCAAAAGGAGAAATTATTTCTATGAATACTTAAATTCTATATAGATTTTATATTTTCCTCCTTTAACATTTTTATAGAGATTTTTTTGTCTTCATGTCTGAAAGAACTGTTGCTCTAATCTTGTTCCTGTTTTTCACAGCAGGCCTGCAAAATCCCTCCTGCTGCCTGCAAAGAGTAACCAAATTGGACCTATTACATCGTTCCTGTATGCAGAATGACATGCAATCAGTAAAAACTCCTTTTGTTTATACTGCTAATAACAGATGTTGCTCTGCTACATCACACATGCTGTTTAATATTATCAAAACAATTATTCATTTATTCATATTTGTGCAGTGTGTGCAAGCTGGCATTACAGATCTTGCAGACATGGCCTTCATGAATGCATAAACAGAAATGCATGTCATATATAATAAATCACCCTCCATTCCCATCACCATTTTTAATCTTATATCTAAGAATTTCATGATAACTTTATTGCTTACACATTGCAGAGGAGTGACAGACATAACTCTGGGCTTGTGGAAAAGTTACTGAAATAGTAGCAGGCCCCTTCCTACAGGGAACTGTTGTATATGCATGAAAGGAAGCAAGCTTTGGTTTGTCAGGGTCCAGGGACAAGAACTCTGGTGTCAGTTCATGCTCCTTCCCTTTATCCCCTCAGTCCTCCTCCAAAAGAAAAACACAAAGAAGAAAAACAGTTCAAGTGTTGGTTTGATTCCTTTTGATTAAATTAACAAGGGTTCATTTTAATTGAATTAACTAGTGGGATAACAGCATGACTGAATTTTAAAGTACAATTAAAGGATTCATCTTCTCTTTAATGACAATGAGAGAGAAAATTATCACAAAACAGACACTACATAAAGTTTTCCGATTTCTCAGTATAGATGTGATTTTCAGGTAACATGACCGTTACAGCTTCTTCTATAAATGATAATAGGTTTGGAACAAAACTTACCAGTTTAGAGGAAGATGTCCCTGCCTATGGCAGTGGTGTTGGAACTAGATGATCTTTAAGTTCCCTTCCAACCCAGACCATTCAGTGATTCTACGATGTTATGAAATCAGTTTATTCTCTTGTAATCCTAAGATGTTTACAAGATGATTTATGATGATATATCATTATTCAGTCTGGTTAGGATATAGGACCTCTCATGTTTCTTTAATTGAAATAACAAAGTTATTAAGATATATTCTTAAAATAGAAAGACTTATTTTTTTTTTTTTTGCACATCAAATATAACCTTCCTGAATTAGTATGGTTATGCTCCTGATAGTATGTTTCTGTTCTAAAGAAGTAAGATATCTTTTGGTAGAGAAATCAGATTTCCTCTAATAATATAAACCAGTATTTTCCATTCCCTTCTCTTTCAGCACCACCTTCACTGGAAAAATGAGACAAACTTATCCTTAAAGGCTTATAGTAGTTAAAACTTTAAGAAAAAATTTAGCCATGAATAAAATGTTTTGAAGTGAATGGAATTTTCTTCCCTCAAGCCTGAAGGTAATAGCTTTTCCTGGCGGTATGTTCAGAGAATAATTATCAGGTAACTGATACAACCCTGTAGACCTTCATTTTGGCAGTCAGTATAATTAACCTTCATAGCTGGATGACCTAGTGCAAGGAGGACAGAAGTAACTAAGGGGAGGACTGAATGATTTCTATCTTCCTTTTTCTTTCTTTGGAGTTCTGCTTGCATAATCTGGGTTCTCTGTTGAGTATACTACAAAAATAATAGCTTGACTACAGTTTGCGTTTCAGTCATTTTCTTTTTGGTTTCCCTTATAATTGCTTTTTTTTCACTGAGTTGATGCTCACTCCAGCTGGGAAACACAGTAGAAACACAGGATCTTTCACACTAAATTAGAGCTGTGGCTCTGTAGATCAGTGTCACTTCTCTGATGGTGACAAGCTTTAAGGTCTGTATTTGTTTTCTGAAACACAGGTACCTAGAATCATCTGAGACACCATAATCTATCCAAGACATCTTCATGAGGCCAACATGACACAGTATATCCTGGTGTGTCTCAAATTGCACTATATTTGTACGTATGCCTAGACACAGGTGACTGAATCAAACCCCAAATATCACAGAAAACAGGAAAGCTGAAATGTTCCCAGTGTTATTATTAAACAATTCATCGCCTGTTCATCCAAGCACTTCCAAGTATTCTGAGTTTCAAATGTCAAAGATATACTCTGGCAATAACATTCACAATGCATTCATAAGCTGGGTAGAAATGATGTTTATTCCTTTCAAAACATTTACATTTAATAGGTTGAAGGGCTATTTCCTGTAAAGTCTACTTTCTCAAGTCATTATTTCATGCACTTTTATCATGTTCCCCTTTAATAATTTAATATAATAATCTTTTAGCCTTTCTTTTCAGTAGAGATTTTTTTCCTTACCAATAACTTATTCTTATCTATCTTCACTCAAACTGTCTATTTTTGCAGTATGTTTTCTCTGATAAGGAACCAGTCTAAAACAAGAAGTATAAAGGGCTACATCAGTGTCAGTATAAAGGATATTTTTTATACTACTTACCATCCCATTATTTATGCACCCTAGAACTTTTTTGTTTCCTTTCAGTACAGCTGTACATGGAGTGGAAGTTCATGGTGAACAGTCCATAATATTTCCCTGCTACCTTTCCCATGAGACATCTAAGTAGTCTGTATTTTAGCAATTTGTATTGCTAGTGTAGAATACTGATTATGCCATTGTCAAAGACAAGTTCAGACATGTAACACTATTTACATAGCTGCATTTTCTTCAAGAAGCTCTCTGGTTACCAACAGGGACATTGCCATTGTGTTGACTATTCTTCCTATATGATTAAGTTCTGCTTAAGTTCTGCACAGGTGCCTCTAGGTATAATGGAATATAAAAATGGTTCAGGTTATTTACACATATTTTTTTTCTACCTCACTATTCACTTTGTGAATTGTAGATTATTAACAATGTGTTAAACATTGAGCCTCATATAGAACCTTTGGAAACACAGCTGATAACCTTTCACCACCACAAAAACTGACCCTGAATTCACTGCTGCTGTCATCTGGTTGTTTTGGGGTGCATGAATGAAACACAGAATCCTTGGAAATTCAGGTGATTTTATAGAGACATACATAAAGCTTTTAATATTGTATCAAGTGATAGCAGGTAGTTTGGATATGAGATACTGGGCAGCCTTGTAAAAACATTGTCACAAATCTTGCTAATACAAAATGAAGTTCCTAAATCACCCTTGACAAAGCACCCACGCAATGGTCTGTGTTTATACAGAGGATGTCTGGGAGAGAAAACCAAGCAAATACCTACATTTACATTGTAGTATATGGTATTACATTCAGAATATAGAATATTTACACCTAGAACTGACTTCTGGATTAATGTTCTGTAAGCTAACTGCCCAAAGTTTTAAGCTTAATCTTGCATATCTGCCATTACCTAAGCCAAATAATTCACTGGTAGTACTGGCTGCAAAAGAGACACATGGCATTGCAAATCTAGTGAGTTGACCAGCAAGCTGCCAACAGTTACCTTCATGCTAGTGAACACTGCAAAATTACTGATGCTTACAAGATTACTGGTGGCTCCATTGAATCTTTGCAAATATTTTCATAAAGTACATGTAGGAGAAACATATATAGAATCATAGAATCATAGAACAGTTAGGGTTAGAAAGGACCTTAAGATCATCTAGTTCTAACCCCCCTGCCATGGGCAGGGACACCTCACACTAAACCATGTCATCCAGGGCTCTGTCCAACCTAGACTTGAACATCACCAAGGATGGAGCAATATATTCCAGCATATCCTAAAATACAGCTGTACTTCACCTGACATCTCTAATAAAGACCATATTGACTGTGTTGGGTGCAGCTTATCTCAACTGAGAAAAAATACCTGCTTGATTAAGGGTCAAGAAACTGAGCTCTTCTAAAGAGTATAGATGGCCTTGTATCTAGTAATTCCACTGCAGTATGTGAGTTTCATAACAGATATGTGAAAGAAAAGTTAGCTGCATTTTAGCTCTTCCATCTTCAAGATATCTAGTTATGATTCTGATATTTTATGTGTGTGAAATTTGGGAAATTTGTAATACTGTTCCCAAATTCAATATTCAGTCTACCTGTGTTCTAACTCTGATTTTTATTTAAGGGCTTAGCGTTTGAGAGCTAAACATCTTCTTATTGATGTGGAACACACTCAGTGTTCTTTTTCCTTTCCATAATGAGAATAGAAAGTACTCAAAATTTCTTAAGGTTATTTCCTGTGTTTTTCCCTTTGTCAAATGTAGCAATTTTTACAGTCTTTAAAACATTTCTATGTAATGTGTCATTTTACAATCCGTTGAGATAGCATATGTCAAACAATTTATTGACAATGATACTTTAATTAGTAAAAAAAAATATTGTGATGTGTGAGATGAGAACAAAAATTGAGCTAATATTTCAAGCAGCAGTAAGCTATACAAGCCCACAGAACTATAAATTTAGAATAAAGAAATGCCCAGTTAAGCAAACATCTTCAAATGACAGGACTGCTTCAGAACACAGGTAGAATAGAACACATATGTCAACAAAAGATAACACAGATGAGGGTGTTATCAAATTTCTAACTCTAAAAAATGACTATAATAATAAGGATACTATTACACATACCCCAGAGATCTGTATACACAATAGTCTTTAAAGACGGGAAAGTATTATTGTAGTCATACTACAGATGGGGAAATTGAGTCATAGAGAGGTTAAATGAATGTTGCTATGCGTTCAGCATGAAGTCATAAGAGAACTCTAAACAAAGAAATTCCCTGGATCATTCCCTGAGGTGAATACCAAGTTTAAGCACACCAACTGCTAAGCCCTTGCCGGATTCTTCCAATTAAAATAGTACTGGCACTTTATAAAATGACACATTGAATCTCTCTTTGCATAAAAAAGCATCCTGCTTACAGGGAACCTGTTAATTTTGATATTATTGAGCTTTTTTTTTGGTTCTAAAACCATGCAGGAGTATAAGGTCAGACCAACTCTAAAACTCTAGCTGCTGCATTTAATTCTGCCCTGAGATGTTGACAGCAGCTGCTGATATGGATCTTTCACAAAGCTGTCCCTTGTTTGCTGCCACTGCTGGGATGTTTCTATTGTAAGGGAACTCTCAGAGCCTAAACCAAAGGTCGCAGTTGTTCAGTGCACTGCATCCAGTTCCCATAATTAAAAACATTCATTAAACTCTTTGGTTAATGTACCTGTGTTTTTATCTGAGAACTCATTAACTATTATACACATCAAAAGACAATTTTAGAAGTGCAGAGGCATGGCCTCACTATGTAGATGTGTGGGAATCAGCTGTAAATTGAAAGAGAGTAACGAATAATCATTCTCCAGGAATGAGATCTGTACAGGCAAGGCCCTGGCAACACCAGAATAACTCACCAAAGCCAGAAAGTTAACAATTACTTAGTATGTTCCATCTTTCAGAGACAATTTCGTAGTAGAGCTTTCCATATCTGGACAATAGAAAGCAACAACTTGTTCATCTCTGGCAATTTCTTTAGTAATGTTCAAAAAGTACCCCTGGAGATTAGAAATGGCATAAAATGAAAAGACATTTTCTTGAGTGTCCTGGGTTCAGCAGTAGCAGTCATTTTTTTCTCCTTCTTGGTAGCTGGGGCAGGACACCTGATCCAAAGTAGCCAAAGAGGTATTCCATACCACAGCACGTCATGCCTGGGGAGGTAACTGAGAGTTCGCCAGAAGGGCTCGGTCTTGCTCTCTTCCGGGTTGGGCTAATTTTGGCGGGTGGTATCATATTCTCTCCCCTTGTTTATTTCCTTTATCATTATTATTACTGGTGGTAGCAGCAGTGGTTTGTGTTATACCTTAGTTTCTGGACTGCTCTTATCTCAACCTGTGGGAGTTATATTCTTTCAATTCTCCTCCCCATCCCTCTGGGGGGGGGGGGGGGGGGAAGGGGCGCGCGGTGCGGGAAGAGACTGTGGTTGGGTTTTAAACCACGACATTGAGGACCATAATATTTAGCTTCTTTTCAACCAAACCATGAGGGTTCTGGGAGTAATAGGATGGATCATGCACTTCTGGTGAGACCTCATGTTTCTGCTGCTGTCCACAGGAGAAGAACACTGGCCAAGCAGTGAATGTCCCTTAATATGTGGGGTTTGACAAGTCAGTAGAACCAAGAAGGGACTCACATTCCTAAAAGTGATTTAACCTCCAAAGCCCATAATGAAATTGTTAACATCTCTGCTCATCTGCTACATAATCTTAACATGTCTAAATTTACTATCTAAGCTTGTAATGCTGGGAATATACGAAGCTATTGGTGTTGCACTGCTCATGTAAGATAGTATGTCATGTGTGTAAGGAGCTTTTCTCACTTTTTTTTTTAACTAACATTTAAACTCATGTTATATGCTGAATAATAGCTTTTTTTTTTTTTTTTTGCAATTACTTTGCTAAATCCAAACTGCTGAAACAGTCAGGCTGAGTACATGGAGTATAGAAATGGAGATACCAAAGGAGATTTAAATTCTCTTTAGTCAGTACCCTGTATCTGGTAGTCCATATCGAACAGTTAATGTAGTGTTTAGAGATGTCTTGAGTTTAAGATTGTATAATTTAGGAATTTCCTAAGAATTCCATGTTCACTTTGAACTTTTCACCATTTTAATTCATCTGGAACATAATTTTTATCGGACTTCGAATGTACAGCAAATGCAACCACTAGCCCAATTTGAAACATTCTGATAGAGTTTTGGCAACAATTCTCCATGAACATTTGTGCAAATAAAGTTTCACTAATATGAAATTTCTTTGGAAAAATGAATATAGGGCCAGTAGCTGAAATTTATTTTATGATTAACTGTAAATCCTTTTAGGCAGAAAGCAATATGCTTCCTGCTTTTTCTGCTCAATCTTTTCACGAAAAAATTTACCTTTGTCTGAAGCAGATCCTGGTATACATCAACGCTTAAAAAAAATCCAAGTAGAGTTGTTGAAGTTATCTCTTGGTGACCATTAGTTCTTGGCAGATGCTATTTCCTTGGACCTTGTGGGCAGGTTCTTTCTTCGTTGTGTGTCTCCTCATTTTGTACTGTCTGCATTTCTGACAAGTAACAAAAAAATTCCTGCTGTGAACACAGCAAAGAGCGAGGCCCACTGAAATGTCCTCCTGAATCCCCTAGAGTTTAGATACTGAGGAAACTTCTAGTATCTGTCCTCCATCAGTAAGAAATGTGCCATATTGATTGGATATATAGCGTACAAGGAAAGTGAGAAAAAACAGAAGCCAGAGTGTTAAAAAGCCCATGCTGCAAGTATATATGTCTTTAGGATAGCAATATTTGAATACTATTTTGTCATCAATAATCCTGCATGAATTCTGCTACTGCTAACCAGGATTTGCTTACAGACTGCTTTGACAGAGCTTCTTATACCTTAAATTCAATAACAAAGGTTTGTGATGGTGGAGAGAGACATTAAATCTGTACGCTGTTAAATCACAGTAATACATGTCGTAGGTCTACAAAATTTTCCCCAGAACTACTTTCTAGTGTATTAGAGGAGCAAAGACATTTGTCTTAGTTTCACAAATTGTTGTGAAATGTTGTGTACAAAAAAAGTGAATTTCAGGAATCTATTTCATGTTTATTGATTTTTACCTTTAAAGAAGATAAAAATCAATATAAATTTGTAATCTTATGTAAGCTAATATTTATTAACCGCTGTGTTTGAGTCAATTATAGAATGTTCACTTGCATTTGGTTTGGCAAGAAAGGAAACAGAGTTCATCAGCTTAAATTCTTTTTTCTACTGCATTATTTTGGCTGTTGGTCATTTCCAGTAAGTTTCAGTTTTGTCATACCAAAGCCTGAATTCTAATCTTGCTCTAGATTTTGTTAAAACTTTAGTGCTTATATTATTCAGTCAGGATCAAATTTTCTAAATGAATTCAGAACCTCTTTGAGTAACTACAGATTGATTATTTTAGGAATTCTAGGATACAAGGAATATAAACCTTGATGTCTAGCAAATGCCTACACAAATATTTCACTGTAGTTTCCACTCCCTTGAGGAGTTTGTTCCATGCAGAACTATGCTGTTCTGCCTCAGGGTTTTCCAGTTTCTCTGCCTATCAGGTATTTGCTTTCAAGAGCAAATCATTCTCCCATATTAGTTATGTGTTTTTCTTTCTGAGACACAGTTCATTTTGTAATCAAAAACAAAGGGTGTTTCTCTGTAATCAGCCAGAGAGTGCATCACCAGAACTGTAACTTTCATTCATTGAGAACAACCAGGAGCTTAGAGAGAACTTGAAGTGTAAAAGTAAGCAATCTTTACAATTGTTACAAGACTGTAAGCTGAAGTAGTCAGGAAGATAAATGGGTATGAATATTTTATTACAGAAACAAGGCTAGTGGCAGAACTAGAAGTCGAGACATCAGAAAAGAAAGCCCCGGAGAGAAAGCTTAAGGAATAATTACTGGTAACAGTAGCCAATAAGGAATGAAAGTTGCAGAGAATAAAAGTATTGGACAGGCATAATTTTGATAAGTAGAACAAACAGGTAAGAAATTTTTAAAGATTATTTCTGGTTGAGTAAATATTTATTTGTATGTGTTTGGGTTTTTTTTTTTGCATGGAAATGACCTCACGTTCTATTTAAAAAAAAAACTGGGCTGTGTCTAAAGGAAATATCAAAAAGGATGGTTAAAGTGAATTAGTGAAAAGAATACTGATCACCTCCTCAGTTAAAACTATACATAAATCATCTTTACTACTGATGACACTTCCCATTTACCAGTCGAAAATGAGTTATTGGGTCCACTGTATTATATATGTGACATTTGTAAAACTATATCAACAACAAAATGTAATCACAAAAGCTACCCTCTCCAGAGAAGTAAAAAATTATTTTTTTCAGTAAGAACTGTGAACCAACCTTGTATAATAGGATCATCAGCTCTTCTCAATACACACCGGGTATCATACTGAGGTTTGAGCAAATTTTGCAGCAAGACCAGGAAAATCCTACAGCACGATGAAAATCAAAACTAATCATTACACTCTGCACCAAAGTCAGAGTGTACCCTTACACTGCCTCTCCTCAGACCTCTAAATTTAATTGACTCTCACATCTGTGCATTCTCTCTCTTCTCTTCTTACCTTCATCCTACACTTCTGCCCTGTGATATACACTGCTGATATGGATTTGTGAGATTTTTTTTTTCTTAAATAACTTTCCTCATAACTGCCTATCATCCTCCCAGTATTTGCTCTCGGCAGGTGGGTTTGTGTATCTGGAATATCAAATAATTCCATTTGGAGTCTACAGAAACTGAAACTTTTGCCTTTTCTAAGCTCTTTCTTCTGTGGAGATATCTGGAAAGGCATTTGGTACTTACAAATGACAAAAAAAAATCCAATAAACTACAATCTCCAAAACCAGAAGAAAATTGCTTTAACATTTCTTAGACAGAAAACCATTTATGGTGATATAGTGAAAATGTGATTGCAAATCAAACTTGTTAAAAAATTAGCAGAAGTCATTCCTGTTTAGTAGTTCCTGTAAAGAAATCCAGTTGCATAGAAGTGACCATTAAAAAGGGTTTATGAAGAGTCCAACTTCCATGTGAGGTTTTAAATTCCCTTAACTTGCCAATGGAAAGAAAAATATTTTCAGCCTCACAAACAAGTCTAACTAAATAGACTCTACAGAGATAAAAACATGTATTTGATATACACATGCATGTCCAGGATAATTTGCTTTCTACCATATATTTAAAAAATAAATAAATAAAAAGATTGAGCCATGATTTTGATTTTCATAACAAGAGGGGCTAAATAACAGTATCTTCACTCTTCTTTCCCTTGTTCCATTTCCTTCCCCAAAGCACAAATAAGCTATTATAAGATAGTTCAGGCATGCTTGTGTGCATGCCTGAACACGTACTCCTCTGGTCACACAAAGATTGCAGCTGTGATTGCTGCTGCTACAGAAATTTGCAGATGATTCCTAAAATGCTTCAAAATAAAAATAAACCAAATGAGGAAGAGTGCAGGGGAATAGGAGAAGCAGAGGCAAAGAAAATGAATAATTCTGTTTAAATTAAAAAAAAAATCTTCAAAGAAGGCAGAGATGCTCTAAAGAGAAGAATTGTTCTCTTTAGAGAACAAAAACACATCATAAAGAAGTGCCTATGACCAACGTTCTATCTCTTCACTCTGTACTCATAGATCATCCATTACTGGTGATGCTCAACTCCAGGCTCATTGCCATGGCTAGGATCCAATTTCAAGATCCATTAGCACTCCTTACCTCTTGAAGCTTCTTTAGATCAGTCCCTGCTCATGATAAGGAAATTACACATCAATTTTCTCAATAGAATATACAATGAGACACACCAAGATTGCCCTTGGCAACAGACATGAACTGATCGATGCTAACTGTTCGCTAATTTCATTTATTGTTCAATGTTGTTCCACTTTATCTCACAACCCATAGTATTCATAACAAAAAATAATGGAAAATCACATCCTCTCAGGCATTTCTAATATAAACAAAGCTCTAGGGTATACTGGATCTTCAGGCTAATTTAGAGGTTAACTTGTTGCAAAACAGCTTATAGGAAGAGATTCATGGGTGATGTTTAAGCAACTAAGGTAATATGGGCAAATCACTGTCACTCTTTCACATCTGTTCAGCAAACATGACTGAACAACTGAATGGCTGACCCATGTACTCAAAGGAGTTATGTGAGTTTATGTTTATTCAGTGTTGGCATTGAGTACTCTAATTTGTGGTGTGGGCAGTTTGGCTTTATTTAATGAACTACCCCTGTGAGTAATTTAGATAAAAAGAGATCTGTAATATTATGCCCCAGGAAGACACAGAGATACTGTGCTGGTATGTGATAACAATATTCCTCCTCAGACCTAATGGCCTCCTGACATCTCCTTCTGCTCAGGTTACAGACTGGTAAAAGCGCCATAGCAAATCCCTACAAGAAAGCCAAAGCCTACTATACCTGTATTCCCTGTTGCCTTAAACCTCCCCTGAGTTATTTTCTATGGCATCTGGAGACTGTTTCTTGAAAAGAGAAGACAAAGCCCTTTCACAGGTAGCTATTGGCTTTTGAAAAGGCGTTCTGTGCATGACCTGCCAGCTGCAAAGTACATCTGGGGCTAAGGGGTTCAAATCTCATATCTTTTCCTGACAACAGCAATGTTATCACTGATTAAAGATAATTCTAGAAATCTCCTTTGGCAGACATAGCCAGTTGGTGAGGTTTAATGGTCTGGCCTCTTACCCTTTTTTTTGCCCTGATCTGTTTAAAAGTCCTGCACTCTTCATCCTCCGTGCTGGTGATGCCTAAGGTGCAATGCACAGAGGCACATGCTGTGAGCAAGGCCCAGAAGAGAAGCTGTCAAGCCTGCTTCTAAAAATAAAGGGTGATGTGATATAGGTTTATAGATGATTTTATGTAGAATAAGACAGCTCATTCTCTTTCTCAGTGAATCGTGGACAGCTATTAAGCTGGAGTATATTGGTCTTTAATTACCAAGAAGAAGAAGGTGTTTAGAGAGTGTAGGAAGAAATGGACCAGAAAAAAAAAAAAAGGCAAAATAACTTTTTCTTAATAACTTTTTTTTTTGCCCTTAGAAAATTCCCAGAAGGACCATGGTGCTATTTTAAACATCTAGTACACTCTGGCTGGTGCCCCTGTGAATGGAAGGAAGATGCTTTTAGAAAGCTTTGTTCAATGGAAATATTTTTATATTTTGCATTTTAAAACTGTACTCCTATATCAGTAATAACTATCCTTCTCTCCCCTCCCTCCTGCCTTATTTTTAATGCCTAAGATCATTTTGAAAGCATCCCTGCTGGGTCCCTTGCAGGCTGCCTACTTCTCTCATGTATAAAGTTCATACCTTTTGTGAAGGCAGTTTTGAATTCTGACAGGCTGGCCTCCAAGCTGGCACTCTGAACACTGGTGACCAGCATGGGAACTAGCACTTTCCCAGCCGTCTGTGCAGAGCTGGTTTGAGCAGCCCCTTCTGGGACTCACCAGCCGTGTTTCCAGACGTCCTATTGGAGTGCCACCTTTCAGGATGCCTAGGGACCATGCAGCTGCTCCACACCACGAGGACTTCGCTCAAAATAAAAATGACAGCAATGCACTCTTTTCCACCTGGAGCTGTGCATAGCAGTGATTATGCTATTTCCTGCTCAGAAAAGCTCCGTTAGGACTTTTTAATAAAATTAAACATTTAAAATGTTCAAACTGGATGTGATTTGTCTTTTAGCCATCTGGAACCACAACCTGTCCAGATTAGATGCATGTATCCAGAGCATTTTTACTTCTGCCATTGGCTTTGTGCCACCTTGCTGATCTCAACAAGATTTACCATACATGTGCGCTGTTGTTTTTTGCCTTTTTTTTAACCCACCCTCTTCCTTTCTGCACAACTCTCAGGGACTGAACCTTACAGACTATGTCATTTGGTCTTACACTTGACACTGTATAACTGCTGTCCCTACCTTTAAGGTATTGCTGCTCTGCCTGCATTGACCCACATACATATGTGTGCTCATCTTTAACATTTCTGCCACCATCACTTATAAAGTCTTATTACAGTTTGTGCACTCCTGCTGCAGCTGTGCTTTCTGATGCAACTAATACCTTCAGTGCAAGTTTGCAAGTAGTGGGGTGAACTGGCCTTTGAAATAGAAACCTGTGAGGATTATTCAATGCCTATTTAAGAGTAACTTGCTTATTTGTCCTTTCTGTGTGGCATCAAAGTCTCCCAGGATTCACCTAAAATTTTCATTTTCACAAAACCGAGGTACATTTCTTTGCTATCTGAAACCACCACCACATTGTGAAATGTGGTTGAGACTGTCTTCTAAAATGTAAATCTGCTTTTCAGGTTAAGGTCTTCCCTAGAGCTTAACTACAAAAGGGCACAGTTTAGTAGTCAAATATATCCCAAAAACAATGCCAGTTCTGTATTATCTACACAAGAAGCTCACTTGTTTTGTTTTGCAGATTTTAGTAAGTCACTCGTCTGGAGACAGGAGAAGAGCAGAAGAAATAATCCAGCCTTAAATATCTGCCTTCTTGCCTTTGAGGTGAAAGGGAAAAAGAGTTCTCAGTGGTCAGCCTCTTCAAAAACTTAAAATGCTGACAGTCAACTCCCTTATGTCATATGCTTTATTCCTTTTGTTTCCTAATATTGCTCTCTCCACAAATCTTTCATTCTTCTCCACTGTTCAAAAAATAAACTTCACCCCAGAAATGTTGCATTCAGCATGGGGTAGTTGTAAGCCTTTCTTTTTTAGATTTCACAATACATCATTGAAGTTGTCTTTGAAACTTACCTTCAAATGAATTCTGTCATGGTATTTTGTAGCAATAAGTCTTTACCTGACACTCTTTATCTTTTAAATGCCCTTGAATTTCTATTTCTCTAGAAAATCTTGTAGTGGGAATCTAGAAGAAGCTGCCACTGTAAACCAGTAATACTCCATGTCTTATTTTTCCCCCACAAAATGTGGCAGTGTCAAGAGCTAAGCGCAGACACCCCTAAACAATTTCCAAGTTCCAATTTGGAACTTCAGTAGATATTTCTATATGCTGTGGGTTTCTCCTACAGGTATTGCAGTATGTACTCTGCTGCCGATGGTCCCGTTAAAGATCTGCTGCAATTTGGCAAAAGCTACATTAAAAACTTCTGGAAAGGTCTTCAAGAGACAATCCATCCCTCAAGATAAGACTAACTACATGTTATCATTGCTGACAGATGGCTGTCTAGTGTATTCCTAAAGACATGAATGGTGGAGAGTCTCAAAGTAAAGTATTCAGCACTGGTTTTCTTAGCTTTTCATAGTTTAGATTTTTAATTTCATTCTTTCTTGCCACAATTTATTCTATGGACATATAGCATAACTTCTCAGCTTTTTACAATAACCTTTCATACTTCAAGGTTTTTATCATGCCCTCCTTCGAGTCTTTAAAGGGGAAAATAATTCAGCTTTTTCAATCATTCCTCATAGATTATGTTTTCTAAACCTTGGGTCATTCTCATTGCCTTCCTTTAGAGTGTCCACTTCTCATCATTCTGTACCACACCTAGGCACCAGACTCTAGTTCAGGTCTTCTCCTCTGCCAGATGCAGCAGAAAGCACCCATTCACATGTTTTGACAGGTATACTCCTCTGTGATGATTACGTTTTTCACAATAATTTTATACCTGGCTTATGGTTAATTGCAGCTTTCTCTCACCCCTTGCCTATAGATTCTTTTCTAAGGGTCTGATGTTCCTCATCCTTCTCTTCATCTGATAGCTTTTACTTAGATGCAGCACCTTTCATATGTCTACATCTATTCACTAAAAAATGCAGTTATGACCCTTTTCAACTCTAATGCTGTTTTCCAACCAACATCTAGTCCTTCCTCCCTAGGTAGCATCTGCAAAATACTAATAATAGTGCTTTTTGCTCCATTAGCCAGATGACTGTTAATGAAAACATTGAACAAAACTGAACTTAGAACAACCCCCTGCATGCAAAGCAGTCTTCCATTTTTGCATTCAATCAGTGGTAATTACTTCGTGAGCATGGCCATTCAGCCTGTTGCTCACCTTTTCCATGGCAGTCTTTTCAAAACAGTATGGACCAGCAAATTCCCCAGGGTTGGTCAGCCAGAGTCAAAGGTGACCAAGCACTAGCTGTGCCCTCACCCCTGGGGTACAGTCCATCAACAGCCACACCATGGCCATCAACAGCCCAAAATATGGCAAGGGGTAAACTAATTCCAGGGCCCAGCCAGGAACTCCAGCCGGAAGCAAATGGAAACAACAGGCTAAAGGCAGAGCTGGAGATCAGCACTGCTGTGGCACTGCTGCAACAGGGACTAACAGCCATGGGGGTGGGCTGAAATAGGGTCCTGACCAGAGATGGGGGCAGGTTGGCTGGGGACATCCTGTTGGTGTCCACAGGGCCAACATATACAAGACTAGCCCTTGAGACTGTCAGAGGTTTTACCAGAGATGTGGTAACTTACTGTGGTTTTGTTGCTTTCCCATGTTCTGTTATTGAAGGTGGCTGGTTTGTTTTTTTCCGTAGGACTATTGACAACCATTACTTTCTTCTGAGAAATAAACTTCTTTTTGCAAACAACTGAGGGACTTAACCCTGTTATGAAGTGAAGTAGGAACTTTGTATTACTTATTGTGCCTCTCTCTTTTCAGAAACCCACTCCTCTTTTTTTTCTGGTATGATACCATTAATGCCAATGAAATATTAAAGACAAGCAGACAGATAATAGATTTAATATTCTTCAGTAAGCTTTCACCAGTAGATGTGACCACAGCTTTTACTACAGGTGAAAGGTAAACTGAAGAGTGGACTCCTTTCTAATGTATTTGATGCATTTGAGTTAGTTACTATGGCAATCCCACCCATGTGATATTTAGCTTTGACTCACAGCTGCTGGAGTCTCTGGCATTGTTCCGGAATATTTTTTTTTAACTATAATAAAAATGCTCAGACTATAAGCATCCTGCTTGAGGCATAAGCACCAGCTTGAAAGGAGAAGGTACCTGCTGCTTAAGCAATATATTTTATTTTTAGAGTTTTTTTTTAAGGGAAATAAACTAAATGGCATCTGCCTCATCTTACAATTTTCAACTTAGATTGCACAAAGTATGTTTAAAAAAAATTCTAAGCTGCTGCAGTAAAAGTGCATTTGTTTTTTCTTAGATTACAGACTTGAGGGTCTTCACACAAGTGCTTTTTCATATAGAATAAATTGAGCAAACCTGTGTTTGAGCACAGAGAGCCATCCTGTTCTTTGTGTAGAGCTCCTAAGGCAATGGAATTCTGTACCAAAATAGACTCAGAACAATCCTATCACCTGCAGTCTGCAGAGGCCACAAAGCTCTTCTGCTATTTTTCAAAGCTCCCTCTGTTTCAAAGCACACTTCTGTTTAAGACCCTTTCTCAAAAAATCCTCCTTCTTTGATCCAGTTTGTATAGCTATCTTGTCTGCTGCTCTTAGCCCACCTTACCAAGTCTCCACATAAGTATCAGAAGATGTTCCTTTTCCTGTTCCCTCTGTTTTTAATGGTCTATGATGCTACCTCTGTTTTATTTTCATCCCTTCATTCTCCATCTCATTGCTTTAGTGCATCCTGATCCTGAAATAGTCTAATTAAAAACATAAGGTGTATTCTTGTGGGAGCGGCAGACCAAGAACTCCTAATCCAGCTGGTGCTATCATTGTATTCTTAGAACATGAGAACAATTGATGTGACATTATGTGGAGAAAGAAATCTAACATGTCTGTAATAATCACTTCAATTTGATTTGAAATCGCTAATATAACTTATGCATCACCATATGGATACTGTGTGATGTATCACAAGAAAGTCTTAACATTGTTTGTTAGATTTCGCCATGCACTAGTTATCAGAATATATTTTATCCTAAATTGCTTCTACTCTCCAGCTATGCTTTTGGTGTAATATCTTCTAAAAATACTGACATTTTTGAGACAGTATATTATTTTAGTTTACTAGAGCTAAGTACCATATTACTATGTGTTACAGAGTAAAAACTTAACTGGGTTCCTAACATAACTGTTTATTTTACTTGTCTGAAAAAATTAGTTATAATTTGTCAGTTAATAGATCTTTTTTAAAATGCATTTAATGTGCACATGGCAAGTTGATTATATAATCATCAGCCCACTCATGTTCTGATGGTCTATTGATATCTTAAAGGATTTTAAGGAATATGATAAATTTTTTTCTTACTTTACTAGCGAAAGATTGACAAAAAAGAAACTCAATTCCTCCTGCTCCCATTAAAATTCTGCCTGGAAGCTTGGCAAGGTCAACTAACATGCCTGGCAGTCCAATTTCTTTTATAAAATCACTTTCATGAGCACTAATACCCTTCAATACATGTTGCAAAATGCTACATGCTGTTATCTCCTGAAAAAAAATTACCAGCTATTTGGTCAGGATGCCAATACTTAACCATGTTATTTGTTTTGCAATCTACCTTCTTTCAGACTGCATGTTTATGCCTTGAACCAATATTTGCTTAGGAGAAAAAATTTCTACTACAAAAGTCACAACTACATAGAATCATAGAATCATACAATCATAGAATCATTTGGGTTGAAAGGGATCTTGAAGATAAACTAGATCTAACTCCCTTGCAATGGGCAGGGACAGCTTCCACTGCGCCAAGTTGCTCAAAGCCCTGTCCTGTCTGGCCTTGAACACTGGCAGGGGTGAGGCAGCTACAACTTCATGTGCTGAAAGAACCTGTCTGTTCTGTGTTACCTCTCTGTTAAATATTTTTTTGGCTTATACTTTATCTCTCATTTCCATCACTTGTTTACGGTCAAACATTTTGCCTTCAATGTAATTCTGCCTTAGCTGTGCATGTAAGTAGGTTTAAGAAGCCTAATAACATTAGAATTTTGTACACGGCTTACAGTAATCTAAATATAAAGCGAAATTTCACTCTAATTTATGCATAAATTTCAAATCCCTCACAAAGTATTTTTTCTTGAATATTTGGCCAATTTTCTTGCAGTCAATAGAAAGTCTGGTAAATCTGAAGCTTCCAGAAGGAAAATTCAAAATCTATCTAATTTAGATGGTTAAACTTGATCACTCAGATTCTATCACTGAAGATCTTTAAAAGTGAGTATTTCTATTCATAAATTAAGAAAAGCTTTAGGAAGAGATTAAGACATACAAGGCTGAGTCACAACATAGGCACATCAATCAGGTGAATTTGATTCATTTGAAGATTTTTTCCCTCTACTTTTCAATGACTCTGCTATGCTACTTTCGCAGATACAGAGCCCAGTTTTCCCTTAGATTACTTCGCAGTTGAAGATATTCTCCACTATATAACAAATTTGGTTTGTTTTATAAGGAAGTCTTCCTGAGTGGTTCTGAAAACACCTGATTTTTAACTTTAGTCCTGAATTTCTTTTCTTAAAAAGAGTTACAATTTTAAGTTACTTCATACTAAATATAAAACAAGAGGCCTCCCACATCCTCTCTGTAAATCTTAAAACTATGACTTCTAAGTTTTCCCTAACACTTTTGTTACATATTCAATTATTTTTCTTCCATTTTGAATTTTATATTTTCCCTATCTCTTTGTTCTTCTCAAGCTTCTTTTGGCTCAATTTCCTTTTAAAACTATTATCTATTATCTACCTTCTCTATCATTCAACTCATTCCATACCTGACTTAAATGCTTCTGTGCCTCTTAGTAAAAATCTGACTCATAATCTGCTCCATACATTTTGTAGAAACTTTTTTTTTTTTATGAAAGGAGTAAATATTAGCACATCTGTGATTTGACTGCAATTACAAGGTGGCAAGACTGCATTATAAAAAGAATAGCTGTTCATACTTATAATGCAATTTTACCTAGTACATTTTGTCATTACAGAAAACCTTGCCTAATGACCAGATACCAACATGTCAATGTTTGAAGTACACTGCTGCTGTTTCACTGGTAAGATATTACTCTAAGTAATTAAAGTAAATTAATGAAGTAAATTTCTTAAAGTATATTTCTGTAAATTAAAGTGAATTAAGTAAATTACTTTGATTTTATTTCTGTTTAATATGGTTACGTTCCCACATTCCTTTACATGCTTTACTCTTCCTGTTAAGTCTTCTTTTTTTTTTTTTTCCTTTCTTTTAGCAGAAGCCAAGGAGCAATAGTCAGCAGCTTATGAAAGACTACTCAAATTAGGCAAACTGCAGTGTAGGTAGAAATTAGGTTTTATTTGTAACTGGGGAGCTAGTACTAAGTACATTAATTATGTTATTGGTATAGATAGGCTTCCCCACTCCCCCTCCAGGGGTATTAGTTCCAGCATACAGATACCCCAGCATTCTTTTTAAAAAATCAGTTTGGTTACAGAAGAAGCATAGTTACCTTTATGTGGTTAGCTGAGACACTGTTTAGTACAAACAAGTCAGATTTATTTAGATAAGTCTACTCTAAATCACTGTTACTTACTGTTGGGTCTACCTCTGAAACAACCTGCAATGGAATTCTTTGATTGTAGATCTCCATCCTCTTATAATATTGCGAAGAATTGGATACTAGAATAATAAAAATCATTTAAGCAACATAAACAGATATAAAAGCTAAAGTTTCAAATTTTTTTATTAAAATTTAAGAACACAGAGAGAAGCAATGACATGGTTTATTTTTTAATACAGCAGCCATTAGGACTTAAGTTTGCTGCTGCAGGTCCCATAAAATTTGCTTTAATGAGCTGGAAAAGTGCTTTATAGTTGTTGGAGCTCTAAGAACAAAAAATAAGCTTTGAGCTTCCCAATGCATTGCAGTAAAATAGCTAAATAAGGACAAGAATAAGTCCTAGGTTCAGAAGTTTGCCAAGACACACTGTATGTTGAAATTTCCACTCCATTTGTGTGCCCACTCCACTTTAAGGAATATGCAGGTTGAATGGCTATAACACCCTTTTCCATCTGCTCCTTACCTGTAGCCTCCTCATAATCAGTTCCATACTCTTGTGGATCCTTTTCTTCAGTGAAGCATACAACCACAGCAAAGACAAAGATACATGCAAGAGCTTTTTTGGCACATTGCCTATGCTTGGAAGGCCAGAGACTATTTCACACATTGCACACTGCAGACGTACAATGCAGCTGTGGAGCATAGCAGGAGTATTTCTTATCTCACCGTAGCGTCTGCTTGTTCTAGTTTGAATTCCAGCAGCAAAACCAATTCCCAGTTGAGTTTGTACTTTATTATATACCAACCCTGAGAGGAATATTTAGACTGCAAGTTCAGCTAACTTGGCAAGGAAATGATGTCTTCTTGACAGACACCAAATTTGTGCAAAAATACTGGTTGAATATTTTGCTTGCTCTTCTATTTTACTTGATCTATACAAGTGATTGCATACATGAGAGCAATTTTATGGAAAAAAAAAAAAGCTTCCAAATTAAGTATGCAAATATTTTTTCAAAGATTTTTGAGGGTCTTACACTTTGTTTAATTCTTTCTGGGGGAAGCATTTTGACTTTCAGTAATATACAGGACTACCTCTGAAACACCTGCTACTAAATGTCTTTGAGGACTCTAATACATTTTGAATGAGAAATGACTCATTAATTTTCATTCAATTTCTCAGTTGAATTGAAAATATTGTATTAAATAATGACATTTTGAGTAGCGTGAGTAAGGTCTCTAGTGGACTTACCTGCCTTTTTGAATCTTGCGCCTTAGTCAAATAGTCTCTCCCAAAAGTTTTGCCAAATTTTGTGCATGCCCAAAAGCTAACAGACTTTTAATATTGCAAAACCAGTAAAGGTGCCTGTTTGTGTCTAAGCATGTAGGCACTATCTTCCCACTTCAGTTTCAGGGGCTTCAAATTCCTTATTTTGATAGATGAGGAAAAAAGAGTCAAGCAGGAGCACCTCCTGCACCTCCAGCCTGTATTCTGGTCTCTTGTTTCTAACATAGATTATTAAACATGAGGTGAGCTAACAATAGAAGACTGGAAGCGACTGTGACTTCTCTTACTGTATGCATCACAAGCCCAAAGTTACGTTTCTTCATATTTGTTCTCTGAATAGGTGACTTTAACATACAGTAGTCCACATTCAACCAGATGCACTTCAAAAGCATGTGTATTCCAGACAAGCGACATTACGGGACATGGCCACACACCATCTTTTGGGCATAGCTATGTTGATATATAAGGTCCTGTGGAGGTTACTGTGTGTGCTGCTTAGCCCATTTCCATTCAAGAACTCTGGTTTAGGAAAGACATTTTTTTATACAGTTTAGGTCAGCTGTGTTAACTTGATGAAGTCTGAATTTGGAGAGCCATTTTCATAAGATGTTTACCCAACAGAATGGGTCAATAACATGAAGAGGGAGCACAGGCCTTTGGAAACATAGTAATCTGTAGCCGAGCTTCAGTTTTGCCTTGACTTGACTATTAGTTGAGAGTAATAAAAGATTAGAAACAATCTGTACTTCCTTCAAAGCCTTACAGCAGCTCTTCAAAAAGCTTAAATGCAAGAAATTAGTCAGTGATCCATTTCTTAGTTTGGCTGCTTGATCCTACTCTGCAAACACGTAATTGTATGGCCCCAGCTTTGACACTACCTTAGAATTAGTTCAGAACATTGTGAGGGGTTTTATAAAGAACATAAACCTTAGCAAATACTTTCTTCCAGATCTATATAGTTTCTCACAAAATGAGAGCTTTGTATTTTTCTGTGCTTCTCTGTGCTGAGGGAAAAAAAAAACCCAACAAAAAACCTCAACAAAAAACAAACCTTATTTTGGAATGCTGATTCTCAAGTGCTGATTCAGGTTGTTATTAGTTTACAAATCCAACACCAGCACTGACTAGGTGCACTTATATGTATTTGCACATTTTTCTTTTCTTGCCTGTAAAATTTTATACTAAAATATCAAATATGAATGCTCAGGGAGGCAGGAGCTTACATTGTAATGCAGCAGTATTTTGCCTTATTACTAATTCTGATTACTGCTCTGATCTAAGCCCTACCTCTGCCCTCCAATTCATCAGTTGCTTACCACTGAGCAGCTGGGAAAAGGCAGCCATTTCAGTAGTCCGACAGTTCTCTCTTAGTGAGTACTGCTTCTCATCTGCCTCTTTGGCTTGCTCAATAATCATAGACAATAACAACATGTAAAACATTTTACTTTTGTTATCTTCTGTTCATATTGCCAAGCTCTGGGGAGAAGATTACCCATCTTTTATTGACTAAGTAGGAGAGTCCTTATATACCAGAGATTATTATTTGAATTCTTTCTCCACCAGCTCTGAAGTATATTACTCTCACTTGCAATCAGACATCCAGATTTTGGGAGGTTTTTTGGTTTGTTTTTTTTTTTTTCTTTTCAGTTACTTGCTTTAAAGCTGTTTCATGGCTCTTTATTATAAATTGCCAGATTGTGCTTTCAAACTGAAAATACATAGGAATAGTGTTAGAAATCTAAAATGAATTCCAGCACAAAAATCCCCCACCTCTGCAGTTTCTCAAGGTTGGTGGATTTTTGTATAATAATCTTTTTTTAAAGTCATGTATTTTTTATGAGTCTGAGACGCACCAATTCCAATAAGTCTTTGGGCTATAGAAATAGAAAAGAAACAGGATGTAATGTTGCATATCATAATATATGAAGCAATCATTCAAATGTAGCTTGCAGTAAGTCAATAAACCTCTACTGTATTGAGGCAACTGAAGTGTAGGATATTCATGCAAAAGATGTTTATTCAAGGCATGTGAAGATTATTCTTTTTCTAATTCAAAATGTACCCAAAATGTATTGCTAATTCCTCTCAAGTAAACTTGTAACAATATTGTAGGTGCATTAATGGTAGTGAGAAAAATAGAGCATGGGCAGCTTTTGGTTTTGCATTTCTTCAAATATTAGGCA
Source organism: Melopsittacus undulatus (assembly GCF_012275295.1). Classification (NCBI taxonomy): domain Eukaryota; kingdom Metazoa; phylum Chordata; class Aves; order Psittaciformes; family Psittaculidae; genus Melopsittacus; species Melopsittacus undulatus. The sequence goes on along the minus strand of NC_047529.1, from coordinate 29,892,688 downwards.
AAGTCCTGTGAATACAAAATTCTGCATTTCCTTAGTCTGCCTTGTAATAAGGGAAATTATTCCAGCTACGGGTGTGCAGTTCTGTGTGCTCTTGCCAGTTCTAAAGAACAAAGAAAGAATCTGAGAATGTATTATTTACAGAATGTGAGGCCTTTTAGTCAGCTAAGTCTATGCTGCAGAGTCCCCAGAAAATCCTGTGTGCTTACCAATAAATATTAATGGTTACACAGTATAAATCACATATATTGACAACCTTCCAAGGTACCATGGGTAGGTTAAAGTATTTTCATTATAGGCATTTAAGGATACTATTTGGACAGTAGTAGCAGCAGTATGATGGTCAAGCTGAGGGACTGTTCAATGGAGGATGGTGTCGTGGTTTAAGCTCAGTTGTAAATTGGCCATGCAGTCCTCCCTCACTCCCTCCCCCTTTCCTCCTGCTCCCGGAGGGATGGGAAGGAGAATTGAACGAATGTAACTCCTGTGGGTTGAGATAAGAGCTATCCAGTAACTAAGGTATAATACAAATTACTAGTGCTGCCACCAATAATAATAATAGTGCTACATCCTGGTCATGATGTGCTGTGATATGGAATACCTCTTTGGCTAATTTGGGTCAGGTGTCCTGTCTCTGCTTCCTCCCAGCTTCCTCTCCTCCCTGGCAGAGCATGAGACGCACAAAGTCCTTGGTCAGAGTAAACATGACTTAGTAAGAACTAAAAACATTGGTGGTATCAGCGCTGTTCCCAGGCCGAAAGTCAAAACCACAGCACTGAACCAGCTACTAAGAAGGAGAAAAATGACTGCTACTGCTGAACCCAGAACAGATTGGAAACATGAGGGCCAGGGTGAAAATGCTGATTGCATTTGGCAGAAGATACAACATGGGAAAGAAGTGACGCCTTCTTGTGATAGCAAACAATGCAGACAAAGTTTGTCCCAGGGACGGTATCTGGGTCTGGAAACGGAATTGGGACGAAAAGTTTTTCTTAGTGCAGGAGCAGAAACATGACCCTGGCAAAGGCCACTTTGTGTGCACAGCAAAAATTGTGCCAGGTCATGTACTCAGTGGCAATCCTGGCATACAGATGACATGTACCTCATTCCCTTGTGTGATGGACATCCTGTTGTCACAACCAAAGTCAAAAAATTAAGTTGGGTTTATGTAGGGCTGGATTTCAACTAAGAATATCTGCCAGGTTGTAATGAGGAAGCTATACTGATGTTGATGTTAGGACCAGTTCCTTGCATAACCTGGGGCACAGACGCCTGCTTGGCAGGAAAATGTCTCCATCTGCTGCTGCTGAAACTACTTCTCTTTGGTGTGTGGCAGTCATCCATAAAGGCAGCTAGTGTATTTTATAGAAGACGATACTTAACCAAATCAGAGGAATGAGATTCTCAAACTTCCTCATCAAAGCTGTGACCTAGAAGCAATTAAGCAAGTTCTGGTCAGACTGTTACAACAAAGACTGCACAGATACATCCAACTATTTTGAGAAAATGCAAGAAAAGTGTTTGGGATGAACACTTTTGGCTTGTCTCCTCTTCCAATACCTACCTATTGATGCAGGAGTGTAGTGTGAGTCAGAACAATAAGCATCTCATATTCACATCAAAAGGCCTGTGCTGTAAAAAATGAAAATGCATAGAATTCATCTAAAATATCTTAGCTGTTATATTTATTTCCCTGAAAGAGAGAAAAATGTTCTCATTATTCTGCCCTCTAGGTTACAAGAGCAGCATTCAGCCAGGGTGAAGGAGAGAAACAATGCTTTATGATTTTTCTGATAAAGCCAGCATGACTCAGATTTCAAACATTAAGTAAAAAATACTTATCACATGCTGATCACAATCAGTCTCCAAAGTAAAAAAGACAATGGGAAATCAATATACATCTCTGCTCATTTGTATTCTCTGACCAGAGAAAGAGGGTCATGTAAATTGAATAAATCACTAACTATGAATTCTTCATCCAGTTTTCATAGCCAGGACTGAAGTCCTTCCATCAGTACCATTATATAATCTAATTTACACTTCACAGCCACAAAAAAATATGTATTGATAATTCATGGAGAAATTTCAGGTTTTTCTCAAGGCAGAAACTTAAGTTCCAACTATTTCCTGCCTTCAGAGGTGCAATGCCATTCTAGGGATCTCTGCAAGGAGTTTGTGCAGGGTAAGGCTCAAAACGGAGAATTGGCAGACTTTTAGAATCTGAATTAATGGAATAATTGCAAATTCATTTTATACCAGTGTAACATTTACTCCTTGTGAACTTGAAAACAGGCTAGAATGCATTTCACTGTGCTTCTTCCTCTACAAAGTGCAGAAAATAAACCAACCAATTGTTTTTATAAAATCCAGCTTTCTAACACACTCCATGACTGCTTCAGAGAACATTCTGACAAACAGAATGCAAGGGACCAGGGGCAATTTAATTATAATTTTGTGCATATGGAGGTTCACCAGATGGCAAATATCTTTGCTGCAAGTAGAAATCCTTGAAGACAGGGAATGTGCAAAGTTCAGATGGTACTTTTTATATGTCTGATGATAAGTACAACTGGAGCTAATGATAAATGACCTGGTAAGAAAGACTCAAAGGTGGATAAGACTTAGTCATAGGTTGAGCCTATTAATTACCCTCATGTTTATGCTTCTGAGTAGTGCATTGTTAATTCTAGCAAGGGTGTTCACACTTCAAGGGCTGCACATGAGTACATTTAGATAATGCCAATAATAACTTGTTTGCACAAGGCTGAGAATCCTCTAAACATCTGTCAGAAATTTAGCTGTTTTTCTTCCACTAAAGAAAAATACTTTCCTGGAATTACATGTTGTCTTGGATAATGCCATCCTATTTTCCATTAAAACATAGTAAAAAATCTAGAGTGTGAACCAGGATATACATTGCTAGAATCCTGTCTGTGTTAGACTTAGGGTCCTGTTTAAGTTCCATGTAATACTTCAGGACACCTACATTTTAGGTTTATAGTGAATTTATTAGGTACACTTTTCTTCAGCTTAAATTTTCCTGGTGCTTTTAAGTTTAATTGCTTATACTTGTCCAAAGCATCTCTTCTAGGAAATAAAACACTAATATTCCAACAGTATTTCATGGGATTGTAGATAAAGACAGGAAGTCACAGAGGGAGTAGGCATACAGGACTGATCAGTTGCATGTGATACTGGTGGTTGGAGGCACTACCTATTTTTTGTGCAAAACACTAGTGCCTAAAGTATTTATCTGGGAAATAAAAGGCCATCATGTCTATGAATATGATGGAGTTATGCAATGGGGTGTCCTGGTGACAGCCCTTGTCATCCTTCAGATGGTTCTTTACAGTAGCTGAGCAGATGAGACATGCAGTTAGAAGATGGCAAAACTGTGTTACAAAGTTTACTCCCTGGAAAATGTTATTCTGAGCTACTGATGATGTAATGTAAAATACTCACATTGCTGGATAAAATATAAAATTATATAGGTAGATAGTTATAGAAGGTCTTGCTTTAGAAATTTGGGTACCAGGTCCCTGGAGGGGTGATATGATTTAGGCATCCCCATAATCATTGAATGGTGGTACTGTGCACCTTTCCCTGCCTATATCATGTGACATTCTTAATCTTCCTTCTCCATGTAGCCCAAAAATTTTTGCACAGTTATAAGGAAGGTAGGAGAATGAGTAAATGCATGAAGGGTAGGCAGAACTAACCAACAATATATGAGCAGATCTGTTCCTACAGAACTTCCAGTGTCCTGATTTAAAAACTAACTTTTACTGTATCTTAAATTCTCAATTTGATTTTATCCAGATCCAATCACTAATGAATTGTGCCTCTTTTCATGCAGGTTCACTCAGAGATGAAAGTGTGTAGAGAGGCATCACAGCAGTCTATGAATGAACTCATCCTTGCATTGCTGGAGACTCCAGAGACTCCCATGTTGTATCCACTCATGTGAGTGTGGTGCCAGAATCAGTAAATAATATTTAGTGGCTCACTAGTTCTAGACAACACCATGCTACCATAATCAAGTCTAAACTGCTAACAGTAGTATGCTATTGTATGTGGGCACTAGTTTGCGTTACCTATGTTCAGACTGAAAAAGACAGAAAGGGTGTAGTAACAGGGTTTCATATCCATATCTGAGCACATTTGAATACAGGAGAAAATAAGAAGTTATTCTGGCTACATCCACAAAATAACTAGAAAATAAAAATAATTTCTATTTTGTTCCAAGTGGCCCTGACACCAGTAAGCACAATAGAACAATCAACAGCCCTGGCAGCAGGTGGCTATCTGGAGCCAGGGATGTGGTCTCAGGGGCTGAACCTGTTCTGGTTTTTTAGGTTTTTAGTCTCCGAGCTAAGTAAGCTGAAGTAAGTACATGCATATTTCTGTGGGCTGTAGCCACATGCCAGACTGCAGAGTGGATATATCTTGAAAAGTAGGAGGTCCTGCTACACTTAGCAAGACATTGAGTCACACTAAGGAAGACAGTAATGTCAGTTTTGTGGTATTTGCTCTGAAAGCAATGCAGATCAAAAGTAATTTTAAAAATACATATGTTATCATTTTGAAGGTTGCCTACAAGGAATTAGTTAAACCAGTAAACAATTTAGAAATACATCTCAAAAATAATATATCCCTTGCCTAACCTTCTGGCTTGCTCTAAACACAAGGCTTTCTGCTATACTCTAGACTCTCTTTCCAAGGATCCTAAGACTGGGTGAAAGTTAGTTTACTAACTCCTTAGTCTGGATTCTTACTAACAGTCTGCCTGTAGTTTTCACCCTTGAAAACCCATACAGACCTACTGCTTTAGACTTGTCTTCTATCCAGGTGAATAAGGGTCAGTTCTTAAGGTACTGTAATAACTTGCACTACCACAACATTTAGGCGTACTGTTTAACTGATTCATGCTACGAGGCTTGTATTAAGTAAAGCTGCAAAGTCATTATTACTGAGCTGCATTCAATTTATTGTGGACTCAGTGATCCTTTTATAGTGATATCACTGCATATCAATACACCAGCATCAAAATATAGGAAAAATAACTAGAATACCTTCTGAGACAGACAGGCTTGCTGGCACATGATGTAAAAGTTGGCAAACTATATGACGGTGCTTGAAAAGAAGGCAATCTTCAAACAGTCATGGAATCACAGAATCATAGAATACCAAGTTGAAAGGGACCTCAAAGATGACCTGGTCTAACCTTTCTTGCAAAAGCACGCTCTAGATGAGATGGCTAGCACCCTATTCAGATGAATCTTAAAAACAACCAACACCAGGGAATCCACCACTTCTGTGCGAAGATTATTCCAATGACTAATCGTTCTCACCATAAACAATTTTCCACTTGTGTCCAGCTGAAATCTCCCCAGAAGTAATTTGTGCCTCTTACCCCTTCTCTTTTCCGTATGACTCCTTGTAAAAAGAGATTCTCTATAGCCACACTTTAAATACTGGGACATGGTGATAAGGTTTCCCCTAAGCCTTCTTTTCTTCAGGCTGAACAAACCCAGTTCTATCAGCTTTTCCTCACATGGCAGGCTTCCCAGTCCTTTGATCATCTCTGTGACCCTTATCCAGACCTTCTCCAGCCTGTCCACATCTTTTTTGCATAGCAGGGACCAAAACTGAAGACAGTATTCCAGATGTGGCCTGAAAAGCACTGAGTAGAGTGGGATAATGACTTCTTTATCTCTGCTGGTGATGTCCCTGTTGATGCAACCCAGCATCTTGTTGGCTTTGCTGTAGTAGCACACTGTTCACACATATTGAGCTTGTAAACAAAAGGCAACTTTCTTCTTTACTTTGTAATGCTTATAGGCACTCTTAAACAGCTCTCTTTACTGCACACTCTCTCCCTCTCTTTTTAAACTGGCAATCTTTGTTGAAATACAGTAAAGTTTCTTCTTTATTTTTAGCAGTACTGCAGAGCACTGGATGCTGGGGACAGCTGGAGTGTGTGGGATGTGGCATGCTATTTATTCTTATCACTCTGAGAAAGCAGCAGATGGGTGACTACTTTATTAAATCGGAATCCATGTATGGTGTCTTCCAGATGTTGACCACGTGATCTGCCCTGCTATGGCATGAAGAACCTATTTCTGTGTGGCCATTTTTTAAAAATCTGGTTCATAAGTGGTTATCCCACCAAATAGCTGAGCTGCTGATTCATATTGTCTTGTTTTAATAATGGAATAGGGGAGATGGGCTTTAAAAAAGAAGGCAACAACTAAGAGCATTTCATAAAATTTTAAGTACTTTCTGTTTCATTTATAAACATGCAACAGAACTTTGCAGTCACTTTATTTCAAGTACTGTGGTGTATGTTTTAGTGGCACAGCATGCTTATAAATACATCAGCATTTAAAGGAGCAGCAATATGGCACCAGTAAGAAAGAGAAGGACCTTTTACAAACCTTTAATAAGCAAAGGATATAGAAGAATGAACAGCCATTAGGTGAACAACTGATCAATACAAGAGGAATAACTCTCAGTGTCAGCTAGGAGGCATTAGCTTTTGGACTTCCATAACCACATGGAAATATTGAGCCATGTCTAGCCCCAACCCCAAACCAAGTCTTGCCCAGCTCTTTTTGGTTATCCATAATCACCAAATGAAAACCTCAGCAGAACTAATCCATCTGCCTAGGTGCATGGGAGACACTGTGGCATGAGGGATGGAGCCATGTTGTTCAAATAATTGATGTCTTGTTTTCTTTCCTAAGAAGAAAAAAAAAGGTGAACATTTCACAAGTGAAGGAAAACTGCTTTATTTTCTCTAGGTTATGAAAAGCAAAGGTTTGAAAACTTATGGTATTTTCAAAGAATCAGGACAAATGAGTCTAAGCAGCAGAGCTTCTCAAATCCCAGGAGGCTCCACATGCCTCCACACTGTGCAGTGCATTATGAGAGATGTATTTTCAGTCAGAGAAGAACCTGAGACCTAAGGTAGATTGAATCTGACATGAGTTGTTCCTTTACATGAAGGCTGCAGAGGAATGATAGAAAATAAAATTAATTCCCTTGCCATTTTGCTTAGCACCACAAGGACTGAGCAGATATCCATACTGGCACTGTGAGAGCTCTGTTCTCAATGATGGTCAAACGATAAAGCTGGCTGTTCAATGAAGCAGATCGAGATATTTCCTGTTCCAGCTACACTGTGGGACAGAGCCATCCAACAAAACTTGTAGAAGTTTCTACACAAAGAAGCAGGTACTTGGGGTGGGTGCAGACTTGATTTTACAAGTACATCTGTTCTGTTTATTTTTTGCTTCTTTGCAGCATTATCAACTTCTGCTCCATATGGATGATCCATATTGTGCCTTGGTGAAATGATACCACATTATGCTTTTATGCTTTTATCATCAAACACTACTCATGAAAAAATCACCAGGTTTGCCTAGGTTCATCTGTTCAATTTATTTTCCAAAAACTTTATTTTGAATAAAAGACCTATGGTAAATGTGATTTATGTAAATGAATAAAACAAAACAGTTATATAAGCTTTTTGAATCATTCAGATCCTTTCTGTTGCTGTTAAACCATATGAAATACTCTACCAACATATTTTCTTTGGGCTATTTTATTTCTAAAGTCTTACAGCTAAATATATGAATAATAAGATATGTACAAATGCTTTCATTTTGATTTTATTGCCATTCCCTATGCTAGTATTTTCAGACAAAGAAGCTCTAATATTTCAAATAGAGTTTTACTTATGAGTTTTTCCAGTCTCTTTACGAATGTCTGTTGCAATCTTTCCCTTCCCATCTTGGAAGTGGACTTTATTTCCATCTTTTTATTTTTCTATTGTGTTTTCTGCCTCCAGATCTCAATTAAAAGGAAACAAGTCAAAACAAAAAAAAACCAAACCAACCAAAAAACAAACTAAACTAAACTAAAATCAAGTCTTATAACATAAAGAAGAATCTTGGTAACTTTTTAGTCCTCTGTTCTATTTCCTGTGTCCTTTCCCTCCTTTCTAGGATCAACCTTGCATTCCCCTTAGAAATCCTCACTTCCTAGTGACCCTAAGGATATTCGGGGGAGTGAGGAGATACATATTGGGTCACTGGTATTTGCTCTTGTTGCATTTCAAATAAGAGTAACATTTAAAAAGGAAAATAAAAACAAGAGAAACTGAGTGAGGTCAATAGTGCAACCTGGATTGCTGGAATATCTTCTGCAAGTCCTGCTGAAACTTTTCTCCCTGCCTTTTTGTAGGTATGGCATCTTTTAGTAACTGAACAGTTTCGCTGACTTGTCACATTCATGCCCACCATTTATAATATGATTATCACTCAGCTCCTAACTACTCTTTTATGAACACACCACTCCATTGGTTGATACTTCTGAAACCACCGTAAGTGAAGAATGGAGATAGAATCATAGAATAGTTAGGGGTGGAAAGGACCTTAAGATCATCTAGTGCCAAGCCCCACGCACCTTGGGCAAGGACACCTCACACTAAACCCTGCCACGCAAGGCTCTGTCCAACCTGACCTTGAACACTGCCAGAGATAGAGCATTCATGACTTCCCTGGGCAACCCATTCCAGTGCCTCACCACCCTCACAGTAAAGAACTTCTTTATATCTAACCTAAACTTCCCCTGTTTGGGTTTTAACTTGTCCTATCCAAAGGATAAAACCTAAGTTTTAACCTTGTCCTGTCACTACAGTCCCTAATGAAGAGTCCCTCTCCAGCATCCCTATAGGCCCCCTTCAGATACTGGAAGGCTGCTAGGAGGTCTCCACGCAGCCTTCTCTTCTCCAGGCTGAACAGCCTCAACTTTCTCAGCCTGTCTTCATATGGGAGGTGCTCCAGTCCCCTGATCATCCTCGTGGCCTCCTCTGGACTTGTTCTAACAGTTCCATGTTCTTCTTATGTTGAGGACACCAGAACTGCACACAATACTCCAAGTGAAGTCTCACAAGAGCAGAGTGGAGGGGCAGGAACACCTGCTTTGATCTGCTGGTCTTGCACCTTTTGTTGCAGCCCAGAACATAGCTGGCTTTTGGGTTTGCGAGAGCACACTGCCAGCTCATGTTCAGTTTCTCATTGAAAGAGTTCTCAATGTCAAAGAGTTGCAGTTAGAGTCAGATTTAGAGAAGACAGCAACAGGGTATTGTTCATGTCCAGACACATCTTGAGGTTGATTCTAACTTAGCAGTCAGGCAATTTTGGCTTCGAGTGCTTTTGGCTGGTTTAGGCTTTAGGCCTATTTTCATTTGGAAGAGTAGCCTTGCTTATGGTGACTTTACCTCAGTCCTAGTTTTCTATACACAGAGACTGTACAGTTTTAGCTATGTCACTTCACTATCATATCATTAGAGTATCAGCTACAACCAAGTGTGGACGATCCTGGTTTGGTCTAGGGCTCTTCATATCATGAAATTATTTCCAGCAGAAAAGAAATAAGTTATACTTGTGCAACCAGTTTTTTAGAAGTTTGTTTCTGAATTAGGGGCATAGTGGTATAATTATTTCTTTTTATTTTAATCACAGATATCATCCAAGCCTGTACATTGACAAGTTATGTTTCCCTGGGCCCTTCAGCTGCACTCTAGAACTACCTGAGAAGAAGTTGCAGCAAGGTGGGTGCTGGTTTCTTCTCACAAATAACAAGCAATAAGTCAAAAGAAAATGGCCGTAAGTTGTGCCAAGGGACGTTTAGATTGGATATTAGGAAAGATTTCTTCACTGAAAGGGTTGTCAAGCATTGAAACAACCTGCCCAGGGAAGTGGTTGAGTCACCATCCCTGGAGGTATTTAAAAGACTTGTGGATGTGGCACTTAAGGCCATGATTTAGTGGTGGACTTGGCAGTGGTAGCTTAATGGCTGGACTTGAGCTTAAAGTTCTTTTTCAACCTAATAATCTCTTTAACTCTGTGATAAGGAAAACATTTTTTCATCAGTTTCATGATGGTATTTAGAGGGAACAAGACCACTTCTGTCCACAGAATAGTGTTGACAATATACTTCATTGTTTTGGGGTATAATCTCTGTCAGTGGAAGTTGGTGGCTTAGGGAGAAAGGAAATAAATTTGAACATAGTTAGTGACAAGGTGAAAAAAAATGAGAAAAGACAAGATTGGTATGCTTTTATCCATCCACATTATTTTTTGTGTGATAGTATCAACAGTATATATATTTAAGAAGAATAATAACAGGTCTTATTGCAAAGCAAACAATTAAAGATATAGAAATGGTGTCATTAAAATCTACTGTTCATCTTGTCCCATTCTGCTATAGCGAGAAACATTGTGTGACTTTCAACAGTAGCACAAACAAGGTATGAAGTAAGAAATAGCCTTTTCTTAAAGAATATGTAGAGACTGTGAAACTCTGGCAGATGGTGTTGTAGAGGTTATCTGCATTTGGAGGTGGAAAAAGTGATACAGAAACAAAAGCATCTACCACTTTAAAAATCTCTATATTTACCAGAATTTAATTTGGAAATATCTTAATTTTTTTAAACCTTACCTCCAAACTGCTTTCTCTTCTTCATTCTCTTCTTTGATCATGTACTGTAGGCCGGCTAACTTGCTTGTATAGACAATGAGCTGCAAAGTAGTGTTTCTGCTGGTTTGGGACATTATGAAGGATGAGAAGAATTAATTTCTATATGATACATTTTCCTGGGATCAGGCATAAATGCAAAACCAGTCTTGTGTGGTCTATATATTATATGGGAAAAGTCTGAGAGGTCTTAAAACAGGTGGTTGACAGGTGCATGGACGAGGATGATCATGAGCAGGCACTTACTAGAGCTCCTTTGCCTTAAGGAATTACATTATCCACTGCTTTTCAAGTTTGGCAAGTATTATTTTCCTTAATTGTTCAAGGGAATGAACAGATGTGGTGTAGCTCTGTACAGTTTCTTCTTGCCTGAAATGGCAAAACTCTTCCTTGCAGTTTGGGGTGGTGTCCTGTTCTGCTGTTGAGACTCTTTCCCTGGGGAAAAAAATACTGTTAGTTTGTAAAAGTATTTCAACTGGTAAACTGGTAACCTTGTAAACTGTAAAAATGTGTATGCACTTGTGTAATTATGCCTCAAATAGCTAAAATTTTACTATTTATTCCCTTCTAATGGTACTATTTTTGGTTTGTGCTTTGTTTGGTTTTTAGATATATATATATTTGTGCATTCACTTAAAATGAAAAATAAATGTGTTTTGAGCAGCAGAATTGATAGAGTGAAGAAAACAGAACAGTGATGCTATCTTTTCTCTCATCTTTCTCTTTTTCTACTTCCTCTTCTTCCCTCTGCCTCAGCCTACAACCCTCTCACATTTAATCCACTGAACACAACTCAGATAACTTGCTCTCTAATGATAAGGCTACACCTTATAAATTAATGCAGCTTTATATGATAGCTTTTCTTCACTCCAGTATCCTAAAAAAATCAGGTGCATTTTCTTTTAGATAGTCTTTCTTGCATTTGTGGAACAGGGATTTTGAATGAGAGGGACATTAATCCAATGTGTGGCAACTTCTGGGTATTCCACACACCAAAGTCCCATTCAGAAATATCCTCTTAGAGTGCTTCCTGTCCAGCTGTAACCTACTGAAAACTCCCTTATGTCTCAAGTCACAGTAATGCAGAGAAGGTATTTGAGTAGTCTGAAGCTGGCAATGCTTTCTTCACAAGATGTTAGATTTCTTTCCCTATCATTTCATGTAGTTTTCCTCTCTTTCTACCAATGTTTAAATTTAGCTTTTTCTTTGTTCTTTCTGTTTGCCTCTGTAGACTTATTCTTTACTGTATTATTACCACAATTTTAATGGTCTTTTAGCTCTCCTGCTCTAAACCCTATGAAAATGTCTTCTCACTCTGTGCTTGAATACTTATCATTATTTCCAGCGTAAATCCAAAACAGAGCCCCATACTAGCTACACTGAAGAAACATACCTCTACCCCAAACAAAACCAGCACAAGAGGTTTCTAATCTAACCACCAGCTCAAAGAGAGGTCAGCTATGAGTTTAAACCAAATTCCTGGTCTGAGGGCTTGAAAACACCCAAGAATGGAGGCCATCTGTCCCAATGGCTGGCTGTCCTCAGTTTCTTTTCCATTTGAAGCAAGTACATTTCTCAGAAAACATCCTACTTTGATTTTAAAATTCTCCAGAAATTAAAACTCTACTACAGGCCTTCGTCAGTTATTTCAAGATTTAATTTAACTTTATTAATAAAAAAGTTCTGCATTATTTCAGCTCTAAATGTGTCTCCTTTTAATTGTTAGTCATGACATCTTTTATATTTCTGTTTACCAGCTTAAAGAGCTCTTTGTTATTGTATTCTTTTTCTCCAGATATACATACTCATAAGCTGCTTCTACTTCTCTCCCCTTGTTAAACAAACTGATCTCTATGTCTTTTACCATATCATGTTCTCAGTCTTTTATCTGGATAGCAATTCCCCTCTAAATCTCCAGTTTATCATCTTTCTTGAACTATAGGTATCTGAAATTAATATATTTTTTCAGACAATCTTACACCACTTCCAGTTATACAGACAATAAAGGTTTTGTTCTACTCAACAATTTCTGTTTAAACACACCAACTTGATAAACAGCCCTGGCCACATGTTATCAGAGAGATAACATTCAGTTATTGATAGCTTTCACCTTTAGCTAGAGTCCTTGATTGGCTCTGTGCACTAATCCTTCTCAAAAAAAGAAAATCACAAAAACCTCAAAAAATGTTTTTCTAAAATTCCAGAGGTTTTATGAGTTCTAAGACCTCAGATGGGCCTGCATTTTGTATCACCACAGTGTATAAGGGGAATGACATGGTGCTGCTAACCAACCATAGGATGGAGTAGGTCATCATTAGAACTTAAGCGGCAGGTTAGTCCATCTTCCCAAAGCCACAGCTAGGCTGGACAAGCTTAAAATGCCGCTAGATGTCAGTACTGTTCCATGAAAGTATTATCCAAAGCGCATTTTGTGTGGCTGTAAATAAGCCAAACTGCAGAAAGTTCAGAAAAACCTGCGTTTAAGCTTCACCTCTAAAGATCTCCTTTCTAGTTGGTCTGCAAACTGCAGTTGCACAGAATCCCTTTAGGCTTCACAGCTGTGTAAGTAATATTTCTTCACATCTTTCTACTTCATTTTTTCATTGCTTTATTTGATGGAGTCTTCAAAATTAGTCATCTTTTATTATGCTGCAAATATGCAGCATCAACATCTTTTGGCTTAAATTGATTTACATTTAGAAGCCATTCACTAACTACATTTTATGTTTGCCAAATGGAAAAGGATGAGATTAGGGATTGATTGTTCTGCCACTTAGATTTTCCTTTCTCCGCAATTTGAACCTTTCAGATCGATACAGCCAGACAATAATGGTAGCAGAGGTCAAGTGTCTTTTGATACAGGTACATTGAAAAGGAGAACTTAAGTCAGAAAAGACACTTGCAGGCCAGTCTTTCCTGCATGATAAAAGGTGCTTGATACCTCTGTTCACCCAAACCCCTCACTGATTTCTAAAAAGTGAACCCATCAGAGTACACTTTTTTCTGTCTCAGAGATTTAATTTTATCTATCATGGTCTCAGTATTCCTCACATTGCAAGCCAGGGCCAAGTGCATGTGTGCGTGCGCACTTTTCCTCCTACATTTCAAACACTTGACAGCTGGGTGAAGTTTTCCTTCCTCCCAGAGAAGGACTTTTTACATTTCATAATGGATTGCCAGTACTGCCAGGGCTATTTTCTCTCCAGCTGTGAGAGTGGCTTTTTAAAATGACTCACAAAAGCTGCTAGCCAGCTGCTTCACCTCAGCCTTCACAAGGGCCCTGCATTCTAAACAGGGGTAGTGCTGACTTACTTTAGAAGGGCTCATTTATTTGGATGTTGCAGATGTATTCTGCACACAACAGTTGCTCCTAAAGAGACCTCCATTCAGGCAGGTGAGTCATGGGCTTACATCACTGCAGGTGTTGACTTCGCATTAATGTTGTGAAGAGGAAACATCCCATGTGTTAGTCAGTCATCCTTGGACCGCTTCCAGAAGGCACACAAAGCAACGTATGCACAATATGCTAATTTGCAACTACTGTATGTACTATACATCTTAAGACATCTGTAAAAATCAGTGCTTACATAGGTATTAAAAAAGAATGTTTATCATTATCTCCCAAAATGGAAAAAATACTAATATGGTTGGTATTTGTGTAAATCAAATCATAGAATTATAGTGATTAGGAATTGCAAAAATCTTGATGTCATTCAGTCTTTTATACCAGCTCGGAAGTGTTTCCTGCAGCATTTCGCTAGCTTTTATGGGCTTAGGAAAATAAATTTTCTATCAATAGTCTTGGATCAGCTAGCACTCTCTGATTTGGTGTCAGGCAAGACATGCTTTGAGATTTAGACCTGAGGTCAAGGAATATCTTTCTACTTGAAAACAAACATTTCTGTCACAAATGTTGAATTTCTTTAAAAGGCAAGCATTGTTTAAACTTTGCTTTCCACTAGTTCAAGAAGTCATACCTCATTATCATATCATAAATTATTGCTCATTAGACACACTCTGCAAAGTCCAACCCATATTCCCACTTTTCCCTCTTTTATTGGGATTGTAGATACATGGTTTGAGACTGCTCTGACTCACATGATTTAAATATAAACAACAGAGGAAATCAGGGGTGCCTACAAAATGGAAACCAGAGGATTATGGTATTCTGATCAAGTTTCAATATCAGTTTGACAAAAGAGTGCAGTGTAGAATAAAAATATTCCTTGGTCTTGAAAACATTAACTGCTGCTCAAAAGCAATGCAACTATGGGAATGTTTGTCCAGACAGTGAAGATAAATCTGAGCTCCTTTGCTGCAAGCAGTCTGGACAAATACAGTTCCATTCTGCAATCCACGTAGCCATGATATTCGTCTGGCTAATGTGTCCTCCACTGCACTACTCTGCTGCATGATTTCTCATGATTTTCTAGCTTCTTAAGTCTATAGGAGGACTTAACAGCTTATACATAGTACTGTTTTAGCAATGGTAATTGTCTTCTGGACTGAAGTCATGCTCTGGCGTCATGCCTGACCTATGTGGCACACAAGCAGTGTGGGGTAGACCTGTTTGTACCTGTCCACACAGACTCTGGTAGTTGTAAATGCTGTAGGAACTTCTGCCTAAATCCCTGCCACCTAAATTGGGTCTTAGCTTCCCTAAACACTTTCCAAATGTGTGACAAACAGGATGACAAAGCTCTGAAGGCACTTAATTTATATTCTGAAAGTGCAGAGGGCATTCAGATGGGAAGAAAGTCCAGAAACCTGCCACCACTGCTACCATGACAATGAAGGTCATTCAGATTTTGCTCAAACTTGAGTAGGCCCAAATCCTCCATCCATACCAATGCAAAAGAACCCTTATACCTTCTCAAAATCCCTTGAAGTATCATGAAGGCTACTCAAAATAAAAAGGGCTTCTTATGTATAACTGATTAGAGGGTTTCGGCTGCTAGCATGGGCCTTTTTCACAAAGCTGAAAGATCGCTCATCACTGAAACATATCACAACACCCAAACAGGTTGTTTATAATTAATTTTACAAAGGAACTGTGTGTGTGGCCCAGAAGTTAGGCTACAGTTCTGCAAGAGGTCAGGTTAGACAAGCAGAATGATTCCTTCTCACCTGAAATCTAGGACTCCAAGGAACTCTTTTATGAAAAGAAGAACAGGCATTGAAATCTCCATTCCTGTGTGACATTGTTTAGGTCAGAAAACAGGAAAATTCATTTGTTTTGACTTCTGAGAGAAAAGCAGGGTGAACCCAGGGGAAATAAATATGCTGAGAGAGAGATTTTCATAGTTTTATTCAGAGTCAATAACCCTGACTGTTGGCACTTTGAGCTTTCTCTGTCTTTTAGTCTGACAACTAAACCTATTCATTTCCACTGCTGGCAGTTCTCTGTACAGTACTGCTGTTAGGAACTAATACAGAATATTTTTCACTCACAGTGAAAGAATTCTATGTACTACACCATGTAGTCACAGTGACTCAGAATTATAGCGCTTAATGGGCGAGGTTTTCAAAATCTATTTTTCAGTCTGGATCATTAAAAAACAGCTCTGAATCAGTACCCTTTTCCTATGCCCCTAACATATGTAAATACATAATAGGTACTTCTGACCCAAAATCCAGTATATGTGTACCAAATTAAATGTTCTGAGTTGGTCTTAAACCTGATTTTGTTTACTATTTGTTGTTTGGCTTTTTTTCCACCATAGATTTTCATATGCCTTTTCATATTATACTTGCTAGGAGATATCAAATATGTAAAGAACTTAGTTGTCTGACTTTTAAGAAAGAGAGGAATGCTTTTGGGTGCTAATGAATAAGAAGACAGCTGACACTAAATTCCTGTTAAAGTAGGATAGCCTTTGTTTTGTTCGTATTCTTTGATCAGGTCCTCTTCTCCTTATCACACTATCATTGCCCACTGTCATGTAGTCATCATAGGTATCCTCAGATTCCAGGAATGAGCACTGACATCTGAAAGCAAGGACAAGTATTTGGGGAACTTAAGTATAGTCAACGACTGGACACATGCAGCAGCAAGGAGTAAAGAAAACATACAGGAGAAAATGCTTAAATTGTTTTTCTATTTGAGCACTTACAGATTGTCCCACTGACATTTTCGGGTAAAACAACACAAATTATAAAAATGAATCTATTTTCTTTTGGTTTAAAAGAACACATGAACTAAAGTTTCTGACAGAACTTTACAATTTCAGGCCAAATAGATATTTCGATCACCTCTCCTCTTTGACCAAGCTGCGGGTCTCCATGTAAATATGAACATCCTGATACACAGTGTGGTGCTTCAGTTCACCTATTCCTTGCTACAGGCCTTATGTTACACACAGAGGGCCTCAACATTTTGTTATATGCAAATTGTTTTGGACAAATAGGGCACTTCAACACCTCAGGTTTCTAATAGAGACCATCTGGACAATAAGATCTTTCTGTTTTACAACAGGGGACTGAAGGAAATCAAAGTGTCAAACATTGAACAATTCCAGGCTCATCACATCTTCAGATAAAGTCCTCTTCAGAATTTTTTGAGCCATCAGGGAAGGTGCCATTGATGATCTGCATGGTACACAACTTAGCTGGGGAGTAGCTAAACTCTCCAGTTGGTTTCTTAAAAACCCTGATAAGAGATTTAAAGAGAGCATTCTGCACAGTGTTACCTTGAATGTTACTGCAGCTGCACAACAAGATCATCTTGAAGTGCCTTTTTATCACATGTCGCTGCAATATAAGATAACTTAAAAGAAGGCTTTTCTCCTTTTAAAGCAACTTATGGAAAGTCCTTTTAAAAGAAAAGGGAGGCAGGATTGTGAGAGAGAGAGACATAGTTATAAGGGGAAAAACATTACATAAGGCCTTTTATAGCTTCTATCAACCTCTGTCACAATTACAGTTTATTTGTTAAGTAACAACATCTGTTTATTCATAATATGCACTGTATAACACACTCTTTCTAACCTTGTTGAAGTTGCCCCCAAAAAACATCAGCTGTTTAAGCTTAAGTCAGAGATACTGTTACAGGGGGAAGAGATTATTGTTCTATACATTTCATTTCTCAAACTTGAATGTGTTGTAGTGCTTCATTCCTGAATATATAATTTTTGTTGGGGTTTTTTTTGTTTGTTTGTTTATTTTTTTCCCAAGGAAAAACAAACAGTGGCCCACACTAATGTCTGAAAGATTGTTTTAAGACAGCAAACACCCACTGACTTATAAATGAACAATTTTCATTTGCCTGGTGCAATGTATACAAAAGTGATTGATCTGCATAAAAGAATGTGATTTCTAAATGTTTTCTATGGTCCCAGCTGTTCAATGCTCCAAACATGTGGAGAATATCAAGGACAAAAGCTACAAAGTATGTGATTTTTTTTCCCAATACAATGATTGAATTGTATACCACAAGAGACTTCCTACTGGTGTATCAGGAAAAACTCATCTAAAGCCAATAAAATGGAATGGATCAATGGATATTTCATCATAGGAAACCCAGCTGCAAGACAGCAAAATGGACTGCATTTAGCCCTTCATCTCTCAAATGCCTGACACTGAAAATGGGCAGCTGTGACTTTTTGGTTGTGCTGTTTATTTTGTAGCAGATGATTGCCTTTGAGAATGTAGTAAATACTAGAGGTTTAATCACTTATTTGAGGGAAAGAGGGGGAGACTTGTTTTCCTTTTTTTTTTGTCTTTTTATTTCTGAAGATACTTGGCACATAGTATTTAATGTGACCTAACTATAGAAGAAAAAAAACCCAACACACCACACTTTCAGTGTGGTTTGCTGAACACCCACACACTAAACACGCTCTGCAGAATTTACAATAATAACTCATTGTAGTTACAGGAGCAATGATTTCTAAAAAACAAATTTTAAGAGCTTTCAAAGTCTGTATATTACATTCTTAAATCAAAAGAATAGTTTTCCTTTAAAAGAAAATACTTAATACTTTCTTATCTCAAGAAGATTCTGTTGGTGGAAGCTTCGATGCTTCAAGTGAAATGTTCTGGTGGGCATCCACAAGGCTCTATAATGTGTCTGATACCATTCAACAGTTTCATCAGCAATTTGGAAGCAAATGTGAAAATCATTTCATAAAAAAATTCCCAACCCAGGAAGCTTGGCTGAAGAATATGCTAGCAAGGAAATAACACAGTGTGTCCTTGGATCTTCCCATACCTCCTGGGCCTGTTCAAACAACTGCTCTATCTAGCCACATCTGCAGCAAAATGCCTTATAGTCAGGAACATGAATAAGTCCTTCAGTATCAGTCCTTGGCTATGCTCATCTCACATAGTTTTTGGTACTTGAGTAAGGTACCCATTACAAAGTTAGTTTTCTCTGTTATCAGTGATGACAGCTGAGTACCCATGATCTGTGTTCAGAAGGACTAAAGTCTACAGTGGTAATACAAAGACCTTACATTACTGTGTTCTTCAGTAGAAAAGAAAAAACAAACAAAAAACAATAATAACTTTTTTCACACATATAGAAGAATCCAATCTCTCTCCTTGAAAAACATGCTTCTAAAAACAAGGTATAGTGAACTAGACATTAATTTTACATATGAAAAGTGAAAATAAGGATAAATTCTGGGAACTAGAATGATAAGAAGTCATAACAGAAAAACAACAGTTTTTAGAATTGCAGGTAAATCGACACTAAATTTAGGCTTGTATTTTTATTATTGGCATTTTTTTACCTTTGGGAACAAGTACCTCAGGATAGTGATGGACTGAGCGTTTCCCAGTGTCTTCCCATTGAGATGGATGGCTACCTTTTTATGAGGAATATTTTCACTGGACATAAAAAATACTTCAGCTGAGGACTGGGTGTTAAGCTCCAAAAAATTGAGAGGACACTGATCTAAGATATATTGAAAGTTACACTACAGGATCTCATCTTTTCTGTTCATTTAAGCTCTTTAAGTTTCTTAAGCTCTTCAAGTTTCCTAATGCCCAAAGTCCCACTTAAATATCAATCATTACAGCATCCTTCTGATGTAGATATTGTTACTCCTTTGCAGATCAGTAGGGGAACAAACAGAGAGTAACAATTTTTCCAGCTATATGTGCCAAAAGTGAGATAACTTACTTTGGTTTCTGAAGGAAAAAGTGTATTTCAGCCTATTAACCTAACCACCAGCACAGAAAACAGAAGTACTGACTTAAATGTGATTTAACTTAAAATTCAAAATTGAAACATTTCTATTAAATTGGTAATGTAAGTGCACATATTGAATCAATGGTAGAATATGGAGCCTTCACTCTTGGAATCAGTTGGCCATAAGTAGAATTATGTATAGTTTATAAAAACGTGCAATGACTCTGATGCTTTCAAATGTTGCACTATGGACTGAAATTGCCCAACAAGGTTACCCTGTCCATGCAGAAAAAGTCTGAAGTGTCCTAAACCACCTGTCCAGGACTTTTAATATCTGTGAACTTGGTTAGATACGAAACTGTGGATTATGCTGGACTCAAGATCATAATCGTGTGAAAAAGTGAACAGATAGACAAGCTCCTCAGATTGACTCCAGATGAAATTTCCATTTTTCATAGCCTTTTCCTACTTCTCATTTTAATCAGTATCTTTTTAAATGAGGAAATTCACAAATCCTCACTCTCATCTCATAAGTTCTGTAACTAAAAATAAAATTATCATCCTTTATTTATTCGCTATACTTATACCCTTTCCTAGAAATTAATGTATTCAGTTCATTCTGTGTTTATGCCAAGGTGTGTATTTAAAATTAGAGTATGTTCACAAAAATTTCCAGTACCTTTTCTTTATTCACAAAGGTCATACTGTAAATACTGACCTCCTCTTTTAAACATACAGAAGATTTGTTTGGTCTTACACTTAATTACTGGTTTTCTTACATTTAATTACTGATTTTTACAATATTTGAACAATATATTATAAAAGCAAGAAATATAAATGCTCTCTGTTCACAGAATCTCCACAGCATTTATGAAGGTAAATCTTACAGCATACATAGGTTACATATAATTTAAATGTGTAATTGTATAATTCATCTATGTGAGGCTGACATATTTTATTTAGTAAAGCAGATTAACTCCTTATCTGAAGACAGCAGCGTTTCACATGTAGCTTATGGTAATTGATGCTCTTGCAAGTGAAAGTGCTCCCTAATTATTTTTCTTTTCCTGTCCTAGATGGAGCAAAACTCAAGTTGTTTAATTTCTGAAGTAATTTTTTTCATGTTACATTAATGCCAAACTGCATTACATTCAGCTAATTTGTTGCCAGGTTGAGTCCCTTATACTTATTTGCTACTGATAATAGAGCCAAACTTGTTGTCAGTCTAGACTGGAGTGCCTATTCTGTCAACATGTTGTTGAAACAGACCCTGAAGAGAGCTTTTTGTAGTTCACAGGAGCCTCGTGTCAAACATTAACACTTTGCAATACTGTATATTTAAAAGTTATGTTTGAAAACATGCTAATGAAAACTGTAATAGTCTTCAGAGAGAAGATCAATATTTTCCAGATATAAGCCCAATGCAAAGATAGAACGGGGGGGGGGGGGGGTTATGTAGATTGTAAACAGCTCTAGTATGGTCCCACTCTAACCAGCACTTTATAAGATGCTTGAAATCCCCAAAATCATAAGAAGAGTACAAAATTCTGATCTGAATCTTAAATACAATATGCATCTGAGAAGGGAGTTTATAAAGTGGATGAATATAAGCACAACTAACACAGAATTTTTGCCCTCACAGAAATGTTTGCTCCAGGTATTTCCAGAAGCTGATGTTTTAGTTTTGAACTTATTAAAGCTACAATGCTGAACAAGAAGAACCAGAGATAAGTGCTAACTATTCCTAACAGATATTGTCTCTCTAGATTTCCAATTAAATAACATTTCTATGTTTTAAAAAATGTGTTGTCTAAAAAGTTAAAATGTACTCCTGGACGCAGGGTTATGATTGCGTGAACAGAGGACTTCAGTAACCAGCACAAATATTTCTGTAGCCTGGCTGAAGCAAAATGGAAGATGACTGGATCAAAACTCTGCATAGCTGTGTAATGGTGTTAGAGCTCTGGCAAGTCAACCCAGACTCTCAGCAGACATTTGGCTGGTGTATGTTGTAATATCTCTCTGTGTATACATGTTCTCTGAAGTGTAGATTTCAAGAACTGCCTTGATTTAAGTTAAATCCTGTGATGTGCCAGTCTTCTGGCTTTGTAATTTTCTATTAGCTCATTTAGAGCGTGGAGTCAGCTCGTGTGTCTGGGTAGCAGCCCTTTGAACTGGGCTGTATTTCTGCCCTCCCTGCCCTAACCTGTGCAATATGTCAAGAACTGGTAAGAACTATGGTAAGAACCAGCATGAGTAAGAACTAAGCCAAGAATTTCTCCCATCAGAGACCAGGCTGAAATGCTTGTCATGCAAGGCTTGAGCAGTTAAAATTAGGTGGTGGATGCAGCCTTTCTCTTATGGTTTTCAGAAAAACCTTTCTCTGTTCATTATTAATGCAAGGAATTTTAGGTGCTTATTTTACAAGGCACCAAAATACAAGCACAGAGTAGGTACCTAAAGAAAAAAGACAAGATCAGTCCTCAGTGATAGTCCCAAACTATGGAGTACCTCACATATACATAGATGTAGTATATAGTAGATAGTATATATAGTATAGCAGGCACCAGTATTCATACCTTTGTATTCCTATCTTCTACAAAGGGTGACAAGATCTAGTTATTCTGTAAAAATCTGCTTTTTCCAGTAACTTTTTTGCTTTTTATTTGATGACTGGTTGGCTTTCTCTAATTTTCATTAAAGCAGGTTATAAAGGTGAAGTTCTAATTTTATTTTAAATCCGTATTTTAAGGGACAAAAGTCATGTTTTCTTTAGTCAGTTTCATCCGGGCTGTCTTTTCACATTGTTTTTCCATTCTGTCACATTGCAGACTTCTTTGATAGTGTTATTCGCCACTAATCCGATTACTTGCTCCCTTACCATATGTACACATGTAGGTGTGCATTCTTTTCTGTTCTCCCCACAAATGTATATGTTTCAGGAAAATTTGCCTTTTAATTGCCTTTGTTTACCATAGTTTTGATATGGGATATGGCTCCCATTTCCAGGACTTCCACACTTAAAAATCTTCACTGAAAACCTAAAACTTTTATGTTTGGTTTTTTTTTTTCCTTTTCGTGTTAGTAATAAAACTAACAGAAAAAAATTTTCTGAAACCATTTGGATGTTAAGGGAGACAATTATGCTGTAAATTACCTTCAGAAATTTAACCTTTGTGGCAAATGAAAAAACACTGAATTTTTATATTTTCCCCGTTTATTTTTCTTTATTTATTTTCAGATTTTTTTTTTGCTATTATTGCTTTTTTTGTGCTTCCTTTGTTTTGCTTCTGGTCAAGTCTGAAAGAGTCTGCTGTCCTCCACAACCATACCAAAACAATATTCATAGTAAAGTGATCATTAGCACTGGGGACAGGCACTGTGGACCTGCCTACTTCTTGAGACTTTGTCTGTAGCCATGGTATACAGCTCTAGGAATTTTTAAACAGTTACAGTATACATAGAAACATAATTCCAGGAATCTGTAAGGATTCTTAACTTGCAATGATATCATATAGAGCATTCATCCAACTTTGGAGGCTCTGAAAACCATTTTATTTGACTTGTGATGATGTAGTAACATAAAGGTAAAAAAATAAATATTGAAGGTAAAATGGACTGTTACAGAGTTTATGCTAGCCTGTGCAGCACTGATGGTGGTTATCTCATGGGATGGACCAAGCCTTGTATATGACAAAAAAAAAAATCTCTCAGACACACCTTTCCTGTCTTTCCTCTTTCTGAGTCAAAAACTTGTATGCTACTGCATTAAACCTCATTCATCTCTGAGACTGGATTTAGCTCTGTCCATAACCTTAGCTGAAGGGTAACAAAAGATGAAGGCTGTACCATTTCCTCTGTTTACTATTTTCAAGGGCTAATTACTTTCACTATTCTAAGTGTGTGTTTTCTTCCCAGTTTGAATTCATCTGCCTTTAAGTACAGACTTCAGTTTCCCTTACATCTTTTCAGCTATATTAAGAAAGGCTGAAATACGCAGTATTGTCTCCATATAAAAGTATTTAGACTATTCTACAGTCAAATCAACACTTGATGAGCTAAGCAGACCAAGCTCTCACTATAAAGCATTTGTTTGAGTCCTGTCATTGTTCTTTGGCTTCTTTTTTTACTTTCTCCAGTTTTACAAGAGAATTTTAAAAATGCTTTCCTTTTTTTATTAAAAGATTTTAGGACAGTAGAGAAAATATCTATTAGCGCTAGCTTTGCCTGAAATACATGACTATAAAAATGTATACCCTAACAGTTTTGTCAAATCATTAACTTCTAGTTACTTCACACATTTAACAAGGCTGCAAACCAGTTTGGTACTGGGTCTTGGTCCTATCTGCAGTTCATCTGCGCTGCATATATGTTAGCTGATATGTGGGCTTGTTTTCGAATAAATTTAAGAAGTTTCCTCTGAGAAACAACATTCCCTCTTCCCTTCCAGATACAACTCTCTGTGGACTGCAGCCATGAGAAACACTTGAGAAGCATTGATCCCTCGGCCAAGTTCATCCTTTGTCTATCAATATTATCCCAGTACATCTTGACCACCACCACCCCACATACACTCACATGCTACCAATATCCTTGCACTCATGATACAAAATATCCATTCTGGAAGACTCCAGTACTTTGAAAGGAGAAACCCAAAATACAACAGCACTTAGGTTTTGCATCCACATTTCTTCTAGTCTTGGGTAGATCTAGATGTAATGCTAGGAAATACACAAGGAAATTGTACAGTCCACTCCAGACGCAGAACATTGTAGGCAAATTCTCTGTATCTTCTCACCTAAAGTCTAAGGATTGCTCCTGGTTGTGGAACTATAGTCAAAGTATATGATTAAATGCACTTGGTTTAGCAGATATTTTAAATTATTAAGTTAATAATGGATCATTTCTCCACTCCTGGAGGTTTTAATATCCTGCTAGACAAGGGCATAACTGATATAATCTAGTTGGCAATAGTCATGCTTCAAGCAAAAAGTTAGACAAGATGGATTCCAGAGGCACCTTTCAGTTAACGTTTCTCTGACTTTAAGATTCAAGGAGTCTTTCTGATGCTCCAGCTGGACCTTCTACAAAACAGGGAGCAGAAAACTTCAAACAAGATTTCCTTCTTCAAATTAAGAATTTCTTCCTGAGTTGGGCTTTACTTTCTAAAGGTTCCAGTCTGTCCTGGGAACAGAGAAATTATTTTCTGTGTGAGAAAATTACTTTAAAGTTCCATTAGCCCCACAATTCAAAATATTATTTATATTTTTTTCTTCTACATTAGGGGAGGCATAGAGGAGTTATGTCCAGTCTTGCATCCTTTCTCTGTAATAGTAACATTACCTTTTGTGCTTCATATCAGTTTGCTGGGAAACAGCTTTAAAGCTGATGGGGTTTGATAGTAATTACAGTGGGTTTTAAGATTTGAGTAAATCCTATATTCCTCTGATAGAAGATACAGAACAAAGGGTGCAGTTCTTGTCTCCTGGACTCTATTAATGTTGGTGTTGCTGGCTACTGGCATGTTTCCAAGACCACTTTGACCTAACAAGGAGGAATTAATAAGAATGATGTTCCGTTTGAACAACATTAGCAAACTTTTTTTAAGAAGGAATGCCTTTGGTTTGTGTGCTACAATTAACATCTAAGTTAGCTATGGGTTAGAGAACACTGGCAGTTGCTGTAGGTCTCAAGAAAGTAGAAGTGCTCATTACGTCCAAAAAAATTAAGCCAATGGATGTAAAAGGCTGGGAGGATCCTATTCCACTGAAGAGATTCAGAAGTTTCTTGTGGTCTTGATAACTATTAAATAGAGAGTGATACTAAATTGATTGGACAAACACAATCACAATGGAATTAAAATACTGGAAAACAGTTAATACTGTTTTAACATTGCATTTTTATTCATCTTTTTCAACTAAGCTTCAAGCTCAAAGCCAACACAAACAACTTTCCTTTTCATCCCCTCATAACTCAGATATGCTTGATGAAGTGGGTGCTGCAGTGTCCTAGTGAAGATCACAACCATGAAGTCAAAAGCATATGAATGAGTAGGGAAATCAGGTCCCCACTTAAGATCAATTGCCTACCTATTCAGACATGTTAGGACATAAATATGTGTCAGAACCTCCAGCCAACTTTTGTTGAATTGAAAAACTATCTTTGACTCCATTTAACAATGTACTTGAGCTGCATTTGAATTTTTATTCATTTCCTCCTGACTTCTAAAGCAGCTCAGGGAAGGTGGAAGAAAAAGAATGTTGTAAAAGCACCAACCTGATAGAATATCACTAGGGAAAAATATAACGTGGAGCAGAGATAATAATAGCCTGTCTGTCCTTCAGCAATGGGCTACAATAAAAGTTGAGAATCCTAAGTGAGAATAGCCATTTAAGCCTAATCACCTTGACATATAATGAGATTGAAAGGGGATGGGAGACAGAAAGAGAGGAATCAAAGTTCCTGCTTTATTGAAATGTTCCTTTTAACAACAGTATTTATTTCACCTAGGCTAAGTAAAGGCTGTGACTTACCATAGGCTGCCTCAGGAAAAGCATCAATTTGTAATGAATGGGTTTTTTTCCCCGGTCACATTTTTTAAGCGGATCTGCATAAAAATATGAAAACCCAGAAAACAATCCTCTACAAATTAAATTTCTTTAAAAGAAATAAAATGTAAGTGAAAAAATAAATGAAACAGCACCATTATTTGGATTACATTTATCTTTAATCCACTTTGTCCTCTGTATGAAATACAGTATGAAGACATCTGCCAATATTTTAGAGGCTTCTGCTTGTGTCTGAATTATGTTTTTAAATTAGACCCTAAAGCTGCATTCTAATGCATTACTTTCATTTACTGGAGTATGCATATACTACCATACTACTCCCATGACATTCTTTATTTAATCAGTCTGAGAGCTGTACAGACCTATATCTATTCCCACATAAATCTCTGACAAATACTGCTGACTTTTAGATTTAACCTTACTGGTAATGAATGACTGACCTCCTTGGAAAAAAAAAATGTGTAGAATGAAGAAATATGTTAAGGGAAGAAGCAATCTTTTTGGATAATCAGTGGAAGGTATGCAAATCTGAATGGTTCAATGTGGAGGTGTTGTCCTTGTGGTGAATAGGAACTGCTGCAGTAAACAACTTTAGCCTTTCCTATTAAAGGTTAGGGGGAGTGATTGATATATTTGACAAAGAAATGTAAGGTCAGGAGCCATAAAGGCAATCTGTTCTTTATACAAAAAGTACATGAAAAGCAGTACGTACACTGGGTATTCTCTAGTTGGTTGTGGTGCACCTGCTATTTCAGAATAATAAATGGAGCTGAGTCCTGTTGCAGCTTTTGCAGGTAGGAAGCATCACTGTTAACTTACTGTTCTCTGATCATCAGTTCGTCTTGAAAAAGAAAAGATAGTCCTAATGAGCATCTTCTTGACCCTATTTTAGCTTAGAAATTTTTATTTTTTCCACACCAGTTAAAGTACAACAAAATCCATGACTGTCGCACTCGTTTAAGTAGAACTTGTTGAAGAGAGCAACATTAAGATTCAGGTAAGAGCATCAGAATCTGCCTAATATTTTACTCCTGTCTTGGGTTAAGGTTTCCAGAAATGTAAGTCGAGGATATGTCATGACATCATGCTAGAAATGGCTGATGATGTCGTTTAAGGCTTATGTATATACTTTATATAATATTCTGAATGCAGTTAATTGTCTTAAATCAGGAAAAGTCCTCCTTCAGGCCATCACTACAGGTCTTTGTTTACATTATCTACTAGTTTTAATTACTGATCTCCAGTGAGCTTTGAAAGCACTATCACCTATCACCAACCAGTCCCTCTACAAAGAAGAAAACCACAGATTTCATTGTGTGTCTATTAAATGATACATTCACTGTAAAAAGTTCATTATAGAATCTGGACTTCAGATATTAACATTTCTTTTATAGCACAACAAAAACAGTAAACACAAATGACTTAATAGCAGCAATTGCACAAGTAAACACAAGCAAATGGAGAAAGGTAAACCTTTTTGCAGTCAAATAGCTTGGGGTAATGTGTTTTTCCCCAGTGCAGACATTTTTTTTACATTGAAAGTGATAGCAGAACACAGACATCTTGCAATACTGATAGCAACCAATAACTGGAATTAAAGACAGGTGTAGAAAAGACCTTGAGATATCATCTAGATTTTTCTCTATTTGAAGCAACTACAGATACACCTGAACTTTTCCTGACAGCTGTTTCTATTACTTGTTTTTCAGAACTTCTACAGATCGAACTTTGATGCCTTTCTGAGACACTGTTCTGGTATATCACTATCTTTTACACTTAGGTTCCTCCCAAATTTTCAGGTTTTACTGGACATTTTCAAAACAGTTTATATAATTTTAACTAGAGTAACATAAATGACTCATTTTTTTATGCAAAGGATTCTCTCTAATAACAAAATATTCCTCACTTCTTGAACCCAAGCCACATTTAGACTGGGGAAGAGAGGTATATCCAAGGTAGGTCCAATGGAATATGATACAACACTTCATCAGCAGGGAGATTGGTAACCCACATACCTGCCCAGGACTACAGAAGAGCTTATGCAGTTTACGCCCTTCAGCTCCCACTGTTGTTGTCATCCTGCAGTGCAATCATAAAATCACAACTACATATTAGGATATTCAGCTGACCCTTCCATTTCTGTGTTGAATATACGATAACTGTGACCAAGATCTAAACTATGTGTCTTAGTTTTATGCATTCAAACTGAAAATGGTAAGTTTTCTTCAACAGCTTATCAAATTGACCTAGGTAGCAACCAACCTCATCTGTAGGACTGGGTTCTCCCAGCTAAAACCAGTATCTGCCTGTGTGTTAAATATTTCTCTCTGAAAGGACCCCACCTGAGGGTGGGGTGTGCATAAGTGGTGCAAAGAGGAGTTTCTCACACAGCTAGTAACGTTTGCTGCCAAAAAGCATCTACTGCTAATAAATTTCCCAGGTGGATATACTGTGCCTTAAAACTGAGGAAAGGATGAGCCTTTTTGCAATTCAGCTTTGGTGTCAGTCAAAAACCAACAACTCATTTGCTGGAAGAAGACTGGAAGCACCTTCTGTAAGAACTCCTCAGTTGCAGATTACTGTTTCATTAGCACTTCATATCACACACACTCCATATCATACATACTCCATATGATATCTTATTTCTGACTCTCACAGAGCTATGGTCCTCTGATCATAGCTGTGGCCATGGCAATTTGGCTTAAGGATTCAATAGTTGGGTGATATGGTAAGGTAGGGCATAGGCTTGGATCAAGGAAGGGATCACAGAGATTTCCAGCTTAATAGAAATCATCATAGCTTACAGCATTGCCATACTA
Source organism: Melopsittacus undulatus (assembly GCF_012275295.1). Taxonomy (NCBI): domain Eukaryota; kingdom Metazoa; phylum Chordata; class Aves; order Psittaciformes; family Psittaculidae; genus Melopsittacus; species Melopsittacus undulatus. The sequence goes on along the minus strand of NC_047529.1, from coordinate 29,863,625 downwards.
TCCCAGAAAGCCTGAACCTGTCCTTCTTCCTTCAGTTTTCTCTCTTTCATTTTTTTATCTTTCACACTGTGCACACATTCAATCCTACCTCTTCATATATTCCATTTCTTCATCTTTTTCTTCTTCAGAGGATAAATCTACCTAAAGGTCCTAACATAAATGCCTGTCCTCTGGACTGAACCCCTCTTTACAGCTTTGTACATCCCACAGAAATAGAATTATTTATTTCAGTAGATTTATCCTCTGAAGCTAGGATTTTCCAGTTTAGATTCAGCCCTCAGGAGAAAAACTTGCAGCATGAGCCATTATATATATACAGGCAATGACTCTCAGCTGCCAGAAAATTGCAGGCCAAGGGGATATTGTTGTAATCATTTATTCTAACTGGTCCATGCATTTCCAGTGGCCGTGCTTAAAGAGACTCAGAACTGTTCATTAAGTTTGTTGTGAAACCAAGTGTTTAATATCGGTAATTCTGACAGATCAATAGTAAGTTAAATTGAATGAAACTAGTTTTGAACTGGTGCAGTTTCAGAGAAAAAGCAGCATCAGATATCTCAGAAGAACTCACATTTTAATGTAGCACCACAAATTTGAAACTATTTCTACTGGTTTGGGCTAATGAGGGTATTTCATTGTTGTTGCTTATTTGCTTTTTAAGGAAAGGCTTCACTGTGCATGTTGAGAAACTGCTGCAAAAAAGCTGCAATATTCATGAGTAGAAGCATTTCTTTTACTGATAGGTTATCAACCACAACCACATTATTTGAAATGGCTTGTCAGCAAGAAGGTTAATGTTTTCTTTCATACACCTCAATTGCATTTTCATGTTATTATAATACAAGTACAAAACCATGCTGGAAATTATTTTGTTTTATGTAATAGATTTCTAGTTATTATGCTTTTTCTATTTGGTACAAATTACCTATTTCAATGATTAAAATGTACTGGGAAAACAGTGACTGAACTTTTTATTTTCTTCTGTGCAGCTTCTAGCAGAGTGGTATCTCTTCTGTCCTTGGCAGGGTGCTAGGGTCCCGACTGCAACACCAGCCCCATTTGTCCTTGGCTAGTCATAGAATCACAGAATAGTTAGGGTTGGAAAAGACCTCAAGATCATCTAGTTCCAAGGCACCTCCACCATGAGAAGTGACACCTCACACTAAAAAATGTCACACAAGGCTCTGTCCAGCCTGGCCTTGAACACCAGTAGGGATGGAGCATTCACAGCTTCCTTGGGCAGCCCATTCCAGTGCCTCACCACCCTCACAATAAAGAACTTCATACTTATATCCAATCTAAACTTCCCCTGTTTAGGTTTTAACCTGTTACCCCTTGTTCTGTCACTACAGTCCCTAATGAAGAGTCCATCCCCAGCATTCCTGTAGGCCCCCTTCAGACACTGGAAGGCTGCTATGAGGTCTCCACGCAGCCTTCTCTTCTCCAGGTTGAACAGACCCAACTTTCTCAGCCTGTCTTCATACAGGAGGTGCTCCAGTCCCCTGATCATCCTCGTGGCCCTCCTCTGGACTTAGTCCAACAGTTCCATGTCCTTTTTATGTTGAGAGCACCAGAACTGCACACAATACTCCAAGTGAGGTCTCCCAAGAACAGAGTAGAGGGGCAGGATCACCTCCTTCAACCTGCTGGTCATGCTCCTTTTGATGCAGCTCAGAATATGGTTGGCTTTCTGGGCTGTGAGCACACACTGAAGCTGGCTCATGCTCATTTTCTCATCAACCAATACCCTCAAGTTCTCCTTGGGCTGCTCTGAATCTCTTCTCTGGCCAACCTGTAGCTGTGCCTAGGATTGCCCCAACCCAGGTGTAGGACCTTGCACTTGGCATGGTTAACTCCAGTCCTCTGGGGTTTTTGCAGCTGGGCTGGAGGCCTCCTCTGCCCAGCCACAGGTCCTACCAAGCAGGTGCACCCATGCATTTATGTCCCCACCTCCAGGGAGGTACTGAAGGCCAAGGCAGGAACTGCCCCTAACTATCCCTGTCTGCCTTGTTCCCATCTGGGATGATGTATCAGGTCCTGGTTTTGTGAGCAATTTGATGTAAAAGACTACTGTTGGCTTCTGATACATTTTATTCCACCTGAATAGAAGTAAAAAGATTCAGCTCAGAGCAGACTCCTTGGCTCAGGAAGTTAAAAGAGAAGTTCCTTGGTGGCAGAGGCATGTCATCCAGAGGAAAGCTGCAACAGGTGTTTTCTGTATTCTCCTGAATTTCAGGGTAATAGAATTTGTGGAATTATCAGGTGTGTTAATGTTGCTGAGGTAAGACAGTGGTTAGGAGAAATGATAAAGCATTTTGAACAGTCTTACAAAGGAAAATTGCAGAGATGCTAATGCAGATGAAATGAATAAGCTTTTTTTGGAAATTTCTTCTAAAATTTTCACTTGAAAATTATCATCTTTCTATAGAAATTCAGAACAATGATATAGTTCTTTACGCAGTAGGATTGTTTAAAACAAAATCTATTGAAATCTGGAGTCTCCTTAAAGGCCTTGTTTTTTAAAAGTACTTATCTAGTTGCCTTGAAAACTGAAAGAAGAGTCCTTGAGAATGCTGTCTGAAATAGACTGCAAGGCATATATCATTGCTACCATGAGAAAAGATATACTCCATTCCATTCTAGGTGGAATTTGTACCTGCCTGCTGTTAAGAAGGTAGGAGCTGGAGTAAATGAGATTCACATCATGCCTTACATAGCAAATTAGATCTTTTTAAGCTGTTATTCTATCAGCTGATACTTTCATAAAACTACTTTCTTGAAGGAGGATTCTGAAAATTCAGGAGGGCATGACAAGAATCAATCATGGCTTTTTTCATGGGGTTTACTGTGTGTGCAGCCAAAAATCTCTAGAAAAAAGATGGTATCGCAGTCAACTCTCTGAAGTTACACTTTCTTTCATGGCATAGATCTACACTCTGGAATGTAGTACAGCAGGGCAGTTTCAGCAGCAAGGTAGCATCCATACTGTGCAATAGAAATAGCAGGGTGAAAGCAACAATGCCATTGTCTCCAGTTAACACAAGGGTGAGGAAAAGTACATTTTTCCCTTCCATTCCTTTTCACTTTTATTCCATCATCTGTGAAATAAAAGAACTAATAAAAAACAAAGCTACATATGCTATAAACCAATGATGGACTAGGGATTTCTACTTTTTGGTCTGTGATGATTTGTATGAGAAAAGGTCATACAAAGGGTATTCTGTTGTGAAGAGCAGAAGACAGGAGCAGGAGCTCTGAAAGGAACATGAAGCCGAGTAGTTGCATTACCCTATGTTTTATTAATCATAAAATGCAGTAAAAACATGAAAGAAATTTCTGAAGCTGTACTCTGAGAGTCTGCAGAGCACAGCTTCTTTCAACAGTCTCTGCCCTGTATTTTGCTGCCAGCCTCAATATGATCCTGTCTAAGTTGCAAACCACAAGAACTGTGATTAACTTGTGATATACTCCTCTGAGACAGATTTTCCCAAAATAGTAAAGAGCATTCCATAGCATTTTTCCTTTTTTTTCTAGCAGTCTTTTTGTTCTTCATTGCCACACTGTATAATTGTGTGATTGTATACTTGTGAAGTAGAAGCAATTTCCCATGATCAGATTATCATTGTATAATGTAATAGATGTTAATAAATATTATTAAAACATAATAATAGATGTGTAGGTCCAGAAGGATCTGGACTGATCATTTAATCTGAACTCCTGTGTAAGACACGTTACATAGTCCCCAGCTTGCTGCAGCAGAGGCTTAATTCCTGTACTGCTAACAACTAAACAAATAACTAACTTCTTTTGGTTTCTTTTTTGAGAAAAAGCAAGAGGTATGGAAAATTACTTTGATATTGGCTGTTTTTCTTATTCTGTAAACAGCACATGGCCATGCAGTGTCCAGTACAGTATGTACAGCAATATGGAAGTGTTTTCTTGGCAGCAACAAGAAAGTAAAGCAAGAGATGTCCAAAGGAACATAAGCGGAAGGCTGGTTGCTGATGGGCAAGATAAGTCTCCCCACCGAACTAGCCTACTTTGTCATTCCAACTGTTCAAAACCTGACATTTTCCAAGATGTAATTAATATTCACTTTGAAGATGCTTTTAATGAGCTATGGATGCTAAGTTAGTCTCTAACAGCTTTCCAGTTGTAAGTAATGATTCATTTGGAGAGTAACAGATTCAGCTTTGGAATGTCCCATCTTACTGCCCAGTCTTGCTATGCTTCTGCCAGCAAAACTCAATGTCTGTAGTGGTCGATCAAGCCATGTGGCACTAGTACTGTGTAGTCTCTTGATATTAACCTGGCATCCAGCCCCCTTATTTCAATATTCCTCATTTCATGTTGTTGTTAAGGTGGACTATTATTCCACTGTTATACAGCACTGAAGAATTGTTCAGTCCAGCCATTAATATGCATAGCTAAATGTTCTACATCATGCATTTTCAAGTGTCAGGGAAAGAAAAGCATAGAGAATTTTATTCTATTTGTACCCAATATGTACAAATGTGTTCAGTTTATGGCCCTGGAGAAAAACTTTCCAGCTTCCAGAAGTGCACATATAGCCTGGAATGTGAAAATCTGGTTGCTTTCTTTCTCTTATATTGTCTTTGATAATAAAGGCTGTACAGTCACATAGCTGACATTTTTACTTCTGACTCATAAGGAAAAATGGAATCCAGTTTTCTTGTCCTTAACTATCTTGGCTCTGATGCTGTAGTAAACAGAAAGCACTTATTGTCAGACAAGTATGTAGATATGGTTCAAGGATAGAAGGGGCCACAGATCACTTAACAAAAAAAAAGGCAAAAAAACTCCAGCTGTTCTGTCAGCACAACAACTAGTGAAGCCTGGTTTGTTACAGGCTTCTTACAGACCTCCAGGATCATTTCTTCTTTCCCTTTCCCCTAAATCCTCACCTCATCTGTTTGGCTAGATCCGTGTAAGTATGGTTGAAACTGATTAACAGGTTCCTTCACTTAGGGGAAGTGAAGCAAATAATGGCTCCAGAGAAAGACAGGCAATCACACAGAAAATACCATTACACAACATTAATTTTCTTGGAAAAGCAAGCTAGAGTATGTTTCGTATTCTAGCATACTGTGTTTTGAAGCCCTAACCAATATCCGAGTCCTGCTGCATTAATCTGCGAGAGGACATGAAGAGAGGGAAGTAGCTCCTGTCTGGTTTTGTCCTGCACATGGAAAAGAGGCATATTCAGCTAGAAAATTTATCGTAGGTCATGGTCCCCTTATTACAAGGCTTTCTTTTGTGTTTTCCTTTTAAAATATAAATTCCAATGCAGAACCTATATTAATTACATACAATTAATATATTATTATATGGATATATTAATATATCTATGTATTAATATAATAATATATAATATTAATAATATAATATGCAATATATAATATATAGCTTATAAGGTATATGATGCATAATATATAAAATATAGCATATATTATAACTTACAGTTATATATCTATTAATATAGTCCATTACTATAGTAATTATTATAATTTATAATTATGAATTTACTAATAGTTGCAGCTATTAGGCTCGAAGCAAGAATTAACTCAGAAGTTCCTAAAGGATATTTCATGTAGAAGGTAAGAGTAGTGATCAAGTGATTTCTTCCAGTTTTAAAACCCTGTGGCTGAAGACTTGGATATAAACATATTAATAGCTTTCTTATTCTAATTAGCTCTGTAAAGCAAACATAGAATCATAGAATCATAGAATAGTTAGGGTTGGAAAGGACCTTAAGATCGTCTAATAATTAACTTCTTTACAAATCTACATTATTATTTATGAAGGCTACATTTATGGATTCTATTTTCTCTTGCCACTTTTAAAGAGAACACCAGTTTTTGCTACTTTCTTTGTGCATAATCATATTTCAAAGGATATGACAACATATAGTAGATTCTCTGGGCTGATACTCAGAGTTTGGTTGAGCTGTAGAAGGAAAGGACCCCACATAGAGAGTATTTCAGAAATAGTATGTTCAAAATCCATTTGGACTGCAATTCACCTTAAGAACCCCACTTAAGAGGACTGTACCCCTGAAGTCTCTGTTAAATGGACATTTGTACAGGATGATTATATTCACATTTCTAGAAGGTAAAGAAATCCCCACTGTAACTTTCCTCCTTTGCTGTTTCTTCTGTCTCAAGTGAAGTCCCATTAATATATCAGCAAATGAAACTTTCCTGAACAAATGCACCCCTATTGATATGAATTGATCCAGATCACTGATAATTTGGATGAGGGGATTTAGTGCACCCTCAGTAAATTTGCAGATGACACCAAGTCAAGCAACAGTGCTGACATGCTGAAGACTCTGCAGAGAGATGTGGACAGGCTGGATCAATGGGCTTTGGCCAGTGTGATGAGGTTCAATAAGGCAAAGTGCCAGGTCCTGTAATTGGGCCACAACAACTCCATTCAATGCTATAGGCTTGGGGAAGAAAGCTTGGCTGGAAAGCTGCTGGTGGAAAAGGACCTTCTCCCAGATAAGAAGTGATAGGACAAGAGGTAACGGCCTCAAGGTGTTCTAGGGGATGTTTAGATTGAATATTAAGGAAGAATTCTTCATTAAAAGGAGAGGGTGATCAGGCATTGGAACAGGCTGCCCAGGGCAGGGGTGGATTCATCATCCCTGAAAGCATTCAAAAATCTCCAAGATAAGGCCCTCAGTTACATGATTTAGTGGTGGTCTTGGCAGCTGTGGGGTAAATGTTGGACTTGATGATCTTAAAGGTCTTTTCCAACCTAACTGATTCTATGTTTCTATGTTACACAATATACAGAACAGGCCTACAAGAACATCTAAGTCATATATGCACTTTATGACATATTCATAACTAATTTTTTCTCCTTTGAACGAAGGCTTCAAACTTGCATATATGCAAGGTCCTACATCTAGGTCAGGAAAATCCCAGGCACAGCTACAGATTGGGCAGAGAAGAGATTCAGAGTAGCCCAAGGAGAAGAACTTGGGGGTATTGGTTGATGAGAAAATGAACATGAGACGGCTTCAGTGTGTGCTCACAGCCCAGAAAGCCAGCCATATTCTGGGCTGCATCAAAAGGAGCATGACCAGCAGGTCGAAGGAGGTGATCCTGCCCCACTGCTCTCATGAGACCTCACTTGGAGTATTGTGTGCAGTTCTGGTGCCCTCAACATAAAAAGGACATGGAAGAGTTGGACTAAGTCCAGAGGAGGGCCACGAGGATGATCAAGTGACTGAAGCACGTCCCATATGAAGACAAGCTGAGAAAGCTGGGGCTCTTCAGCCTGGAGAAGACTGCGTGGAGACCTCACAGCAGCTTCCAGTATCTGAAGGGGGCCTACAGGGATGCTGGGGATGGACTCTTCACTAGCAACTGTAGTGATAGGACAAGGGTTAAAACTTAAACAGGGGAAGTTTAGACTGGATATAAGGAAGAAATTCTTTACTGTGAGGGTGGTGAGGCATTGGAATGGTTTGATCAGGGAAGCAGTGAATGCTCCATCCCTACTGGTGTTCAAGGCCGGGCTGGACAGAGCCTTGTGTGACATTTTTTAGTGTGAGGTGTCCCTGCCCGTGGCAGGGGGGTTGGACCTAGATGATCTTAAGGTCCTTTCCAACTCTATTTTATTATTATCTGTTGTAAATTCTTAGGTCTCTTAATAGACTGGAAAACTTGATTGTTCGAATGTCTCTGTAAAACTATTTGTGCTTATATTCTGGTGAGGCTACATCGTATGGACTCAGGTATGTGAGGGAGCCCTTAAACGTAAATGAAAAAGCACAGCCAAGCCTGAAATGTCCAACACACAACTTAACTCTTGTGTTCTGCATCTGTTTCACTTTGACTCTCCTGTTGCATTTTTGCCTTTGCACATCCCCAGAAATCTCTGATCATCTCAGCTCTGCCCCAGCCCTTTCAATCACAGATAAACCAAGGACTCAGCCATCCTTAATGTCTGACTGACCTGTGATTCCACACTATGTTAAATTCCAGAAGGAAAGGTTACATTTAATTTTTGTTATTACTAGATTTAGAGTTAGTTAAAGTGATCCAAGACTTCAGATCAACCCTGACCCTAAGGTCACCTTTAATTTTCACAATGGACAGTATAATAATGACAAGCACTTTGCTGCATATGTGTCAGATTTTACTTTGGCATTTTCATATGAGCTCAGCATTTTCTATTACTTTCTGGACAGCATGCAATTCTTCCAAATCAGAAATACTCAGAAGCAAATCATTTCATGCTGCGGAATGGACTCAGTCAGAGATCAATATGATCAGACAAGAAGCCCTTTATTGCAAAGCATTAACTCCTTATATACTATTGCTTACACACACCTACAGCAATTTGGAATTTCATGATTGGATACTTGTCCTGAAGACCCTTAGTGACTAACATATAATTGGTTAAGCACAGGTGTGAGAACTTGACCTCGAACGCTTGCCAACAGTCCACAGTTCTCATAACTCAGTGAATTCCAGCTTCTTCTTATCTTGCTTGCTTAAGCTTCCTCGGACCTCTCACGGCCTTGCTCTATCTTCCAGTTATTCAGAGCTCATGTACCAAATATCCATTCTCCCATGAGAACACTGTCTCCACAGTTTCAGGCTCAGCAACTTAAAAATATCTATAAAAAATATCTACAGAAATATTAATAGCTAGACAAGAACAGTTGATCCTCATTGTCCTAGACTGCAGTATCTGTTGACACTTCCTGCCTTGTGATTCCATCCCAGGAATTTCATGATGAAACAACTTCCAAATATTTCAGTTCACTAAGCAAAGCATTAATTGTTCTGCTGTTATTACTTTATTTTTAATTTTCTTCTTTTACATTGGGTACATCTGTAGCATGGGTATCCTGAGAATTCCCTGCAATTCTTGATTTTAAGTTCTACAATATTATTTCAACCTTTATTGTGCTGGTAAGGAAATATCACATACACCCTCTCTGCACCTAGCCTGTCCACTTCACACTGCCCTAGGGGCTTGAATGAGGATAGGGGCTGGGCAAAAGACTTGCCTAGAAACAAGCTATTCACAGGAGATATGTTTTATAAATGTTTCTTAATTTAAGTAGTAGAAGATCACATGCATGCTAGATAATTAATTTGGGGATTTAACAGATCAAAGGTCAGAATAACAACAAAATTATCTGATTTCTTTGTATCACTACTTATGAGGCTGAAGGTGGGGATATGTATTGTGAGCACTCTCTAGTTAAACTGTTGTGCTAGCACAAAACATTACTGCATTAGACTGTAGCCTGTAATCAATCCCAGCTGGAAGCTCATATCAACATTACTGTTCTTCTTGCCAGTTCCCTGTTAATCCTTTAAAAGGGTAGGTAAAAACAGGACTAGTGTCTTATATTACATAGATTGATTTATAGAACTCAGCTATTCAAACATTTTATTCCACACAGTTTACAAGCCAAATAATTTTATTTCTGAAATGTTTAATTGGTTAATTTAGACCATACAAAATAAATGACAAAAGGCTCCAGCGGAAATTCCATCCCATAGTCTCATTTTGGAGTATTTTGTTCCCATTTATAATGTCAGGCCTCCCTCTGTTCGCTGTACCAATGCTTTGTTAGGCTGAGGAGCAAATTTTTATATACATATGGAATTCTTAGAAATACTGTCGCTGAGCCAGGTATTTCAAAATGTATGTTTTTTTCCAGAAACCCCAACCTATTAGATAGCATGCTTATCCATACTGCTCTCCTTTTTCAGACCTGACACAGGATGAATAGATGTCTCAAGTGTTGTAGCTTTATCTGCCCTGAGAATGGCAGTAATGCCCTGATGCATGTCCCATTTTCCAGGTTAGTTGGCCCTATCATAATGAAGCCAAAAAGCCTGCAAGAGACTGTCCCCTGGATGAAACTGGGAAGAAAACCCTACAAAATCCTAGCCAAAAAAACAGCTAGCTAGAGTTTTGCAATCTTTTTGGGTTTTGTCTCAAAACCTCTTTCTCCTGTCTCCTGCTCCATCATCTTCATCTTTGGAGTCCAGTTGAGTCATCATAAATTCTAGGCAAATTAGTAGCCTGTCTGACAAAAAAAGCCCTTTTTTTTCTGAGAGTTACTGACAAACTCCACCCTCTCCACAGAAGAATCTAAGACCATAGTGATCTCATGTACCGATTTGTCCCTGAATTTCCAAGCGCACTGTTACCAACTCTGTATGTTCAGGGTTCATTCACAGTTATGGTTCTAGCTGAAAATAAATGCAGCTGTTAAGACCCCGAGAAGCACTGAACACATCACTTGTATCCCCTCTATCTGTCCATTTTTGTTCCAATACAGTGGTCCTGAGCTACAGTATCATATATAGCCAGGAGCCAATCTACAGGGCTAAATCGAAGGCTATTCAGGCTCCAAATACCACCTAGATACACTAAAACTTGCTAAAAGATGTTGCCAATTTTACTAAGTCCTTCCAAAAAAACCTGCTATCTTAAATGAGGATAAAACCAGAAAAATATACAAAAATCACTGAACAAATTCTTCTAGTGTTAAGGTAGTTGTTTTGGAAAAATACTACAGGAAATGGGGTTCAGGGAGATTACAGTCTGTGCCAAACTGTATTTATGCACAGTTGAGTGCAACATTTCTTTTGTGCCTACTGATCATTTCCAATCTACAGTGATCAGTGGTTCAAACACTGATTCCGGTTGCTGTTTTTCTTTTTTATTGTAAAGCTTTATTTCTAGCAGAGATGAAAGATGAAAGCAGACTGAAGTTTAAGGCAAAGTCTGAATTCCATAAAGCAGATTTCAGTCCCTTAGCCAGTCTAGGAAACTGCCCCTTGATAGTCACAATAGGTTGCCAGGACCTTGTGGAAATGACTTCAAGAGCTTTTTGATTCAAGCCTGTAGTGGTTTTCCTAGTGGAAAGAGACTTAATTATATCAGTCTCAAATGTGATACACTATCTACTTAATTGATTTTTTTATTTTTAATTTTTTGAAAACCACTGCAGCATGCTAGAATCTAATATCATTTGGGTCAATAGCTTCCCTGGCATAGACAAATGGAATAAAAAAAAATTACTTTAAACCAATAGACATCACTACCTTGATTTTAAACTCTAACTTTTGTACATCTCCTTGACATTTGAATCCTTGTTACGTCTTTGATCTTATCTTGCAACTAGTTTGTTCTTCTCAACTTGTAACTACAGATCCAGGTTACAAAAATTTTCCACTGGTGGAAAATTTTCTTCCATTTATAGCAAATCATGTTATAGGGTTTTCTTTATTGGAATTTAAGTCATCATTTTGTGTAGTGACATTTCCTTTTCTGCATTCTCATTGTTTGTCTTAAGAAAATCTTTGGTTTAGTTATAATCTCTCAGTTGGCTTGTAGCTTTATCAAACAATGCCTCAGAGCTCTGAGCCATCTTTTCATGAGTTGAGGAAAGAAAGAGAAAAGAAAAGCAAAAGGCAGACAGACAGCTCCATATTTATGTCAGAGTTTACTTTATTTTGATAGATATAAGTGCACATGCACAAAGTGTTGCATTTAGTGTGTTTGGGGTTTATACAGCACACTGGGCATTGCTTTATGGGGAGCCTGTGTTTGTTCTGTGCATCCAAATATATTCCATATGCATCAGAAATGTCAGCTACACAGTGATGTGTAACGATTCCAATCTACTTAGAATAAGAAATTTTGTTACTGTGCATCTGAACAACAAATGAGCCATAAGCACCTATTTTTCCTGAGTGTGTTCTAATCCCTACAAGTCCAACAGGACTGACCTGAACACATCCACTGACTAAGGATTTATAGCCACTGTCCTGACTGGACTGCTGTATTATGCCAGGAGTTTCCTAGAAAAATAGCAAAAGTTCCATTTTCTGCCTAGATAAAATTTATAGGTGGAAAAAGAGAAGCTTAGAGAAATGCCACAGGTCTAGTAACACTATAGTCCAAAGGAAAACTGCTCCTTGTCATGAAAAAAAACATAGAATTTCCTAAAAAATCTGCCCCATACTGCTCAGGACTGCTCTAAATCATTGATTCTCTCTATAACTAATAGAGTAAAGGAACTCTGCCAAGCTTCTAGATAGAAGTTGAAGTTTGTCTTTAGATGTTTAATAATTTACATTTAATGTGTTGTTTTTATTATTTTTTGTATTCTATTTATTATTAAATCTTATATTGTTACATTGTTTAAGAAAACTCAAAATTACTATCAAGATAATTTACTGTGGGACAAGGTACTGTGTGATGTTTCCTTGCCCTGTCCTGAGGCAAGTAACATTTGTGAGGATCACCCTGATGAGCAGTCATGTTTGTGAAGAGAGATGTAGTACCAGTATTAAAGACTTGCCTCCAAACACTACCATGGAAGCCAAATGTGAAATGGCCAAAAAGCAAAAATGACACTAGTGTCCATGACAGCAGATTTCAAAATATGGTGTTAAGTGCCTTCATGTGTAATGGATTTCAAATCTATAGATCTGAATTACTGAAAATAATATAAAGAAAATAAAATATTTATGGTACTGGTTTCTGGACTGCTTTCTCTATAAGTGGGCAGGTAACAATGCTGATATATTCCAGAGTCCTTATTCTTTTCTTAATACTCCAGGAGCATTGCAGTATAAAGTATTATGAAAATATAAAATATAAAATATACAATACACAATACAATATACAATAAAATTACTAAGCATAGGAACCAGACACTTCCTGGGTGTACTTCTCTTTTGTCCTCAGTATGCACTGACCTTATCCAGTTCCACATCTTTATTAAACTGAGATTCTGGAAAAGATATTAGGTAAATAGAGCTGTGACCCTGTAAAAACAAACTAACTTGTAGCTCCTTAAGAAGTCCAACTGGACTATTATTTTTGTTTTAATGTAAGGAATAGGCTCAGGGATTCAAGGATGTTGTCATGGTAAGACATGGTTTCAGACAAGGTTTAAGACCTCAAGAGTAATTTGCAAAACATATACCTTACAAAATAAGTGCTTCTTGATTTTTGCAAGGATAATACTACCTTACATGTACTGGTAATTTTTTGCCTCAGGTTATCTATTGTAAGCAAATAATGTTTTCAGTTTGTTCAATGTGCTCTGTCTCAATGTTTTTATACAGTTTTGAAAATAGATGAACTGTGATTTGGGAATACTCATGTAGGAAATACAAGTGTCATGGGCTCCATGGGTCTTCTTCCTTCACTCCTAACTGGAGTTTTTAGCTAATCTTTCTTATCAGCTCAATGCTCTTACTGATAAACATAAAAGCCTAACCTTTCACTTTCCAAAACACTTTTATTTTTGTTTTGTGAGGGTTGCAGAGGTTTTTCTAATAATAAAATTTGGCCTATGTATTTGGATGGGAAAATATCTGAAAGCTACATATAAGAAAAAAACTTCTCCAAAATGTTCTCAAAAACTAAACATTTTCAAGATGTGATAGACACTTATATGTCCAAGTTTATTCATTTTATGGGATTGTTCTGGAGGCTGGATATATATGCAATCTCCCAGAAATCTTGGAAAGGCTCTTCTTAAAAGCTGAAAATCTTTACACAAGTTTTTGCATACAAAGAACTCTAAGTGTTTAATATAAAAACAGGAAAGTATTTTTTGAACCATGAGCTCATAGGAAGAGTAGATTATGGCTGTTTACAATACCTCAGCTAAAATTTATTTTTGGTGAGTTGTCTACATACTTTAATAGTGCTTAAAAAGAAAGTGCTTTCCTTTAAGCTTTTTTTTTTCTAGACCATTTATAAACCACATTGTCAGTCATCTGTGGCATCATGTGGCAGCTTCACAGCAAATATGTTTTCCTTAAGCCACAGTCATTACTAATGTTGGACAAAAAAAGGAACAGTTCTATCTCACTATCCTAAATCACGTAAAAACTCTGACAGTATAATTTTTCTGCAAAAGACAAAACAGAGTCTTTTCAATGGGCTTAATGAACCAGTCAAAGGACAGGCAATAAGTAAGAAAATATGTCTGAATTTGCATTTACCATAAACACTCTTTGCACTGGTACCTGAGCTAATAGACACGTTAGTCTGAACTCTCTATCTTGATCAATCTTTCTAATGAAGTTTCATCAAAACTAGTAAATTCATATTAAAATCTTTTGTTTGAGATGGAATGGTATTTTAGCATTGGGGGAACAGAAAGAAGGAAAAATATTGTTTGACACTTTTTGTTGTTCTTTGATCCTTGCTTTTTTTGGTGGCAAAACATAGCAAATAGCATATTGCAATAGCTAGATACAAAAATGCTTTCAAGAATTCCACCAGAGATTATTTTTAAGAGATGATGAAAGGTCAGCAAATTTCATGTTGTCAACAGGCTTACAATGGTACTTTATCACGTACAGGAAAGGGACTGAAGAATATGAAAAAAGACTATTTTTTTCTTACTGTTCTACAGAGTTTGAATTCATATCAGATTCATTTCTGCTATATAATTTGGTTGTACAGTCCAGTAAATGTGCAGGTCTTTAGGTAACTCCGCAAAAACATCCAATTCTCTAACAGTTTTGGGTTTTGATTCTTTGGGATCCAACAACGATAGCTTTGATTAAAGCTTATTATGGTATTGGTCACTCCAATATGCAGAAACTTAATATCCTTGAGAGAACTATCCCTCTGTGCAATTTGGTTGCAATTAGTAACATATTCTAAAGTTATAAGGGAAGGACTGACCAGCAAATACGCAAATTCTCTTTCATGCGACCTCCTCTCCCATATGCAACATAATCTCTTTCATTTTGGAATTAGCTGCACCATTCTGTGTTTTGGCTTTAATCCTGTTAAATCCTTGTAAGTTTTCGCTTAGGCAACTTTTAAGTATTCTTATATTTTCAAAGCTAAATCTAGATACCTTTTAATTGTCTTATACAATATACAAGTCATACAATATACATACATGTTAAATGTCATTGTTCCTTGTTTGCATATTTAAGAGAGAGAGATTGAGAGGACAACATTTAGGACTAGTTACGTAAAGGTAGGCACTACATATGTGCTGACACTTCATTGTAAATACCTACAGTCTGTCTCCTATTCCTTGGAAACAGACCACTTAAACATATACAGTTGTATCTAGGCAAGCGCTGGAGATGTGCAAGTACACTCCTACATGTTCACAGGCTGCAATATATCACCAAGCTATTTTTTTTCAAGGGATAAATTGTAAATTGATGGTAGCTCTCCTCTCCTGCTTGTTTATATTCAAACCAAGTCTGAGCACCAGTGAGAAAGGGAAAAGTCCATGCCATTCTATTGGTGGAACTTATGCTTCTTGCTAAGTTTTCATGAGAACATAAAACATTATGCTGAAAACTCTCACTGTCTGCATGATTGTCTTGTGCTTTGCATGCTGTAAAGAATCTGAACTACCATTTTTAATGGAATAAGAACCATTCACTTGCAAATTATACATGATATTTTGCACAGCTGGAAAAAAATTACCTTTTTGACATCATGAAATGTTGAGTGGCTGTGGATGTGTGACATAGTAACAACTACCAGTTCGCTGATTTGCTAATGTCATTGGAAATTGCCCATTTACATTCTGGGATTACCAGTTTAAAAGTATACGTCTCTTACATGCTATTTTCTGAGTAGCAAAACACCTGTTTAAAACAAGTTTTCTGTTTTGATAAACATGGCACAGACTAAAAATTCTGGCTACTACATGCATGGACTTTGCTAATTTTGTTGCTACGTATGTCACTATAAAAATCCTTAACTGTTCAATACAAGATGGGTCATGTGGGATTTTACTATTGTCAGAACACGGAATAATCAAGCTTTGTGGAAGCACAAAGGAAGAAAGCAAGCCACTGCTGCTGCCACTTCCAGGAAAACAGACTTGTCATTTACCGTAGAAAACCAATGATTAGACCACAATAGCAGCAGCAGCTTAGTGATTTGCTTAATTTTTTTAGCAAGCAGAACTCAGCACCTGGACAATGAATTTTCTACCTAATCATCATCACAGAGAGGATGTTCACTTTGACAGGGCAAAGATACCTCTATAAGGAATTACAGGTTTTCATTTTAAGAACGTGCAATGGTGTTAATTTGCTATTTAGGACATTCAGCGGCTGGGTTACAAAACACAAAGCTAAGTCTTAAGTGTTCATTTATTGCTTCATAAATTAATCTGAAAATAGTTTCATATTTATAAACAACAATATGCAATCACTTTTAAGATTTATGTGATGTGTTTGTTGCAGCTTTTTGAAGACTGTACACTTTCATTTTTTCTTGTAAAATAATACGTTTAATGAAGTTTTGTATTTCTTAGCCAAACATTTTAGTTGCACAAGAGGCAGACTGCTTCCATGACTGAAAGGCTCATCAGCCTGCCAAAATCTTTCTCAAAAGTGGTCTTCTTTTAAAGTGAAAATTATTCATCTCCATGTTAGATTTCACAAACATGTTGCTATGTACCTGTATCATTACTGTTTAATGATATAATCCTTCGAAATATCCTCCTAATTGGTTCTTTTGTTACCAGTTAGACAAAAGGGTGTCTTTTGTTTTAGGGCTTTTTACACCAATGATCTGATGGAAATGGGCTATTCATTTACATAATACTTGCCACCAGTTGCAGTAACCAGTCTGGGAATCACACACAGACAAGTACCTCATGCTGCAAATTACAATTGCTGAGATAAACAAGAGCATTTTTTGTTGCTGTTGTTGATGATATGACAGCTGAAAAGACTAGATATACTAAACAGAATGTATCTTATGACTTTCCAATTTATGATGAGCAAATAGCATGATAACTCAGAAAAACTAGCCAGAACAATATCAGGAATACATTACTTTGGAACTTATTATGTATGCCAGAATCCACCACTGATTTCTGCAAATGCATGATCATTCATTTGGATATTTTTCATATAAACAATTTATAGTGTTCATTATCATAAGGACATCACACTTACATCACCCTGGTGAAAAAGAAAATTATTATTCACTAACTTTAGTGATTTGGACTGCTCAAACAGTTAAATTGCTAGAGGAATATCAAAAGGATTTTTCTTAACTGCATCCATTTTCTACCATGCACTTCAGGACGATCCTAAATCCAGAGATGAGTGTTACACCAGATAAGCTCCAACATGTTGCTAAAGGACTCAGGGCTCTCCCTGAGTTTGCAGGCTGAATCTACATTTCCTAGAGTTATTGGATTGTCAAAAATCAAAATGCTCTCTGTTCCCTCCTATCTACAGTGTGTCTCATCTCTGGATGAGACATACAAGAAGATAGTTTTGGGGTTAGCAACATCAACTTTTTAACAGCAGGAAGCTTCCAACAACAGCTCCTTCTGCTATCTGTAGAGCTGATTGCTGTTCATGTCTCATGTCTTTGAGCCATCCTGTAACACCAGGGCAAAGATGTGACTTTGACCCTTACTATAAAGCAATGCAGCCATAAAGAATGGGAAAGCACAGAACCAGATCTGGGATATTTATATGGGGAAATGTTGGGCAAGGCCGTATTTGCCATAGGAAATCTCTGAACTCTCTTACATATACTATGTGTATGACTCGGTTTTAATTGCAGATCCTTTGAAGTCCATCTTTCAGCTTCACCACTGAAAACTAAGATAAAAGGTCAGCACATATTTAGGCATCACTTAAATTAAGTTTTTCAGTTAAAGAAGTTTTCACCCATACACCTTACAGTATTTGAAATATTGAATTTTTTTGCTAGCAGTATAATATAGAAATGATTGCTGGAAAATATTCTTTACCATCCTCATCTATCCTTTATTAAATTGAAATACTGTTCCCTATGGTACATTTTCAGGCACTTTGCCTTCTTTAAGCAGCTTATTAGTCTGGTGGATTTTTTTTCCAGGTTATTTTGTTCCTGCATTTCCATCTTGGTAATTTTGAGAGCATCTTTGTAAACTTGTTCCCTTAGGGTCCACTAGAATTTAGTGGACTAAATTTCATAGCCCACTAGAATTTACTCTTCAGAATTGCATATGGACAATCAAAACACACATTTTTATTTTCTTCATTGACATATTTTTCCATTCCTGAGATTAGTAAAATGTTATATTTTAGATTTATTTTCATTAAAGCCTGAAAGTAAAAATTTGCATTTTTTCTGACTTGAGAAAGCCTTGAGGTCTTGGGAGGTATTTGTTTGTTCTGTGTATGTTTTTGCACAGTGCTTTAAACTATGTTGGTTTACCACTGCCATTTTATATTGGAATTTTCCAATTATTTGCTGTTTCCAATTATTTTCTTCTATAAGAATTAATGCTTTCTTGTTTGTTCCCTAGGATTTCTGTACATTACACTGTGGTTTGTCAGGTTTTTGGTTTGTTTTGGGTTATTTTGTTGTTTGGTTTTTTTTCAATAAACAATACTGTTGTGGATTTCAGGTCTTTTAAGACTCAAATTCTTGTAGTCAATTCCTTTTGTTGCCTATGTACATGACTGTATGTCTACTCAACTTCATGTCCCTGCTAATAATTTTAGAAGTCATTGTTCAGTTTGAACAGATGTTGTCAGAGGGCTTAGAGTTCCAAAATATGAAATTCTTACAAGTTTCATGAAAAATGCCTGGTAAAGGACAAAGATTCTGATAGTTTCTAAGTGAGAGAAGAAGGTTGATATGTTAAGGCAGAAAATGCACACAGAAGAGAGATGTTACAAATGTCTTCATCAAAGGAAGATCTTTTCCACATTACTTCACTGAACAACAGAAGCCCAGCCACATGACAGAAAGCTATGGGAGTCTAACTTCATTGGGTCTCTGCTCATAAAATCATGTACTTTAGGGTAAGCTAACTTCATTGCTTCCAGTTCCTAATTTTTGCCTGCTTTTCTTCCTGTTTTTTGTCCCTCTGTGAGCTCTGTTACTCACCTTAAAGTGCCTGATACCTTGTATGAATGGCATAAAGATGAGAAATAGTAAGGTGTAGGCATCCTTATTTCCAGTGAAGACAGCAAATAGGAGACTCAGCATATCTAGAAATCTACATGAAGGCTAAATGCAACAGAAAAAAGTAATGAATTTCAAAATGCTGAGTCTCAGGGTGTGAAGAACACACTTCTAGGGGGTTATACTGCCTGAATTGTTAGTTCTATGCATTGCCTAGTCTGAAGAAACAATATTTTCGTCTATGATTTTTTGTTTGACAAGTCAGTGGTATCTGAACTTGTACTGAATTCAAAAGGCACTTTGAAAGAGCTACTTTTTCAAGCAGGTATTAGAAAAGGGGCAAATTGTATAAGTAAGTCTTGCACCAGCATGAATCACAGGAACAGTATTTCCTATCACCGCTGCTGGAATAAGGCATTGCTTTATTATTCTGACAGGCACATCAAATCTTTCTGTTTCTAATCTTCTATAAATGCTAAAAGAAATCTTTTATACTGATGTTTTCATTGGCATTCATCTTCAGAAGTTCAATTTCAATGCTGAAATAGCTTTTTTTGAGTCCTATTAGTTATATGACAAGCTCTTTGGTCCTTTCATTCTGATTGCACCAGTTCCAGATTGCTGGGTACCTAGCTTGTAGGAGAGGTATTTCGTTGCAGTTGCAGTGTGAGTAAGTCATGATTGCTGACTTTGAACATTGAAACAATTACCAAAATATATATGAACTATTCTTTTACAGGATTATTTTGCTTCACATTTTTGTGAATAAATGTAAAACAAAGAAAGAAGAAGCTGGATCTGCAGTGTATCTTTTTCAAAAGATAAATATATTTGAATACATGTAGATATGTATTCATATATATATATACTTTCCAGAAAATAATGCACAAAACCATTCCTATTTATAAGCCAGTTCTAGTAAGTCTGTACGTGCTAGCATAGAGCAGCTCTCCTAAATCCTCTGCAAATTACAGTGCAAGCACCTGACTTTCATGATCTACCAATTTAGCAAACAACCACTTATCTTCCAATATAGACTCTAAGATTGTAAAAGAAAAAAGGAAGAAAAAGGATTGCAAAAAGGAGACATTTTCTTTCCAAGTTTTGTGCTTCAGGTTTAGGCAGATAAATGCTGGCATCCTGCCCAGCTTCCAACACTGAGTTGTTAGCTGTGCACCAAACCTTCTCATTATATTATGCAGCCTTGATTTATCTAGTTACTGACTTTAGGAGTCTAGTTACACTCCTTTAGGAGTCAAAGCCTATCCTTCATTTAGTGATCAGTTACCTAAGAATTATCAAGCTTGGAGCCAAGCCACTCCTCAGCCTGAGCAGATTTCTATATGCAGATCCCACCTTCCCCAGCTACCAGACTGTAGCTTCCTGCCTAAGGGTCCCATGCTTCTTTTCTGTCAAATTATTACTACAAA